>NC_054414.1:1101000-1419000 GCF_017976425.1 Toxotes jaculatrix
CCACAAAGCACATAACTGGGGAGATGTGTCGAACATCGCGGAGCAGACCACAGAAAACCGGGGCGACCGACAGATCGGTGAGCCCCCCGCTCCTTTTCCCTACATAGCATCCTCCCATCATCCATCCATCCGTGGACGCATCACTGAATCACACATGAGAAAACGTGCTGCTGTTCTGGGGTTTTTTCTTTATTTGTAATTTGAAAGCATCGCTCTTACCCGTCGCCGACCACCACACATTTGATAGCTTGCATTTGTACGCGAGCCGAAGGCTTTCAGGGACCGGCGATGGCGGTTTAATAGATCCGACCGTATGCGCTGAGGTCTCGGATGAGAGCAAGCGGGCCAGTCCGCTCGGCGATGGAGCCGCAGTGAAAAAGGGGGACGATGACGATGGTGTTTTCCGAGCGAGTCCGGAAAGGACCGAGTGTGTTTAAAGGGACAGAGAGCGGCGTAGGAGAATCCTAGCAAAAGAGGAGAGGACTCACTTCCATTACTTCCGTCTTCGCTTAAAACCGTTTACTGAGCATTATTACTATTGATAGCAGCAGTTAGACACTGGCTTTCAATTGGGAATAGAATAAAAGAGATGCTGCTAATAAATTACTTGAATACAGAGTAAAAATACACGAGCATGAAAGCCCATTTCAGGAAAGGAAAAAAATTATTATCTTTTATGTTTGGCTATCAGTGAGTCTTGAAGCCTGTGAACCCTCTTAAATGGTCAAACATCCTTAAAATCCTTAAATCCTCTCTGACTGAAGCTACTTTCAAATGTAAGTCAATGTCTGTCGTTTTTCTCTGCCTTTTTCATGCATTTTCTTTACTGTCCCTTTATCCCCTTAATTAAATCAGGGCCTGAACCAGCATTCCTCGCTCTTATTTCATCTTACTCAGACTGATTTTATTTTCCTCCTAGCTGTGTAATTAAATTTGTCCTGATGTACGATCAAGCGTGTCTCTGTGTTTGAGAGGTGCTGTGCGAGTCAAACATCTGTGAAGGGGCCTGCTGAAAAAAGGCAGGGCCTCATCTGTTTGACTTTGAGCCCTTTCAGACAGCTCTGTAAGGGCAGCATATTTAGAATGTGTGAACCATTGTTTCCTTTTATTTTCAGCACAAATGTACTCTGAGCTATTTAAGGGACTTCACTGGAAAATCTTTGAAAGGGAAATGTTCAAATCCACTGGAATTTGTGTGGTTCCATTCATTCAAGATATTGAAAATCGGTATTTTAAATATCAGCCACCACTAATTTCAATCCAATCACACTGTACCTGCAGTGATTTGCAGTCTTAAACAGTCCAGGAACTACAGAACAACAGACAAAGGTTTGATGGGACTGAAATGTGTGTGAACTATCTTGACAGTTAAGGATCTTTGGCAGTAATTTCAAGACCCAGTGACCTCATACATCCCCACCCCAACAACACACTACACTCAGCACTGTCACATTACCTGTTAAATAGAATAATAGAATAATTCGAGTCATCCAGTAAAAAACACATTAAGAAAAAGCACCAGACATTATACTCTTATAAAAACACATGTAATCAAAAATAAAGCAAAAATGGTGAAGCACCAACATACAAATAAAATATCCATCACATCTGAAAACATATCAAGATATAAAAACAGCACATTGTTTTATAAAAGAAAATATCATTTGTAAAAACAGCAATTGCAATTTTGTGAATCAGTTTCCTGCTCTCTGCATCTGAACTACGGGTAAAGGGGGATGGGTTGGTTGGGGGACAGCTGCCTGGTCTGACAGATACAATATTAAGGCATATTTGAACCAAATCTCATTTTGGATGTAAACGAGCAACGCAACATTGCCTTTAACTCACCGGGAGTGGAGGGATGGCTTCAGCAGAATGGAGCTGGACCGTAACAACAGTAATGACCACTTGCAGTTCATTGACATTTTTCGGAGCTTAGCGTGTTAGAGACAAATTCCACTGATTCATGTTTTTACCCCTTTTCTTCTTTTTCGATGTTTCTAGCACTTTGTGGCACCTTTGAAACTGATAATAATCTCATGCAGCTGGCAAAGGCTTTGTTAAAACAAACCAAAAAAAAGGGTTAAAATCTAATGTGCTGGTAGCAAACCCCGAACTATTTAGTAATTCACTAGTAGTGGGGGTAAAATGTCCATTATGCCCATTGGGTGGCGATAGGTAAAAGATTCATAGACTCAAGAGCATGAAAGTGCTAAATTGCTAAACTCAGATTGAAGATTTAAAAATGTAAAGGGGACCATGAATGTCTACAGGATGTCAGTCTGTTGTTCAGTCCACCATTTTGGTCCAGACAGAAATATGTCAACAGCTATTGGATGGATGAACATGAAATTTGCTACACACAGTCACGTCTCCCTGAAGATTCACTGTAGTCACTGTGGTAATCTCTGACTTTTCATCTAGGACCATCACCAGGTCAAAGTTCCAATTTATCCATTACTTTGGTTTATGATCAGATACCTGCAAAACTGATGACGTTCCCATCAGCCTCAGCTCTACTTGCTAGCAAAAATTAGCATGCTAACATACTAAACAGAGATGGTGAACATTGTATGGAAATTATATACGTTTAATATCAGGAGGTTAGTATTATCACTGTGAGCATGTTAGCATGTTAATGTTAGCATTAGGTTAAAGCACAGCCTCACGGTGCTACTAGCATGGCTGTAAACTCTAGGTAAGCTAAGTGAAGGACTAGGAACTATAGGATTGATTGAATAGATGGATGGATGGACAGACTAGCAAAGATAGTTGCAAACATCAGTAAATCTAATACAGCCTTTGATGTAGGAAGATGTTCCCATTCTAGTCGACTGTTTCCTTAATTTTAAAAAAATTCAAGTCTAGAAAATCATGTTTTGGTTCCTTCTGCAGACTCTCCTGATCTGTGCAGGTTCTCTGTGAGGGCTCAGAGGTCACAGCTAAGGTTCTGAACTCTCTGGGTCATTTCTTGGGGCTGCTGTACTGACCCAGAGGAGACCCCTGAACGTAGGTGAGGATGGCGTTCTGCAGGTAGCTGGCTCTGTTTGCCTCGTCCTCCCTCATCCTCTGGATCTCCGCCTCCTTCAGCCGCAGCTTCTCCAGCAAGGAAGACATCTCACTCTCTTTGTCCAGGAGCGCCTCTCTGTGGTTACTGCTCAGTACTGCAGGACAGCAAACCACCGAGAGAGGAAGGTACAAACGACAGCAGTGCAGAAAACAATTCACATTTCAAAAGTTATGGATTTGAAATCTACAATGTCTGACCTGGTTATATGGTAAAAAATATTACATTCTGACCAAATCAGTTAAATGTTCAAATGACTTTTATTACTGGTTGATGTGACATATACTGATATACTGCAGTAGGGCATCTTATGCTACTGATATCAATTCATTTCTTTAGACAAATTCATTTGAAATGGAACAAGTGACACAAATAAAAACACAAGAGGAAACTAACTGACTTCTTGAAATGCACTTTTTTTAAATAAAAGGTAAAAAAAGAGCCTGTACCTTTAATCTCTCTCTCCAGAGCATTGATCTTCTCTTTGAGTCCTCCCTGTGCCGTCCTCTCTGCCTGTAAATGTCCAATCTGCTCCTGCAGCTCCACCCTGACCCGGCTCACCTCGGCCACCCTCTCCTGGTCCTTACCCGACAGCTCCTGCAACAACATACCACCCGTTAAACACCCAAAGCATGTGGATGCAAACAGACAAACACCCAAGAGACAAGATGGACAAGGCCACAGGACAGCAGGCAGCAACAGTAAGTGATAACCCTCATCCCTGAAGTATTGGTTTAGTTCCTGTTAACCTAAATGAACTGAAACCAAGCTCACTGTACCCATGGATGCACATGTGGAATATAATGATGCCTATACATTGCGAGTCTGGAATGTTCTGTGTGTAACAGGCAATCTGGTGGGTCCTGACCTGCTGGAGCTCCTCTATCCTGCGCCGCAGCCCATCCACCTCTACGCTCTGCTGGCTGTTCTTGGCCTGCAGCACGGAGATGGTCTGCTTCTGCTGGGAGCAGTGGAGCTGGACCTCCTGCAGGGAGGTTCGCACCGAGCGGAGCTTCTCCTCTAAGGATGAGACGTGCTCCTGCTGCTCAGAGGAAACCAGAGGAAGGAAGGTGATGCACATGGAAGGGAAGCCATTCTGATAGAGAATTGTTTTGGCTACCCATAACTGCATCTGAAGTGTCTGCAAACATATCTTTTCCTTTCATTTTTTCAGATTCTTTAATGATAACTGTAACTTCTAAATCCTGCATCATTTCTTTTTGTTGGCAAATAAAGCATCCAGTATATGCTGTGGCCTGTAAGTAGATGGTATAGCTGCAACTTAGTGGTAAATAGTAAAGTCAAGTAATCATTGTAATCATGCTTCTGGAATCCTGTTTACATACTTGTTAAAAAGATAATTCCTTTTTTCTAAATCAAATTGTTGCTAATACATTGTAAGATTACTAATTTCCATATCTGTGGTCTGATGGTGGAGCTACAGAAAAGTTCAGGAGGCGGCAATATTTTTTATTTAGGGACCATAAAAATCAAGAGCTCAAGTTTAATGGCACTTCAGTTGGATTACGGTTTTTTGAGGTACCTCACTCTTCATTCACTGGACGGCTGGATTCACTAGACGGCTGGATGGAAACAATGTCACCTCAATAACCGATGAGAGATGCAGATTTTATAACCCACCTCTTCCAGACGCACTTGAGCTCGCACTCTTCCCAGTTCCTCCTCTGCCTGGGCCCTCTCTGTCACACACATTGCTTTAGCTTTACTCAGCTCCTACAACAGGAGGAGGAACATTACATTAGAACAACATTACGTTTACAGCAGAGATGTACTGTATTTTACTGTGTCCACAAACTGCACCTCTTCACTAACAGTGTTATAAATCATCACTCCAACAACTATTGTGTTCCCATGCTCTACGTTGACTTCCAGTTTGACCCGAGACAGGGGGAAATTCCCAGCTTTCAAAGAGAAGCCAACATGTTGGATTTGAATAACTGAACCGTCTGGAAAAATACAGTTAGGGAAAGTAATAACCTCCCACGTTCAATAAATATAGTATCCACACGGTCTCTGGAATTGAACCTTAGCTGCTCGAGGAAGAACTGTGTGATGGTGGATTATAGAATATAGAAGGTGGAATATAGAGATAATGCTGTGGATGCCTCTGACAGGAGAACTGATATATAGCTTAGTGTCTGATTTCACCTGTTGATAGTGTCACCATAAAACTAGACATGTACTGTACATTATTAGGGCATATCTTGCTGTAATAATATATCCCATAGTAATGTGTTTGCACTCTTTCACTGACTATGACAGAGGGTGCTGACAGTGGTGAGTAGGTTTGCCATTGTTAGATGTGTGCTCACCAGTCTTGGATATATGGGTAAAGGGATAGAGTAAAGCCTTCAAGTCTCTGAGGGGCAATTAGATAGCGGCCAACAATAGTAAATACAAAAAGAATACAATATAAAGCAAGTGAAGAGGAGGCAGAAGCTACAGGCCACAGTTTTACACCCACAGCTTGTAACAGGTTGAACCACATTTAGTTTAAAAAGCCAGTAGCTGGTGGAAGAAAAGATCTTATGTTTGCGTCACCTCTGCAGCACATGATTCAATTTTTTTTTTTCCCCCCAGCAAGTTTTTCCACACTGGGATTGTAAAACCAACAGATGTTAGTGCAAATGTTAGTAAATGACTCAACACTAGAACACTTTGAACAGAGACCTGTCAACAGTAAATCCCATGTATTTGTACTGCACTGCTGGACGGTAGCTACAGGTTTCCCTTTAATGATGGCAGGAGCTCGAGACGTAGGTGTCTTGCTCACACCAGCTGACAAATGCATTGTGCAGAAGGCTGGCTGTAACACACTGAAAGTCTGCTGCTGATTTTATTCTTTTGTTTCTATAGAGGTCATTGCATATTTAAGTTATATTTTAGTATATTATTATATATAATATTTAAGTTATTCATATGTACATCAGTGGTATTCAGCTACTAGGCTGACTTTCTTTTAAACACAGGTACTCTGAGCTCTGACCTCTTCCAGCTGTATTCGCTGTCCCTCCAGTTTGAAGATGCGCTCTTGCAGAGCTCTCTCACTCTCTTCTAGATGACGATTCACATGCTCCACCTGTACAGAAATATGAATGTTTTTTTTTTTTTTAGCGCTTTATCTTTTTTAAAAAGTCTACATCTTTTAGAATATTGAGTTTTAGGAGATAATACAGAAAAACAAACAGTCCAATGGACTTTAATAACAACAACTTTGGTCTTATTTACAGTGGTTAGTCCGTTATTTGTTTGTTATGTAACACGGTAGTCACTAGGTTAATCACTGAGACCATGTCGCCATAACTAAGAACTAAGAAGTCTGACAGTTGAAGAAACGTCAGCAGTCAGACAGGATCCAACAGGCTGGAAAGAAAACAAGAGATTATGCAGATCTGTTATCTAACCCACTGTATTTGGATGTCAAACTGAAATTGAGCACAACTGAATTCATCAAATTGCATGAAAAAAAAACTGTTTGGATGTTTGTAAACTGTGATGGATGTTCATAACAGACAGTTTGGTTAATAATTTGACCTTACTCCTTCATTTTTTCTTCCTAATACGTTTTGACTAAGCTGTCTGATCTGCCTGTGTTTCTTGACCCATCAGTCTTCTTTTCAGTGATGTCTTCATGTTCCTAAAGACTGGCGCTACCAAATGATGGACAAACCTACACAAATAAGACCAAAGTTGTCATAAATGGTCCTCTGAGGTAAAAGAAATAGTCTCTCCGTCCTGTTACAACTGGCTCAGAATTTCAAGAGAGCACCTCTTTCTGTCGGAGACTGTCCATGTCCTCCAGGGCTTGCTTGGACCTTCGTTTCTCTGCTTCCAGACGGTCTGTCAGAGGGTGACACACAGGAAATCTCTGCAGGGGTTTTTTTTGTGAAAAAGACTGTGTGTTTGCGTGTGTGTGTGTGTGTGTTCTGTATGTGTGTGTTACCTTCTGCCTGTGCTAGTCGCAGCTTGAGCTCCGTTGTACTGTTCGTCAGTTCTTGCTTCAGCTCAAAGATCTGCTGCTGCTGAGACTTACACCTGCTCTCCATTTCCTCCACCTAACACACACACATACACAAAACATTCAGGCTCACAAAACTGCCACAACAGGCGCAGATGTGTCAGTAACACCTGATTTATATTTAGACCACTTCTCTCCTACAGATCTAACTTCAGACCTTTCTGCATCTAAAAGATGAACCTTTAATTAACACTTCCATATTAGATCTGATCAGTGTATCTTTATGAACATACCACAGGCTTTACAGCTTGCAGTAATTAAGACTAAGCCGACTTTTGATCCATATGTTTTAGCCAACTATAGATTATATTCATCTATATTCAACCTCCCCTGTATTTCTAAAATCCTCCAAAAAGCTGTTGCAAACCAAATTCAGGATTTTGTTTGAAGATTTTCCGTCAGGATTTAGAGTAGATCATAGCACAGAAACAGCACTGTGGAAAGTTACCAACAACCTTCTCAAAGACTCAGACAATGGACTCATCTCCCCGCTCTCGTCCTGCAAGATCTTAGAGCTGTATTTGACACCATTTATCACAAGATGGCTCCGTGTTCTGTTGAACAGACATTCATTTGACCTTATTCCTGAGTTGGATGTTGGTTTCAGTCAGGTTTTGGTTCTCTCTGAGGAGTCTGCCCTCTCTGAGCGCACAGTCCTACAGGATGGAAAACAAGGAGATGAACACAGAACACAAATTTATAAGTTATGTCTCATATGTGTAAATAATTTGGATTTTGTGCATGTCAGTTTGTCACGATGTGATATTTTTTTTTTGTGCATGTCAGTTTGTCACGATGTGATATTGTTTTGCAGAATTTCCGAGTTATACGACATATGAAATTACTATTTTTTTTGCTAAGAAGCAAGATGGCAGCAGTTAACAATAATGATTCAGGAGATAAAAGTTAATAGGTTAAATGCTAAACACAGCACTAGAACATAAAAAGCAGCAGTAGGAAATAATACGGTAACTAAATGATAAAAGCAGTGTGTTAAAAATTAGCTTCGATATATTTTATAGGCTTTAATACTTAACTGGCCTGGAATGGGAAAACAATAGGGAAGAGGAATGGCAACAGGTGCTCCTGATCCACTGATAGGCAATAAATGTCCACAAGAGAGGACAATGGGTTCACCTATGTATGTACTAAGATTAGCTTGTTTTTTTTTTTAAAAGAAAAGTCGAAGAATAAGACAGTCATGTTGTTTGTGTCGTTTTTTTTTTTTTTTTACCAGGTTCTCTCACCTCCCATCTAACCTCACCTCTTGGTCTTTCTTCCTCTCTCTGCTCTGTCGCTCCCTCTGTTCTTCTTTCTCAGCCTTCACTCGAGCCAGCAGTTCTCCCATGTTGTGGTTCTTCTGCTCAGAGAGGGCGAGGGCAGCCTCTGTCATCTGCAGTCTGAACATCAAATCACGTGATCAGAGTTATAGACAAGAGCTGTAATGATTAGTCAAGTAACAAATCAAATGACAAATCAAGTAAAAAAAAATTTGCCAGATTAATCAGTAACAGCTTTCAGGAATACCTGTCACATTGATTTGAAGGTGAAAAGACACCTTAGAACTCAAAAAAAGACTCTCAAGAGACATTTGACATCAGCAGAAGTGTTCATGTATTCATAACATAACAGGTGATGGGAAATAAAAACAAGCTTCAGGCTGGGATCATACTGGGTTATACTGTTGTCCTTTATAAAACTTTGTGCTTGGCTGAAAACGTCTTATAGTCTCTTATATTGCACACTATAACCAGACACAGACTGTGCTGTTCTTTATATTGTGAACATGGAATGAAAGAGGATGAAATGCTTACTTGGCAGTGAGAGAGTTGACAGCTGACTTCCTCTCATTCAGAGCTTCCTGGAGTTGGCCTATCTGAATGGTAGTGGACCTAATGACACAGAGAGGAGGCAGTGAGGTCATTGCCAAGAAATCATGGATATAAAACCTGATTTTCTTACAAATATGATTGTTTTATCATCTCATCTAGAGTTACTATTATACCACTGTTAAGGCAGTTAAAGAATGTGCTATTTATAAAAGGGCTGCATCTATCTTATTTCCTTTCCAGTGCAAATATAAGGGGTTAAAAACTGACGTGGACCTTGTGCCACAGTTATACAACTATGATTATGGCAAATGATGCTATCACCTGTTGGTGCGTCCTATCTCTTCCCTCTGCCTGTCTATGGTTTCCATCAGGCTTAGGACCTGAAAGAGAAGAGAAACAACAAGGAGTTATGACCATAAACTTTATCCTAAATCTGTATCTGTGTTGTATAGATAATTTAAAGTGATATTTCACCCATAATCTTGTGTATACCAAAAAAAAAAAAGGCCCAAAAAGCCTTTACAGTATCAAGCACACTGCCTGCAGTCTTGAAAGGTGACTGCAAAAAGTCTGTCACCTCCTCCTCCTCCCCTGCTGGCAGTGATTTGAGTTTAAGTTTCTCTGGTCGTTTCTCTGGACCACGTAAATCAAATCACAGGTGTGAAAGCACCTTAAGAGTATCAAGAGTATTTCATGGTTTAGTTTTAGGGTTACCTGGCGGCCCTTCTTGTCCTTCAGTTTCTGAATCTCCATGCTGAGGACCTGGGTCCTGCTGCGGCTCTCTCTCAGGGTGGACTGCCTGTCTGAGTTGTGCTCTATGGTCTGCTCTGAAAGGGTTTAACCAACAAGAGCAAATGGTAATGAATGAGGACGGATAATTATGGGTCCAGAGGGGACAGCATGCATGGTAAGAGGTATCACCGGGTGATAAACTGCACATCAGTCCACATCATACTTATGTTATTACTTTCCCAGGAACGAGAGGCGTCATAAATTATTATTTAAACTGAAGCCACACAGTTACATTCACAGATGTAATTTAATTATTACTCCCTTTGAATAAAACACTTACCAAGTGCTCTGAGCGTATCGCTGGGAATATTGTTCCCTGCCATCTCCAGCTGCACTATGCTCTTGTTTTTCTGCAAAGCCTCCAGCAGGGACCTACCACCCAGCAGACCAATGCTGTTCCACCTCAGATCTGTGAAAAGACAGTAACAGTCATAAAGGGGAGCAAGAGTGGACCATCATTCAGTCATAAACATTCATGTATATCAGAAACATTGACTGCAAAAGACCAAAAAAAAAAGAATATCTTTGAAGATATAAATTTAAAGTGGGATTATTTCACACTGTGAGGAGATAATTATTTAAAAAGAAAATATACAAGTCAACAGCAGGTGAAGTAGATTCGCCTCCTTACACCGTGAAGATGAATCATCATCCTTACAATCCTCATGACGTGTTAAAGTTATAATGTAGTCACCAGTTAACCTAACCCGCATGCATTTCAACTGTGGGAGTCACTGGAGGAAATCCATGCAGGCAAGAGGAGAACATGCAAACTCCCCCAGAAAGGCCTGAGCTGCAAGCTGGCAGCTTCAGAGCCAGAACCTTCTCACTGTGAGGAAGCAGCGTTCAGAAACAGTTCTGACAAATTAAAAAAAAAATAATAGTAAAACAGAAAAAACGTAACATTGAACAGTCTCTTACACAGTACAGAAAAACCCAAAGGGTCATATCTTATTCCATTATGAATCACCTAGCACTTCCAGGGTGGTGTTGCGTTTGAGTGCCAGAGCGAGCTCAGATGCTCCGTGGTGGTTGATCTGATTGTTGCGCAGGTCCAGCTGCGTCAGCACAGTGTTGGAGGCCAAACCCTCACAAAAGAGGGAGAAGGCCTCATCCCACACCCCCAAAGCATTCCACTCCAACACCAGCCTGCAAACACCATTCAGAAGCTTTAAGCATCATAAGTTAATGAATGGGGACTGGACATTAGCCACTGTTGCAGCACTGTGGAGGTATTTTGGTTTCAAAAATGTGTGAATATGTGAAAATATGTGAATGCAAATGTCTGAATCAGTTAAACCGGACATTAAAAGGACTTTACTCTGCCAATTTCCTAGTATAAACTGCATGTAATGGCTAATTGAGCTAGTGTGTGAATAGAATCGGTCATTAGCTGTGTTTCCATCAGTGTATCTTTATCTTCATTTTGAAGTATGGCATTAGAAAAGGTTGATGGAAGCGACAAAATCCTCAATTGCACAAAGTTTGTATCCAGAGCTTAATCAGGCGGATTAAAAGTGACCACACCATCAGAAGATCGACACATAGAGCTTAGTTCACTGAGAAACAGAAAAGCAACTTCATCGTCTCAGAGGAAGAGTAGCACTCAGAGTCTGCAGATACCAGAGGCAGTTTTCGCTGTCAAATGAGGCAGTTATTAAATTCAAAGCTTCACTTACTTTTTCCAACAGTAAGTATGAATGTTTTTGTGTGCATCATTCTCACCTACGCAGAGCCTTGTTGCATGCCAACAACTTTCCCAACACCTCAGCCCCTGCTGATCTCAGGTTATTTCCCTGTGAACGATATTTTGCATCAGCCGAATATCAATACACACCTCATGAAATAAAATCCACTAGTGTCTGAAAGTCTCGACAGCGTAATTTGGCAGGAAGTACCTTCAGATCGAGGATTTTCACAGTTGTGTTGCCAAACAGTCCAGTCAGGAGTACTTTGGCACCTGAGAGTCACACATAAGCATGAAATCAGAAACTGTTACACATCATTTTATACTATATTTTTTTATTTTTATTTTTTTATAGTATAAAAAAACTATACACTATATACTATACATAAAAATATAGTATAAAATTTATACTATATTTTTATGTATAGTAGCTGGCACCCGCTTTTACACTAAGCAACTAACAATAGTCTTAAAACCTCACACACCTTCCTCGCTGAGCATGCAGTCACTGAGCACCACCTCTGTAAAGATGATGTCTTTTTGGAAGGTCCTGGCCAGCACAGAGCAGGTGTCCACAGACAGGCTCTGTCCACTCAGATCCAATCTGGAGCCCTGAGCAGCCCGGTTCTCCTGGAGCTGAGCCACGACACCCTCCTGAGGCTCCACACCTCCTTCCTTACACAGGCGCAGGTACGTCTGCCTGAAATCCTCCATTCTGGGTCACCACGGTATCCTTTTCATCTGAGATGCAAATGTAGTCTTCACTTCCTCCTTCTTTCTTCTGGGACTTGAGCTGTTGACAAACAAGAGCTGACTTCATTAACTGATAGAAAATTGATCTGCAATTACTTTTATAACAGATTAAAATTCAAATTATTTTTAAAGCAAAAAAAAGTCTAATATTCCATTGTTGTGGCTTTTAAAATGTGAGGATGCTCCTTGCTTTTTTCCCTCTCATGATTGTAAACTTGATTTTAGACTGTTGATTGGACAAATTAAACAATTTGATGACAATAGGCTTTGGAAAATCATTATGCATATTTCTCACTTTTTTTAAGGACCAAAAAAAAATGAACAGATGAATTGATAATGAAAAGAGTAATTAGCAGCAGCCACAGGGTTTAGTGAAACCATGGATCTTACTGAATGGGTCTTACAGCTGCACCCTAAAGGGGATTCCCTCTGCTAGATGTATTTAATCATGTAAACGTATGTGTATATGTATGAAATGTATATCATGCTAACATGTCTAGCATCAACATCCATTCTAAGAAGCACCATACAATTATAACTTTAAGAACTGATTTGCAAGTAATTTTAGCTGGCGGAAGGAAGCGGTGTTTGCCGAATTATTCAGAAACGGCATTGCCTTATAATTTACAGTACATGTAGCTTGGTGATAAGTTAAGCTAAAATTATGCTACATATTTGAATTAGAGTGTCGCGTGACGTTAGCGTTAAGGCTCCTGCGCGCGTTTCAAATGGTTAACCAACGTAAAAATCAAGTAAGTATTTAAAGAAGTTTCCCTGAACAATAGCAATGTTGCCTTCAGACAAAAAAAAATGCACACAAACCTCGGTGACTACAGCACAAATACATTCCTGGCGGTTGTTGTTTTGGACAGCACAGCTGACATAGGCATAGAAAGCCAAACGACAAAGTAACTAGGAAGTGCATTTCCGCACAAAGCATCTTGGTCAACGTAGTTTCGAAAACGTAAGAATTTTTTTTAGCCATCTACTTCTACCCTCGTCCAGGGGTAGTATAACTTAAAGCTAGCTAAAACTGCACTTAATCAGTCGAGAAGTCAAATGGGTCGTAATGTCTTTACTGTCATGTCATATAATGTAATTTTATATTGGGTTGTTGGGGTCCAAAACATTATTAACTCGTTGAACCAGTAGATGGCGATGGTAGAACAACGGTTCGCTATGGCGCAGTTGGCATCTAAGCAAATAGAAGAAGAAGAAGAATATAGGGCGAAGAAGACTGAAACGAGCATGGCCGGGAACATGAGTAACACTGCGGTTCCGATAAGTAGTTCTCTGTCTAAACTACAGTCTTTAAATGGGTTGTTTGCGATATACAAAAAAGAGGGGCCCACATCTGCAGACGTGTTAAATGCGCTCAAAGAAGCTTTACTCAAGGGTAATACGACAGGACAGAATCAAAGAAACAAGCCTGTTGGTAACTGTTTAAAGTGACTAATGTTTTTGTGTCGCGTATGTTTCAGAAGCTGGCGTACAAAACCCAAATCCGCGAAAGAGAAAGAAGCAGAGCCTGAAGATGGGGCACGGAGGGACTCTGGACAGTGGTGCCAGCGGGGTGTTAGGTAAGCGGACTGTACCATTTCCACCCAGGTGCTGGTGCACGTGCAGCTGTTGTCACTCCTGCTTTGGGCTGTGATGGGACAGCTATTAAAGGAGAGTTCCACCCAAATACTTAACTAATAACTTAGTAATGTGTCTCCATTGCATTTCTGGGCCAAGAGCTTGGGTTTGGTTATAAGGTTAGAAGGGGTATTAGTTTGGGGGTTGAATATGCATAGGTCCTGGTAAATTTTGTAAACAATGTACATTTGCAAAACCTGCCACCAGGCCCTTCATAAAGGAAAGATTTATTGAAAAATACACCAACCTCAAGAGGAAGTTACCGAGAAGAGTCTGGACATTCAATACTAAATATTATATCAGTTGCATTAGTAAGATGACAAAAGCAGAGGTGCACTGGTAGCTCACCTGTTTGCACCTGAGGTCTTGCCGCAGCAGCCTGTGTGAGATCCAGAGCCAGGGTTTGTATCAGTGTTGTCATGCCCTCTGCCCTGCCTTTCCAATCAGAAACATGGCAACCTCATGGTGGCAGTAGAGGAAGTACGATTCATCCACTGGGGGCCACGTATGTCATAACATCACTGCAATCCTTCTAGTAGTTGTTGAGATATTTCGACTGGGACCAAAGTTGCAGACAGGCTGACACTAATGCATTTTTTTTTAGCCATGCTACAAACATACAGAGCAGGATATGGTTTTAAACTAAAGGTTAAAACCTGTACTTTTACAATACCGTTACCCTCTGATACAACAGAGGAAATACACTGAAATGGAACATTACAAATAAGTATGAGTGAACACCTAGTGTCCACCTTATCAGATACACCTGTACTGTCAGATACAGTTCAGCTATGCCATAAATACTACATTTATGAAGCTAACAATGTTTCTTTTTTTATTGATTCTGTCAGAGAGATGTTAATTCAATTACACGTTTTTTATTACTTCTGCCAAGCATCTCTTTTATGACTTTCCTTAACATTGTGAGATAGGACATTTTTATTTTCCAACATTTTCATAAATATACATCCTCGGCAGAGGTAGGCTCTGTACTCAGTGGTGGTTTTGACTGCATTTATTGAACTGTGGGAACGACATGAACTGTACAGGACAATGCCTGATCCCTAGATTGGCTCTGTGTGGTCTCGCATACACTTCTTCTTCACTACACTTCTCCTGTGCTTGTGTATGGCACATTACATTACATTATATTACACCACAGTGGATGGGATTAAACCAGCATCACATTCTACTCCAGCCTTGTGTTTACAAGCCAAAATGGCCACATCTAAACTTCAGGCATTAGACTCTAACGCTGTCACTGTTTCTTTCAGTTGTTGGTGTTGGGAATGGCACGAAAATGCTCAGTACCATGTTAGCTGGGTCAAAGGTGAGTTTGTTTCCACTTAATGCCAAAGAGTTAAAAAAAAAAAAAAAAAAGATCTTTAAACAATTTCAGTGCAAGAAAACATATGTGAACCCTTTGGATGATCTTGGTTTCTGTATTAACTGGTTGTAAAATTTGCAGGACTATGTTTGTAAGTAGCTCTAACCCACCCCCTCTCTCCAACTCCAGGTTTGCTGATTCCTGATTTCAGTTAGCTTTTGTGGATGTCACTAACCTCTTTCTTTTTCCCAACCTACACCCTTTTCCTCCGTTCAAGATGGACAAGAACAGTACACTGATTTGTGGTGTTAGTTAAATCGATTGTGTTTAACAGCGTCATTTGCCAAAAAGTCCAACTGACATATATCAGGCGTTTATGTGACTGTCATGCGTCAGTTTTCATGACCTGGTGCTGGTAGTTGGAAAAGTGGAGGACAGCTGTGATGGAGGTTTCCAGCAGAGGGACAGAGAGAGATCTGAGAATGCAGAAGTTATTTGTTGTGTTCGTTTCCTGAGGTGATGTAATCAGTGCATGTTTGACTATATACTAGACTCCATACTAGATTTTTAACAGCAATACTAATAGGAAAAAAATGTGATAACAAAGCTTCATACGGTTATTAATTTTTGTTAAAATCCCTTACAAAAAAAGAATTGTGATCAATGAGTTATTGCTGACACCATTTCTTAACAACCTCCTGAGATACAGATACAGTGACCGATACAGTGACAAAGGGTAAACCTAATAAATGAGTAGAGAAACAACATGGCAGTGTCTCCATCCACAGAGCAGGAGAGGTCACTGAACAGTGTCACATGCTGTGGCCTTCGCAGTCACCAGATCTCAGCCCAGCTCAGCACTTATGGCAGATTTTGGTGTTCAACAGTTCTCTCCACCACCACTATCAAAACACCAAATCTTATTATTATCTTCTGAACAGTGGTGTTGATCCATCCAGTATAGTCCAGAGACTCGGAGAATCAAAACCATGTTGGTCCTTTCTTTAGTTTGTCAGCTGTCCACATATTGTGTCTCTGTACTGACATTTTTTGTTACTTAATTGTCTCAGTAACAGTATCAGTAACAGTATGTTTATAGGTTAGGATCTACGCAAGACCAAACCAAAGTGTGAGTGTTTATTTTTCAGAAATATGTTGCTGTGGGCGAACTGGGAAAAGCCACTGACACTCTCGACGCCACTGGCAGTGTGATCCTGGAGAAGGACTTTGGTAAATACCCTTATCATTTCATCTGAACAGCTCACCCCCTTCTGCAGTCTATGATCTGTTCATTCAAACCATTGGAACATCTTGCTTCTGTTTCTCAGCATGTTCAGGTTGTTTTTTTTGTTTTGTGTTTTTTTTTACACCCCACAGGACACATAACCAGGATAGACTTTGAGGAGAAGCTGAAATCCTTTACTGGTGACATCATGCAAGTCCCTCCACTGTGAGTAAAACCTCCGATCAGAGGACATGTTTTCAGGACTGGAAGACTTAAACTGTGCAAAGGTTTCACTTACAGATCATTTCTAACACCATCAGGTGGAAGAACTTTGCAGTCTGGTGATTCTGAAACCTGTGTCCTTGTTTTTCAGATGGTAAAAAAAAGTGACAGATAAAAGTAAAAAACCTTCACTTATAGAAAATATAAGAATGAAAGCCATCAGATTTTTGTTCGCCTTGTTTTGGTGATGAAATAATTGTCAAGCATTTAGTCAAGCGAGTTTGAACTGTTAATAATAATGGTTAGTTGCTGCCCTGCTGAGCTTATCACAGACAAAAACAGGAGCCTCTAGTGGTCTCTAGATTTTACTTCTGCCAGTTCCCCTGTGAAGAAGCTTTCCTGCCAGTGTCTCTGTATGAAGGAAGACAACCTAAGGTTTCAGTATGGTGTGATTTCTTCATTTATTTTAAATGTTGTTTTATTTATGTATTTATTTATTTATTTATTTTAGCTACTCTGCCCTGAAAAAAGACGGCCAGCGTCTGTCTGTGCTGCTGAAGAAAGGTCACAAGGTTGAGGCCAAGCCTGCCAGACCAGTCACTGTGTACAACCTGACCCTGCAGGAGTTCAAGCCTCCTCTCTTCACTCTGGGTTAGCACACGTTGCACAATGAAGTATCTCTCTTTCTTCCTCCACAACACTCATCCTGCTGTTTCCGTATTCTGTTAATGTCACAATGCGCATTCAGAAAAGAGTCACAGCAGTTGTGTTTCCCTGACAGATATTGAGTGTGGAGGTGGGTTTTATGTCAGGAGTTTGGTGGATGACCTGGGAAAAGGTGAGATCAGTTCATTGTAATCGGTGCACAGAACCGACAGATCAGAAATCAGCCTGCTAACATTTAGTTATATGAATAATCTGTGTCTGTGTGTGTGTGTGTGTGTGTTCGTCACAGCTCTGTCATCATGTGCTCACGTGAAGGAGCTGATCCGGACCAAGCAGGGTCAGTTCACCCTAGAGGAGCACGCCTTACAGGAGGGGCAGTGGACGCTGGAGCATATCCTGTGCGCTCTGCAGCCCTGCAAGGAGTCGGATCAGGGTGTGGACTGTTCAAATTTGTCAGAAGCTGACACCTGAGGGGGGGGGGCGGGTGGGGGGGGGGGGGAGACACACACACTCTGACCAGGACCCGGTCTATCTGCCTGTCTGTCTGTCTGACAGTCGGTCACAACTTACCTGCTTGTCTTTTTGAAGGAGAGGACATCAGGTCTCAGCGTGTCTGGATATTTCAAGGTGTGTTTGTCAGCAAGTGAAGCGGAACACATCGGAACTGACTGGCTCAGTGTCATTATTTGATTTCCAGTCCACGTTTCTGTGGTTTCTATTTCGTCTCTGTCTCACCTGCAGTTTTAGTTCAGTTAAATTTTGTAAATAATTCTGGATTTGAAATTTGCCTCCCCACTCCAACCTCAGCCTCTGTCTTTACCCACTCAGCTCTCTTCTTACAGAGCTGGGTAACAGAAACCAAATAAAGCGTGTATACTTATCACAATAAAAATAAAATAAAAAAACTTTCCCTCTATATGAAAGTGAGAAAGGTTGGGCTGAGTGTGAGACAGAGAGTGCGGGTTAAACAAAAATTGGAGAAAAACATTTCACACCACAGGATTTTGCGCTGAAAGGATTTAAAATAGAACTTTATTTTGGTAGAATTTCAGTATTAGAATAGATTTCCTGTAAACTTTAAGATCAGCAGAAATACGGACTACAGTGATATTATGACATAATGCTGGTTGGTCTAAACAATGCTCCCACAAAAAAAAAAAAAAGTTAACTCAGCATGAAGCTGCTCCACATCTGGAAGGGCTGCTGCATCAGCACTATTGTATATACGTCATGCCTGATTTCATTTGTTCTGTATTTGCAGATTAAATAAACGTTCAAGTGAAACTAATTACATTTAGATTTGATTCCTTACTGTGCCTGGTGAATAATCCCTGACACTTATTTTTATCATTTTGATTTGGACAAATACTTCAGATTTAAATCAGAAATTTGCATCATAAATTTTGTTGTACTAAGTCAAAGCTTCTGTTTATGTTCTTACGAGTTTTAACTTTCTGTCTGAAAATCGGGACTTAAGTCAAAAACCTGAAACACTAAGTAAAAAAAAAGTTTTCAGAAGTCCAAATTCAGATCTAAGTCAAAATCGGAATTTCTAGTCTCACAACCTGAACACAGAAGCTTATGTCATGATGGTGTCTTTGTCTGTGACAGCAGACACTTGGACAGATCAGAGCAGGAACAGCACAGGTTTAATCAGTAACATTAACAACAGCTGAATTCCATTTATGTGAGCCATTCCCAGGCTGCTGGTACTGAATGCCGGTGAAATGAAACTTAATGGAACTGGGCCGTTGTTAATGTAATGAACCAGACCTGTACTTTTCCTGCTGTGATTATAGTCAGAATGTCATTTGTCCTGGAAAGTGAGAGAGCTGTCAATCAAGCCGTGAAAGTCTCATTAACAGTGTGCAAAACAAACATATATGTCTTGCCAAAAAAATGTGACAGTCCAAAAATCATTCATCACCAGACACAGAGGTGTAAAAAAAAATCTTTGATTCTGAGCCAGTTTAGGATCAATGTGTAACACAGTTAATCATTTTTAAAGAGCTGTAATGAGCAGAAGTAATAAGGCAGCGTAAGTGAGAAGTGAACCGACCTGTGTGGCTTTTATAGCAGCTTTAAAAAAAAAAACAAAAAACATATACATCTTAATATTGACCTAACACCAACGCCATGATTATGATTTAGGAAAATGACACTAATCAGAAGTTTAAATTGTGATTTGGTTGTAAATCAGAAGTCAGAAATTGCGCCTGTTTATTTCTCTCTCCCCCCCTGTTTAGATGACTTCCACCATGAATGGGAGGCGATGGGGTTGAGGGAGGGGTTAATGGAAGCCTCCAAACATTATATGGCGCCAGGTGCCAAGGAGCGGCAGCAGCAGCAGCGGCGGCGGCGGTGGCAGCGCCTCCGCGGCCAAGTTATCAATCGTGTGTTTTCGGACAGGGGCCTGACGCCACGGGGGAGCTGGCCGGATCAATGAGCTGTAATGATTGCCTCGCTCCCAAACATTAGCCGCTCGGTGATTTCTTTCATGTCTTCAAGGCTGTTCATATCCCTGTTTGCTCTCCGAGTCCACTTTATCTAAATGACGGCCGTTAGAAAGTTGGCAGTCGGCGGTGCGCGCTTTTAAGCACGCGAGGCGCTGGATTGTATTTGTGCGCGCGCCGCTTATCAGCAAGAGGCAACGGGCTCGTGAGCGTCTCTTTAATGAACTCAAGGTGGTAATAAAAATAAATAAATAAGTAAATATCCAGATGACCGTAACACGTGCAGCCCGATTCCCAAATAGAAGGCGGGGGAGGCGACGCTTTGTGTCCGTGCTGTAACTCTGGAACAGAGAAGTCATCGGTTATTGTTTAACGTTTTGCGGAAACGTGCGTGTGTGTGTGTGCGCGCGTGTGTGTGTGTGGACGGGGTGAACGTGCGCTCAATGGGCAATTAA
The DNA here is from genome assembly GCF_017976425.1 of Toxotes jaculatrix. Lineage (NCBI taxonomy): Eukaryota > Metazoa > Chordata > Actinopteri > Toxotidae > Toxotes > Toxotes jaculatrix. The sequence goes on from NC_054414.1 coordinate 1,121,157, forward strand.
AATCCATTTGCATGTATAGTCATTGCCGTAAATGTATCACCTCAACCGCGCTGATAGACGGAGTTCACAGGAAAACTCCAAACATTCAAATCATGAGTTAATCACTCGCCATTCAGCTGCACCGTTAGGGATGTGGATTGCAGCTGATTTGTATTATATATAGTCAGATAACACTCCAAGATGTTTGATTACTCAAAGACCTATTTAAAACTGTAGGTTAAGGACTGAGGGGGGCACTAGGTTGACCCCAGTCATCTCTTATTTTTGTTTTGTTTTTTGTTTTGTTCGCAAATATGGACTTTAAGTTCTTAACTAACATTAATGGTAAAGTGAAATAATGAAATCCATTCGTGTTTTATTGAAGTATTTAATTAGTGTCAAACAGTAAGAGAATAAAAAGGTCACTAAATAGAAATAAACCCATTTAATGTCAAGTCAGGATACGATTCATTAGATGTTTCATTCTTGTGTCTGTGTGTTATGATGGCCCGTGAGTCAGAGCCCCCAGAGGAAGTGACAGTTTTCATTAAAAAGCCAAACAACTCAATCAAGCGTACAGGCGTCCCCATAATATTTTATTATCTCTGAATCCTTGAGTATCTGCTATTTGATTTTTTCCCCCCCTAATACAGCTGCACCCTGCATCACAGGTTTCCTCTTTTCTATTAATGTTTACTACATTCTGATGTAGGATTTTTTTTTTGTCAGAAAGCTTCATCTCCAGCGTGAAACAAAACCGTTTCAAACAACAACAGGACTTAAGAGGAAACTGGCAAAATTCCAGGGAGGAAGATGCAAAACGATCTGGTTGTTAGGAGGGGGGGTCATTTTATTTGTCTTTGTCCATGGGACCAATGTCTCATAATCCACCTAAAGGTTAAAAAGGAGGCAGAGGAACAGATACAGGCTGCACACATTAATACATCAGTGTTGCTATTAGAGGAACTCAATACATATTACTACACAAATAAAATAAGCTAAAAAGAAAAGTAAACCCGCTTTGATTTTAGCAGAAGCTTATAACCACGTGATAAAATACATGAATGTGTGATTATTTAAAAATGTATGTGTAATGTATACATGTATGCTTTTTTTTAATGCATATTAAGTGTCTACATTTAACTACTACTGTGTATTTTTGCAGGTTGAGATTTTACATATGAAAGATACATGATCATCTGATGACACTGATACACGAACTGTCCAACTGAATGATCTTCACCTTAATCAGATATTATATTAAAAACGCTGCTTATACATAAATGCACCAGGAACAATCACATAACCCAGTAATTTAAAAGGATTCCGTTTATTAAGTGTCATTTGGCTGATGATGTGTTTTGCTTAGCGCTTAAAGTGGAATTTAAATGCAGGACTTTTACTTGCAATGCAGTATTTTTTTTTTTTATTGCGATCTTGCATACTTAAATAAAAGTATGTGACTATTTCTCCTTCCACGGATGCTATTAATGCACAGTGACCTGTAAAACTGCATGAGGAGTATGAAGAACAATTCATGATTACTGTGGCTTACAGGTCTACTCCAAATTAGTCAAAAACAATTTCTCTTCTCTCCTGTCATCTGATCACTGTGTGGCTCGACTTGGGAGCTGCGAACGAGCCAATCAGAGATGGGCCCTGGCCACCTGCAGGAAGTTTGCAGTCCACTTATCTCCTCCCTCCCTCCGCCTGCAGCCAGATAACAGCCCCAACAGTTGGATCAAGTACCAGCTCGTTCACCGCCGCAACCCGAATGGACACCAAAACACTCTAACGGTCTCCTCCGCGACTCCTTCAGACTGAAGTTTGCGCTGAAAGTTAGTAACAGCAGATGGTTGGTAGTATGTAAAAGCTTCTCGTGAGAGACTGTCGCTAAAGAGGAAGGCTGTAGGGAGACAAGGGAGGGACGCAGCTTTCCGTTAATTCACTTCCAGCGCACAACGGCTGTAAACGGCACCATGAGCGTCCCGCTTTACGCACCGACTCCCATCCAGCCTGCTCACCCGACTCCCTTCTACATCGAGGACATTCTCGGGAGGACTGCCTCCGCCACCTTCTCTCCCTCCTCTTCCTCCTCCTCCGCCTCTTCATCCTCCTCCTGCTCCACGCCGGTCATCCCCACGCCGACTCTCGCATCGCCCAACTCTTCCTTCACGAGTCTCATCTCGCCTTATCGGACGCCCATTTACGAACCCACGCCGATCCACCCGGCGCTGTCGCACCATGCCGCGGCGACGTTGACCGCTACGTACGCCACCGCCGGGGCTTTCGCCGGCCCCATCTACCCGTTCCACCACCACCAGCACCACCGCTCAATGGGGGAGTACGCACAGGCGCTGCTGAGGCGCGACCCTCTCGGTGAGTTGGGCGACTTCGGCGTGCGTAAAACTGTTGGATAATTTTTTAAATCATACTTTTCTCCTTTGCAGTGAATTTAGAGAATCATCCAGGGCACCTTAGAGTCATGTCTTCTGTGTCCTGGGTGGAAAAAGCCCAGAAAAAGCACAGTTCCACAAGTCTAGGCTGTTTCCCTTATGACACTGTCAGTCTCATGACATAATCTTTTCATACATGCGCTTTTTTTTCATCTTGCATTTTTATCATGCCTGAGATTTTTTTTTTTGTTGTGTGCTTTATTCTATGTGAATATAAACAAATAAATGAACAAATGAAGTCAATTTCAGCGCAAAAGAAAGTAGTGAAGCTTGCATGGATGATGTGGCACATCAGAGCACTTTTTACCCTGTGCATGAGACTTTTTTTTTTTATCTTCACAAGCTTCGTTTCAGTGCCAACGAAACTATTTTTGCATAAGTATATCACGCTTGGTCATGCATGCATATCGAGCTCAAGACCGTCTGCAGCTCCATGTAGGCTACATGAAATAGATTTTTAGAGCAAGAGACAGCGTCTCTGGGCTTGTTGCTCTCTCAAGTCTCCAGCTCGTTTCACGTCTAAAGAACATTTCGGAGTGGTGCCTGGCTACGCACACATGAGTCACACTGTTGTTGTAACAGATGTATTTTTTGTTGGGGGGGGGGGGGGGGGCACAATAGCAGCAGGCTTATCCAATTCCATTTAGTCTGTTGGCGAGGGGGTGGGTGGTGGTGGTGTTGGGGGGAGTGCATGGCAACCTTGACTCGTTTTCCTGACTCCCATTGTTCTGAAACATCAGAGGATCAAGTCAGACGGTGACTAAAACATATCTGGGCTCTAAATCACTTGTTATTTTACCGCTGTGCCTGTATATATATTCTGTATGTTCTTCTAAATACACGTCTTGTATTATAGGTTCTTGCTCCTCTGGGAATGAATTAAGATTAGGATTTGAGATGAGGCCCCTTCAGTCCTTCAGTTTTCTCAGATGTTCCACCACCGGCGGCTCCATCTTTACGCACGCCTGTTGCACTGCCAGGCCTGTTCAGACCCCATTAAGATTTTTTTGAAAGTCAGCTGAACATCATAAAGATGTCAAAGTATAATATGTCAGGTTGATTTTTAAAAGACACACATATATATACACACACACACACACACACACACACACACACACACAAATCACGTTTAAATGTGTGCCACAATAAAATACAGCAACAATCATGTGGCCTAACATAAAGGAAAAAAACGGAGTCAGGGTGTAGGTGTAGGTGTAGGGTTGTGTTTAGATCTGGTTTAGATCTATTTGTGTCCCCACTACACTGTGGTCCTCTTAAGTATAGTGTGACAAGCGGACCGTCTGACTTTGTGTTGCGCTGGCTGAACAAGCCGGGTTTTTTTTTCCGTTCATAGCGGAAGCCGTGAGCCTGTCGATAGGAGTAAATCTGGTTTCAGAAGCTGTTAAATGTTTTCCTGGCTCACCCCGGCCAGCCGCTTCCTCGGGAGCCCGCTGCACGCTGCTGATTATTTTATCGACATCCTCAATACAGACATATTCAGGAAACACTCGGCCTCTGATAGCCCGGGATCCGTTTTTCACATATTGTTACACTTCCTCTGCCTGGTCAGCGAGGATGTGGCTGACTTTTTGTTTATGGTTGGCGGGCGAGAAGAAAATAAAAAGCAAACAGAGCAGCGCGTCGAACTTAATGGGATCTTAGGAGAGAGAGAGAGAGAGAGAGAGAGAGAGAGAGAGAGAGAGAAAGATAAAGGCTCGTTTAACAAGAGTTTAAAATTGACAACAATTCATAAAATAATTTTGTTTTTAAAAAGGAGGGGTCTGGGTGACGTATGGGCCTCGTGTTGAGTAAAAACAAACCGAGCGTCATTCGTCTCCTGCGACAGGCGGAGGGGAAAAAGCGCACATTGAAAAGACTTTCAGAAAACAATGTGAAGTGAATCCAGTCTAAATGTGAATTGATAAAATAATACAATGGCCGATAAATATAGATAAGTACAACCTAGGTTAATTCCCCTCTCCCTGTTATAAGTAGTCTTTTTAGACACCCACATTTTCTCACATCTCATATTTCGTTATTTTTATTCATTCTGTATATCTATAATAAGGTTTAGGGCTACTCCATTTATATTAAAGAGAAGCTAATCATGATTCAAAACTACCAGCGGGTTGGACAGAACTATGAAGGCCATTGCTATGACTTTTTTTTTTTTTTAAGGCTAAATCTTTCATTAACTTACAGGCTTTAACAGCCTTAACAGAAATGGAAGTGCCTGCTAGTAGTAGCGTGCTGTAGCAGTAGGCTAACATCTTAAAACTCCGAAGAACATTTTCTTTCAAAAACAAACTTCATCACCTATAACCTAAATATCAACTTGTCTGTTTAAAGGACTTGAAAATGTTTCATGTTAGCATAAAAATTTAGGCTATTCCTTTAATAAGCTTAGTTCCATTGTAACCTACTATAGGCTAAATATTTTTAATTTTTGATTGTAATAATTAGCCGCAACACAAGCTACCTAGCTTAATTAGCTAAGATGTAATGTTAGCCGAAAGAGAGCTCGTTAACACTGAGAGGCATTGGTGTCTGTGTTATAGCAGAAATATTCAAATAAATGATAAATGAGAACAACAAGTTTCTTCATAATTATTTTTATATCTATTTTTGTACTAAATCTTTCACTTCATACCATTTTTGCTTTTGAGAAATGTATCTCATGGGACTGGATTAGCTAACTTCCTTTGGAAAAGCGCAGCAGTAAGAAGGTCCCTGACAGCAGTTTCAACCGCAAGAGATTTACTCTGTGTCAGTGCTAGAGGAGGAGGACACGGGCTGTCTGTTGGTGTGGATGCCATCGGCCTCTAATCACAACCACAAAGCAGGAAGCACATGAAGCGGATATTTGGCCATAGTTTTCACTCCGTCACGACCTTCCTTAAAAGACAGCGAGCAGCAGGCCCCGGGTGGCGGCCGCTGCCTCTGCCATTGTTTGCTCCCGGCCATTAACTGGAGAGGAAACCAGACAAGACAAAAACACTCCTGATTAGACTGCTGGGTCCTTTCTCCCTCTAAATCTGTTCAGACAACACGCACGGCCATTTAAAGGCTCAACAATGAATTCACTTTTCCTCATTTGTTTAAACTCCAATTGTTTGACTGAATATCCCAATATCCTGTTTCTGACAGCTAATGAAGTTTTATTGGAAAGATTCAGGCTATGTCAGAGTGATTGTCAGTGTATTATCAAGTCAGATGTTTAAATGAATTGTATTAGAGATGTGGATGACTTCCAGGTGCTTTTATTTCCCCCGCATGTCATTTCCTTTCCATTTTCTTCTATTTTTTCCGCTTAATTATTATTATTAAAATACGTTTACCCTACTTTTTATTTAAATGTGATTTGCCTCTATAAAAAAACGTCCAGAATGACACAAGAACAAAAAAAAGAAAGAAAGAAAAAGTTTATTCAACCTTAAGGTCGATTCACAAGCTTTTTTGCCCCCGGAGCTTTCAAGGTTCGCTTTTCTTCGGATGGTGCTTTTTTTTTTTTTTTTTTTTTTTTTTAAAGATTTTAATAACACACACTCAAAAAATAACTGTTCATTCCATTCCCGGCTTTAAATCTGAACTCTCTCCCTCTCTGCCCCCCGTCCAAAAGGAAAGCCTCTGCTGTGGACTCCCTTCATCCAGCGGCCACTGCACAAACGAAAAGGCGGTCAGGTCCGGTTCTCCAACGACCAGACCATAGAGCTGGAGAAGAAGTTTGAGACACAGAAATACCTGTCTCCTCCGGAGAGGAAACGGCTGGCCAAGATGCTGCAGCTCAGCGAGAGACAGGTGAGCGGGCTGAGCCCAGTGCGTACCTCTATCAACCAAATGACCTGTTTTATTATCTGAATCTATGTTTAATTACTTTTTATTATCGTACAAATTGACTGAGGGAGGTAATGCATATCACTTCTTCTGATTATTATTATTATTATTATTATTATTATTATTATTATTATTATTATTATTATACCATGGCACAACGAAATTAATTTGATTTATTCACATAATTAATTAGTCAATCTGCAGTTCTTCCCCTGCAAAGCTGCTTTTCCATCCTCCATCTTTCCATCCTATTGCCTTATTAACTGAAGCTGTGATTGAAACATTATTTGTTTCCAGGTCCTATACAAGTTGCATTTGATTAGAATCAGTAATTAATCACGCAGCTCATGACTGAGGAATGTTCGAACTGATAATAAACGAAATCTATTGATTTCATTTCATATTTATTGTTTTCTAATTCGCATCCATTTTCGGCTGCCTGTACACAGTGTTTAGTGCAGTTGTCATTTTAATAGCACTTGTGTATTTTCCGTTGTCTCATCAGCTTTAATGTCTAACAGTCATTTTTATTAATTTCATTTGGTCTCTCAGGTAAAAACCTGGTTCCAGAATCGACGGGCGAAGTGGCGGAGACTGAAACAGGTGAGAGGTTTTGATACGCGTCACCTGAAATGGTTTATTTTAAGCAGTGATATACGGTGATGACATTAAAACACAGGTGCACGGTCCTAATCAGAAAACGATCTGTCTCCGTCTTCATCAGGAGAATCCCCAGGGAGGTAAGAGGGAGGCGGAAGACGACGGCTCCGCCGGAAGGAGTAACGGTAAAGGGGACGAGGCGAGCGAGTCGACCGGGATCCAGAGCCCGGAGCACAGACAGACAGTTCGCGTGAGGTCCGCGTCCCCGCAGCAGCTCCACACAGAGCTGGACTCTGACGTGTCAGACGACACGGACCGGGAGCTGGACATAGAGGACGACGACGACGACGAATTCACACGGAACACGCAGTTTTGAACCGCAGGCCCCGCACCCGAACTGAGACTGGATCCGCTCGGACAGTTGGGGCCTTCATTCAGACAGGCCGGTAGCTCCTGGTGTGTTGTATATAAAGCATCTTATTCTGCTGTATTTGTGCTGATGGTTCTGACTGTAAATGAAGAGTAGGCTCATAGATTAGTTTCTCTGTTTTTATCCTTTTAGATGATGAAGCTCTTACTGGCCTTAAAATGTGACATTCCCTACTACAATCAACATAGAGCTAATTAATGATTTGATTGGTGGCATCTAATAAACTATTTTTGTGATAAGAGCTGGAATTTAATTGAGATTTATTATCTTATATTTGGTGGGGAAATAAAGGAAATCAATTAATAAAAAAGAAAACAAAAATTAGGCCTTTTATAGGAATTAAACTAACAGAATGAGAACAAATCAATGAAATGAAATAAACTGAATTATTAAAACTAATAAATTGTGTTTTACCCTAAAAGCACATACAAGTCTAATCACAGTCAGAGTCAGTTAATATAAGGAGTTAAATACATGGTGATGGCATTGAAATGGCAGCAACATGACTGAAACAGAGGCTTTGTAATGACCAGCTGTGAGAAAGACATGGACACACACTGAGTGAAAGCAGGCTGCTTGTGTAACAGGTTACTACTCATAATATGACAGTTGTTAATGTTAATTATATTCAAACCCATTTAAAAGGCCATATTTGTATGGTGTCCTGCCTTTACAGGAGACTGAAATATGTTTTGTGTTCTCTTGTATTCACATCTCCTCAGAATTCAGCCTGATGAATCTGGCTTGATGTATATTTTTTTGGGGGGGGGGGGGGGGGGGGGGGTAAAGATTTTTGTAGTGTTACTTGTATGACTTTCCTAATTAATTCTACATAATCATAAAATCATTTGACTTTTTTTTTTTTTTTTTTTTAATTTTGCTTTAATTCAGTAAAAAAAAAGGATTTCTCACATGTTGGCTGTATGTTTTTTTTTTCCAGTCCACCCTTTAACTGAAGGAAATTTTACATTTACTTTAGTATGAAAATCAATTTATAAAGACGTGATGGAGAAGTCATTTCACTCTTTCCTTAAAAAAAAAAACAATAAAACATTGTAAAAATGAATTAAAATGAACAAAGTGCTATATTCAATTACTTCATTTTACTTAAACAAGGGTGCAATGGCATTACCAGCAAACCGTACTTAAATTATAAGCAAACTGGCCCCTTTCAGAGTGTTATATTAGCGTATAATTTATGGTGTTGGGTTAATATTACTGTTGCATTAATCATTTCTCTGTATAGCTGCTCTAATGTTAACTATTTAATGTCTTACTCAGTTAAAACCTATAAAAATGCATCAAAGTTTTTCAGAGCTCATCGTCTGCTTGGGGTGAATTTTATTTTTTATTTTTAATTTTTTTGAACTGGAAAAGAATCAGCAGCACTGATGCACAGACAACATGGAACATGAAACATGGAACTTGCTCGAGTTCAGTAATTCACCACAACAGCCTGTGGACGTGGGTTTGTGGATCCTGGGTCCCGATCAGCCTGCAGACCCTGTATGTCTTATATGTCTCCGAACAGGATCAGCCAAGGACAAAGACTTAGTGAACTAAGTGTGATGATATTTAAACAAATCAAATACATAATAAAGCTTTACTTGCGGTGCTTGTTACACCACGTTACATGTTGCTGTGAAACTGCTGCTGCTTTAAATCACTGCTCTTCACTCTGCTGTTTCACTGGCTCCCGATTTCCCCCTGCGGAACCAGAGGCAGCCACAGATTAGCAAACAATTTAGTCCATGTCAATCGTTGTCCCATCATCACCTTCATCTTCAAATAGCTTATCACTGAGCTCTCATGCACACACTGTGAGTGGGAGTTTTTCAGTAAGTAGATTAGGTTAATGATTGAGTGAACCCTCACAACAGCAGGGACAGCAGACAGATAGATAGGAGGGGGACTGATTGATAGTCATACAATATGTCCACAGGACTTTTTAATACAAGAGACGATGATAGTTGTTGAGACTGACTGTTAAAATGTGAACATAGGGCTGATTTAGAAATTTAAAGAAAGCAAATGTCGTTTTCTTTTTTCTTTTGTTTTTAACCGTGTGTGATGTTTTGAAGGATTAAAGCTCATCGCTCCCATAACCTTGTTTGAGTTGCATTGCTGAGGTTCAATGGCCTCACACGTACGAGACCATTCCAAAACCAACAGTATGCACATTGATCTCAGCCTCTGTATTGTGTAATGGTTCACAAATTGTGCAGGGTAAAGTCAACACTGGGAGGAATAGCACACACAGTTGGTGGGTAAAATGTTCAGCAGATAGCTGGCTGGTTCCAGAGTGCCTGTCTGATCTTGTCAATTCACACACACACCACACACACACACACACACACACACACACACACACACACACACACACACACACACACACACACACACAACACTGACTGCAAAAGGGCTCCTTTGATTGAGGAATTCATGTATATATGGAAACAGTGATTCATAAAATTACTGTGTCAGTTTTGGCATCAAATGACATGAAAGGATTTATTTTTTCTAGGTGACCAGTTTAAGTTAAAATGCTTCCATCAGTAATATTTTAAAATGACAGGTTGTTTTATAGTGGTAAGTGAAATGGAAGGAGTTTGCTGTTTCAGAAAGGAACTTTAATTCTCTTTATCCGGAGCCTTTTAAAATCCTCTCCCATATTCTACCGATCTGTCACAGTAAATGTGTTTTCAGAGAAAAATGATGCTACATGAATCACCATGAGGAAATGTTTGTCACGGCTGTATCTGCAAAGTTGCAAAAAAGTTCCTACTGAATGCATCTGACGTCGGCTTTCATTTGTTTTCCTATAATATCCGCTAATATCAATGAAAGCTTGGTTAATGGGTTTATGGCTCTGCACAGTGCGTGAACCTGTGATTTCTGTCACACTTCCTGGACTGGAAAAGAAAAAAGACAAAATGACAAAACCATTTAGTAGCATATAAACCTCATCTTCTTCCAGGTTTAGTGACTTTTATGCTTCTAGATATTGTCTCAGATAAAAAAAAAAATTTCAAAGGTGATTCTGTGTTTTTCTTATTAACAATAAATCCCAAGCAAAGACCAAAACCAGAAGGGTCTTAGTCCATCTTCGGACATGCTCTGACTTCTGTGGCTCTGCAGCTCTGAGTCTTTTGACGCCTGATTGAAGATGTCCATATTTTAAAACAGCTCACAAATACATTGTTTCTTTTTTTTTTTTTTTTTTTTTTAAAAAGGGTTCAGTAGTTTTCCTAAAAATATCTGACTGCTAACAAACCACGTCTACACGTGGATGTTGATGTGGATGATGGTTTTTTTTTTTTATTAACTATTTAAAAAAATCAGCTCAGAAACAGGTGCAGCTGTAATGAATCATCCAGGTACTGATTGTGTAAAGGACTGTGTGTGTGTAGCTGTTATCTGAAGTTAACCATTCTGATATTCAGCTGATTTTCTGATCAGGGTTCAGAGTATTACCTCTTTAATAGGATGAAACCCTCATAGACAAAACAGTGCTACCACAATCTATTAGCACTGTGTGTGTGTGTGTGTGTGTGTGTGTGTGTGTGTGCAAGTGCTCTTGTGCTTTTCAGTGCACACAAGTTAATGTGTGGTTATATTTGAACGACTGAGGAATGTGTTGACTGTTGACCTTGGCCAAATGGAAGCCATTATCTCTACCCCACCGAGGCCTCCCTCCTCCGCTGAGCTGATAAATTAATGAGAGAAAACATGGCTTCCCATCGATACTGGTGTCGCCAGCAGCCACACAGACACAGAGAGGAGGAGGAGGAGGAGGAGAAGGAGGAGGAAGCGGAGAGACGGACATGGATAGAGATAAATATCATTGGTGATGAAAAAAAAAAAAAAAAAACAGGAGATATTTTATTTTTGTTTATTTGTTCCAGCAACAATTTCTAAATTTGTGTTTCTATAAAAGAAAGAAACAGGGGAAATACTGATTAAAGAGATTATATGATTAATAGAAGTGAAAATGCAGAAGTGTTTGGTTCCATTTCAGGTGAGCTACCTGTTACCTGACTGGAGCTGGACTGGAAAGTTTAATGTGATGAGAGTTTTGCAGACAGCTGAAGCAGCTAAAACCGTGTTTGATGCCAGGAGTCCAGCTGCAGGCTGTGATTGGTAGTTCAAACCAGACTTCACTGGGGGTCATGTCTGTGTAACTTCCCTCTCTCTGCTGCAGCCCTTGTAGTTTATCTCTGCATTTTACCCTCACAATACACACACACAAGCATGCACATGCACTAGAGTCAAAGGGGAGCCTTGCTCAGGGGCACCACGGCAAAAGTCAGTCCTCCCTTCATTAGTGAGGTTCCAGTCTTTTATTTTGTATGTCTGCCTTTATTTTTGATGACAGATCTGATCTTCCTGTTCATGGATGATAGCAGTCTAACACTAATCTGTGGAGAGATGTTCTGATTCTTCTTCCTCTTCTTCTTCTTCTTCTTCTTCTTCTTCTTCATGATTCTTTTCCTCTACCTCCCACTTTAAAATGCTTCACACAGTGTCCTTCACTCGGTCTGACCAGTCGCTGAAACATTTTCGAGGACGTCCACTGTTTGGCTCTTCCTGTACGTCCTGACCACTGCTGCAAATGTGTTTCAGCTCATGTTCAGTCGCCTGCTGATGCTCTTGTTACTAATGTTCCTCCTCTTCCATCTTCATGAAGACCCACAATCTGGTTTCTTACTTGTTCAGGCAGCTCCTCACCACGTGGAGCCATGCTGCATTAGACACTGCTTATTTTACAACCTTGTTCATGCATATATCTTTAATTAGAAATCATAGGTATTATACATTTTGTTGCAGTGATCAGAGGTGTACTCTCGTTTGCTCCGTTGATGTTTTGTACTTCAGGGCCTGTATTTTCAGTGTAGTCTGTTGTTTTTATTTTTATTTTTTTTGTCCTACATCAGATCTAATATGACACTACTACACTTTTACTTGAAAATATTACAAATAAAATGATTGTACATTGACACAATTTTGAATCACTTAACATTTTAGTGATCAGTTTTGTTATAAATATTCATCTCTACTATACATTTTGACAGATACAATAGGTGGATACACACATTAAACATGTTTTACTTACAGAAGTGAGATCACTTCAGCACATTCACACACTGTAAAAAATAATGGGATACAATAGACACTATGGACCCAAGCACCGCTGCCTGTTCGGATTCCCTAATCAGAACTCAGTCATCACTTTGTTCCCAATGAATTTCTCATTTTCTAAAACCCTCTTCACGTTCACTTCGTGCGTTGAGTGTATCCGCCCGCCTTTGTTCAGCGGCTCCCCCCCCGCCCCCCCCCCCCCCCAGCCCCCATATGGTGAGTCAACACTGAGGACTTGAGTTGTCCCAGAAACCACTTACTGTCCGTGTGTGAAAAAGGATCCACATCGAGACATTAATCCCCCAAAACAATGTTCCAATAGATAATGCGTGAGGGAGCCCGTTTTGAAGCAACGGAAAAACAGGAGAGGGGGGACGAGGGAGTCCGGCAGGAGAGATTCATTCCTCCGGCAGCTAAGGAGATATCACTCACCGATTCATGGGTGCGCTCAAGTGTACTATTTGCTTTTCAATTAGGCCATATCCAAATGGAAGATAGCGAGGTTTTAAAAGTATTCACATGCTAGTCAAAAGAGTACAGGATTTTCTGCCTCACCATCCAATTTAGATAGGGTCCATCTGAACAATTAGCTGCTCAAACAAGCCGCCCCTGGCAGGACACACACACTGATAATAAATAGCTATGGCCAAATGTGGCAAACATCCGACTGAATTAAGGTGCTATTAGGGCACGAGTGACATTTTAGGAACAATATGAAAGGATATCTCCTAACGTGGGTGAGTGAGAGCTGGAAAGTAGAGACTTGCTGAATTTTCCACTGTGATGAAATCATTAAAAAAAAAATCAGGCTTTTTAACAAGGTGTCTGACACATATGTATATGTTTTAAATACAAATCCTGTCACTGTTTGCACATTGTATCAATTCACTAACTGTGAAAAAGGAAAGGTTTCAGTTAAATAAAACAGACAGTGTATATAATGCAATAATATAATGCTTTTTTCCCCCGATTTTCTCAAACAGAAACAGAGACCTGAAATTCATATTATAAACTTATGTTACTAAAATGTCAGAAACTAATCTTGGTTCACACTAAGCCATGACCAGATAAACATGTCAAGGGGCCAAGGGCCAAAATCTTTCTATTGGGCCCTGAATGAACCTTCCAGAATAAACCTGGCCCCAGGTTTGATGTGTTTTATTCAGGAATATGATACATATTATTCAGACGTTCCTAATATTCAACATTTCTGTTCATTTGTTTGTCATTACCTTCGGAAGGTTTGAGGACATCATTAATTCTACATTTGCCCACTACAGCTTTCAAGTGATGTACACATTAATCAGTAATTAAAATCTGGAAATATGGCATAGATCTTAATAATTCTGGACTTATGTCAAATTTTTACCGCAGGAAAAGCTTCATTTCTACACTGTGGTATTGATACTTTTACTTATATTCAAATAAATTGGAGTGCTTTTACCCCCACTGACCAGTGCCTCGCTCAGGCTCAGGCAAATAAAACTACCTGGTTTGGGATACAGAACGATTGTAGTCAAGGTTGCAAGCACCCAAAGTTGGTCCCACCACACAAACACCATCCTCCTCTACTACACTGAAGTCCAGATTAGACTGGACCAGTTAAAAAAATCTGCAGGAGAAAGCAACAGAATTCAGCACACTGACGTGTGAATAGCTGCTCTAGGAAGACAGGGCGCATCAAGCTTCAAGTCCTTTACCAGACCTCCTACTTCAAACAACACACACACACACACACACACACACACACACACGAATCACCGCTGGCCTTTGCTCATTAATGTGGGATTTCAGGAAACTATTGCCGTGCTGATGTTTCCAGCTATAATGCAACTGGCAGAACAATGCAGCGTTAATTTGTTTGGTTTCCGACAAAGGGCTGTGAAAACAGCGATTGCCACAGAGACAGGAAAGGACATTAATAGATGAAGGAATGTTGGGGTGGGAAGGTGGGGGGGCTCCAGGCAATGTCCAGCATGCTGCAGGATGTTTGGACAGAGAAATAGAAGGTTAGAAGACAGTATGTTAAGCAACAGCTGGGTACTACAGTGATCGTGTCTCCGCCGCAGGAGGACAGTCACTGCCGTGGTCCTCTAAATTAAAAGGGCTCAAAAGAAAGTACAGAAGAAAGTTCATCTGTGTAGAAAGCGGAGTTATGAAGCTTGGTGAAGGGTTCAAGTGCAAATTTCTGCCTCCAGACCAGCCAGTCAGTGGATTCTCCATCTCTTTGCTAGCATTTAGCTCATTGTTCTCTGGTGCACTGTGACAGCGAGTCAGAACAGCACCAGGAGCCCAAAACTGAAACAGCCATCTTTCTTGTCAGTATATGCACCTGTGCTTTTCCTACACATATCACACGTCAAGATGTTTACTGTGAAAAAGGTGTATTTAAGGTTCATCCCAATCTCTCCTTGCTCCTCTGTCCTTGCTTGACCGGGAAAACCCTTCTGGTCTACCATCTTGATGACTGTTGGAAAGCTCTTGCTTCTGCTCTGAGGATCGAGCAGTGAGGAGGGATCTCTAAAACAGGAAGTCTTTCACCGGACAGACACACACACGTACTTTCTTAAAAACCTATTAGAGACCGGACACTGCAGCTGATTGGACTGCTCTGAAACCACATCGCAAGTGGATAAACAACGGAACCAGCTCAAGACGACTGATGCCGAGATTTCGATTTTATTTGTTGTGTCTGATGGACGAAAAGAGACATGAATAATTTTCTTAATTCGTTAGAAAGATTTTTCTCTGCATGTTATTTCTCCCTTTTATTTCTGTCATGAATCATGTTGTATTCAGTCTGAAATTTTTCAGCAATACAATACACACGTTTTAATTAATTTTCTGTCGTCATTTCCCTTCAGTCATACATGAGGCTGAAAATCCCTGTGTGTTAGTTAGAAATAAAGTTTGTCTAAAACAGGGGTTCTCAAAGTATGGGTCACAGCCCCCCAGTGGGCCATGGAGGTACTGCAGGTGTGCTCCGAGAGGTCATTTACAATAAATAAATAAAAAGTTTTTTAATTTTTTTCTAATCTAATCTAATCTAACAAGCCCATGGTATTTAAATTACGTTAATATTCACGTCATTCATTGTCTGACTCCAGAAAGTACTGAGACTGGAGTCAGTGCATCAAGAGCCACCGTGTTACCTGGGCTAAGGAGAAAAAGAACTGGTCTGTTGCTTAAATTTTGCATTTCATTTGGAAATCAAGGTCACAGAGTCTCGAGGAAGACTGGAGAAGTCCAGTGTAAAGTTTCCACAGGCAGTAATGATTTTGGGAGCCATATCATCTGCTGGTGCTGGTCCACTTTATCAAGTCCAAAGGGAACGCAGCCATCTACCAGGAAATGTTAGAGCAATTCATGCTTCCTTCTGCTTACAAGCTCTATGGAAATGCTAATTTCCTTTTCCAGCAGGACTTGGCGCCTGCCCACACTACCAAAAGTACCAATACCTGGTTTAACGACTGTGTTTGATTGGTCAGCAAAACTCGCCTGACCTGAACCCCATAGAGAATTTATGTGGTATTGTCAAGAGGAAGATAAAAGATGCAAGACCCAACGATGTAGGCAAGAGGAAGGCCACTATTGAAGCAACCTGGGCTTCCATAACACCTCAGCAGTGCCCCAACCAACTACTGAGTGGATATACATAAAAATACTTTTCAGAAGGCATTTCTGTGTTAAAAATCATACACAATATCATCAATACACACACACACATATATATATAAAAGAGATTTGATCTAATCTCCTTTGCTCTCAAATAATCAAGACAAGTTTTTTTTTCTTTCCGAGTTTCCCTCTTCACTTTTCCCTCTCCTTTGACCTCTGTCTCTGTGTGTGTGTGTGTGTCTCCGTGTCTGTTGAGTCATGTGGAAGTTCTTTCTTCACAGTCCGCAGCAGTCTGAAGTCAGCGGTGGCTCAGCCGAGGATTTGCCTATCAGTAACAGCACATGTTCTCCTGCTCAGAAACAACAAGCTATCTAAGACCACACATGTGTCTGCAGGGCGTAGGACTGCACTGCTTTGCTGAGCACCTTGCGTATGTGTGTACATATATATATGTGTGTGTGTGCGTGTGTACGTATCGGTGCCTGTCTTTCACTTCCCCATTCTGAGTGAACGCTGAGCCAATTTCACAACAATGACAGACGGGATTAGCGTGCACACATTGTCAGACACACACATGTGATGAGGTTAAGATCACACACACACACACATATTTAACTCTTGTGTGGTGTTCGTATTTTTGTTATGCAGCCAGTGTTCCTGTGTCTGATGGACCCGCTGCATTTTGGGGTTTTCAAATCAACACAAACAATTTTATGTGAACGTACTCAACAGATGTTTCCTTCATCCCAATTACAAACCAAACACCATACAAGGGTTAAAGGGAAAATGTGTGTATGTGCGTGTGCTGAGATTGCCGGCTGTCACCGTTTACATGTTTATATTTGGCTCACAGACTGACAATAGAGATGACAAATGATCTCATACATCAGATGATTTCAGTTATATTTACTACCAGTGTCCAATCATTTCAGAGTCCTGCAATCCAGAGAACGTAGGACTGATCCAATGCTTTGCTTCACCTTAGGTCTAAGAAAAGGAACAAGAGTGGAAGAGGGAAAAATAAAGAAAAAAGAAAAGGAGAAACAGCACTAAAAGGGTGAAGTGACTCTTATATATAAACTGTTGCACTGGGTTTGTTCCCTTTGAAAGATGCTCTTCATTATGAGTTTATAAAAGTCGAACATAATCTTATATAGAGCTTTTCTAGTCTTATTCATACAGTGTTTTTAACTAACACACACACCGATGGACACAGGCAGAGTGGGGTTCAGTATCTTCCCCCCCAGGACACACGGCCTGGAGGAGCCGGGGGTCGAACCACTGAGACCTTCTGATGAGTGGATGGACGACCTGCTCCACCTCCTGAGCCTCTGTGCAAAGCAGTGATCAAAACAGATCTGATTTCAGTATTATATCCAGTGAAAAACACTGCTATCTGTATCTGACAGATCAACACATTTTCACTCCCAGATTTATTCTCTGAAACTGTGCCCAAACATTCAGTTTCAAAGTTCATCATTCACTCCATCATCAGCTGATGAAAACAATGTGATATGATCAAAAGCTATGTAACGGCTACTAAACGGACTTTGAGGTAACTTCATCTATTCACACTCTGTTTATTTCTTAACATCTTTGAGTAACCTTGAAATAACTAACATTGTTGCAGAATTGGTGCCCATTGCTTCCTCTGAATGCTTCTCTAACTGTAAATAAAAAAAGATTTTACAAACAGCGAGACACTACAATATTTTAGATGCTGTCTTGAGCCTCGGAGGAAGACGGAGGAAGACCAGTGTCTTTTTGTTTGACTTCCTCTTGTTGGTGTTTGGTAAACCTGCTGTGGCAGGATGAGGTTGACCTCCTCTTTCAAAAAAAAAAAGAGCGTGCAGACAGAGAGACTGCACTGCAAACAATCACAAACCCGACCAGGTTCTGTGATTCACAAAAATCACAGACCCAGGTGAAAAAAATCAACTACTGGAACTTTGAGATAACGTCCCTTAAACCTTATACATCTCTGGACCTGTGTGTGGAAAGAAAACAATGGGAAAGAAAGGAAGAAAGATTGAGAGAGAGATGGATGAAGGGAGAAGAAGTGTGTGTACATATGTTAACATTCCTCCTCGTCCTCCATAAAACCTACCCACTTGAGGGAGACAGGAGGGGGAGCTGACAGCCTCTGAGAGGTTTGTGTCTACTGAGCAATAATCATGCATGTCTGATGTCCAAGTGTGTGTGCACACACACACACACACACACAAACTGTGAGTGGTGCGAACGTAGCTGAGTAAACCAGACTCTGAGAGAGACACTCAAACACCCATCAGAGCTTTTCTGTCCTGCTGACAAGAGCTCTCCGCAGAGACAGGTCCACCTACGACCACCTTCTCAAAGCCAGGCCCACTGTGCATGAATGACAGCTGCTTTCACAACAATCTGCATCTGCATAAATACACGGAAGCTGTGGGGATTAAATTTAATTATATTTTTTTAAAAACTCTACAGATCAAATGTCGTGTAACGGGTTGAAATTTCTAATATTTTCTTTCAGTGAGAAACTTCGAACAGTTGACTAGTTAACTAGTTTATCTGCTACAACTTCATTATAGTCCAAAGAACTTGTCTCTTAAAGCATGTGTGTGTGTCTATATGTGGGACAAATTTACAAAACACATCTGACTACAGGTGAGACAGATGAGGACAGTTTATGGAACAGTATAGTATTACCAGGCCACTGGGGTCTACATGTTCTCTATGGCTCCCTCTGCAGGTCAACATCAGTCATCTGAACTGAGCTGCTTTATCAGGGTGTTGGACCATGAGTTAGCCCAGTCTGAACACTGTGACCTAAGGAGCCTTTTGCTATGGTTGGCTGAGGTTTAGAACTGATTCATCATCACAAAAATCAGTTTTAATGAGTCTGTACAAATGCACTGCAGAGCATTATGTCTGCTTCTTGCAGGCACTGAAGAGGTGCTGCTGTGAACTGACATCCTCAGTCAGTTCGTCGATCAGATCTGCCCTGATGCTCACCTCTATGACCTCAGTTCAACCAGGTGTTCCCAGTGATGGAGAAGCAGGACTTTTTCCAGTGGATCACTACACAAAACATCAGAGACAGACAAAGAAAGAGAAAGAGAGAGCGAGAGAGGGAAGGAACAGGAGAATTCAAATAGTTGCATATTTAGCACAGCTCCCACTGAATCCAGTACAAACTAGGGCCTGGACGTCTAAGTGTGTTATTCCCTCTGTATAAACCGAGTGCAGACCTCTAAATTTATTAAGTATTTCAAGTGTTTCGGGTTTTTTAGTATTGAGTATTGTGTGCCTTTAAGGCCACAAGAATGCAGGGCACACTAATATGATATGTGGGTGATGAAGCTGATAACTTATGAAATCGTTTTTAACGTAACGTACTGTGAGACGTGTAGCAGTGAGGATCTCCAAAGTTTGCAGGCAGCAGGAATAAGGAGTAATATCCACAGGCTAACAAGCTAACAGGATAACAAGAACTGACTCTCCTGTCCACTAAAATTTATCAACATGAATCCCAATTAGTAATACGTGAAAATAACTGATAAATAATATTATATTGTAATAACGTGTTAGGCCTATAAATCTAACAGTGTACATGTCATCGTTCTTTCAAACACGCTGAGTTCAAAACATCATCTGGCTGAAAATGTCTCGGATCCCTTTTCCCTGACTGACAGAAAGACAGACCTCTGTGTTACAGTTAATATGCTGATTCTGATCTGATTCTAGGTCTGTGCTTATCATAAGGCTGTGGATGTGTTGTGTGACAAAATGATATTGCTATCAGATAATCATTGGCCCAACTCTACTGCACTCAGTGAATGACCTATAACCCATCTAACCAGCTGAGTAGTGTGTTTCCCATTGAGCCTGGGAAGGATCAGAGTGATGGAGCCAAACTGGAGATTTGAAGCTCATTGCTGATGATGATGATGATGATGATGATGATGATGATGATGATTAGTATATGGATTGATGCATCACCACCGCCAACTGGTGTGGATCAGTATGTCTAGTATTCATGATAAAAGAAACCCTCATATCTTCTCAATCAAATTAGTCTAAGATACTGAAACAGGGTTTGGTAACAGTTGCCTCTTGACTTCTTGAGAACTTGACTCATAGTGTTCCTTCGTCTCTCTGAGGTTTTGAATCAGATGCCTTCTTTCTGCATCATTTCTCTCACAGTGGAGCAGAACGTGCTCGGCTGTTTCCTCTTGCCTGCAGCAGTCACTTCTGCCTGTATTACAGTCTATTACAGACCTTTTTTTAAATAGCGCACTGTTCAGGTCAGTGTGTCCAAATTGAAGTCTTGATATTCTGGTCTCATCTCTCCTGCTCTTTTTCTCTTTTCCTCCTCCTGCGATTCTTGGTTGGATCGGTGACGTGACTCAATATAGTCTAACAAATAACATGTAGTCTTGTTAGAAGATGTTCTTAACCATGCTAGACTAACATTTCCCTCTGCATTCAGTCCTTATTGCTAAGCTAGGTTTGTTGGAAAAGTACTGTATTTCCCCGATATGTCGCAGACTGAGACTTAAAATGAGATCCAGTGGGCCCCTGGCCTTGCCTGAAACATCTGGACAACCTCTCTGGCTTTAGCGGTGGACTGTCCCCATCCCATTCCCGGATGTCCTTCGGTGCTATTTGTTTAGAGTGTGGCTTACAATAGAGGTCAGCAGTTGTATAGCAGCCTGTAGCCCAGATGACTCAGGAAGCTGACAGGAAGCTGGCAGAGCATGGACAGGAAGAACACATGGACAGAAGAATAGGCGCAGTGATAGTTCACAGTGGACCCTCACTGCTGTGATCTATACATCCTCCTCTTTCAAATGGAACACACATGCACGCAGATTATTACTCAACATGAATTATTGGCGTAGAGACTTTGTAAGCGTCGGCTAACACTCGCACTGATTTGAATCAACTCAATAGGGAAAGTATATAAAATCAGGAAAGCTGTGTATTTTGTGGTTTAGTTCAAAGCACCTATGAAAGCTTACTTTCATTGTACCCACATTCCCTCAGCCCGCCTCATGCATTTTTACTTGCTACTAATGTTCTACAGGAGTCAAATCATTTTTCAGTGACTTAAAGGGCATTAAATATGCTGCTCAAAAATCAGAGGTGTGCTGGAGGGACATCCCATCTGAGGGCCTCATTGGGATTGGGAACATGCGCGGTATATCATAGCTGTTACTAGATGAAATATCACATTACATAATTCCTCCTGAAACAACACTCAATCAAACAAGGTACAACATGTTACCAATAAAGTGTAATTTCTGAAGAAAATACGATGGGATTGCTGGCAGCTGCACCGCTTGACGATGACGGGGAGCTAAATTGAGCTACCTGAAAAACTGGATGCTGGAGCAGATTGCTTCATATGTTGCTTAATAAACGGCTGGGAACCAAACTGCATTGCTGTCTGAACTTTGTATGAAGGAGCAGTCGAAGGAGCTTTTTGGGAGCAACGTGTTGCAGCAGCACACAGCCCCACCACTTATACATTTACAGTCATGCTACAGTTAACAGTCAAGGTTTAACACATATGCATATAAAGAGTTGGTCCCATAGTGAAATGTGAGGTTTTTTAAAATATTGCTAAGAGGAATTTCTCAACACTGAGTTCACTTTTTCATCACTTTTCATTGATTTGACTCAAAACTCATTTAGTGGCCACCATCTTTCAAAATTCATGAACCGTTTTCTCACTCAAACTCAACCACCACCAAACCAAACCTCTGTGGATCCATTTATGCACAGTTTGTGTTTGTATGGAATTTTGTGGTGGTTCATCTTTCTCATCCAGTCACTGGTTTACAGCCCATTCCTTGGGTGGTGTCACTTTTTCTTGTGCCTTTCTTCCCATGGAGGTGGACAGTTCATGATCAGATGTCAGTCTGGGACATATTGAATGCTGGATGTCTGGACGTATCTGTAGAAGACAGCCAGGGTGGAAAAACGATCCTTTTACCAAGTGTATTGCAGCTGCTGTGTTTATTTATCTGTAGCTATCCTGTACAATCCTGCATGATGAGTAGGTGTAGCTGTGGATTACATTACTGGAAATACTTTCAGTTTGTGTCAGTTTGTCACCCATTAAACCAAGTCATTCATTCAGTGGAAAACAGGACAGGAAAACCTACAAACTGCAGAGTGAGAAGACAGGATGTACAACTGGACATCTAGAGGCCAACAGCAGAATATGATACCACTGCACACCCTCATCCGCTGTCCTCTCTTCCTGTTTTCTCTCGTCTTTTCTTCCTTTTCACTCTGATGCAACGCTACTGATGTTGACAGTCACTACCTGAGCCAAGTGTTTTCTCTTTCTTTCTTAAATCAGCCAATCAACCATACCCCTCACCTGCAATACCTGAACACCTTTTACTGTATTCTTCACTCCGATCCTCTCCAGATGCTCAGTTCACTCGTGTGGCAAATTGCTGCTGACTCTATCTAGAGTTTACTCTCAGTCCCCACACCAAGCTCAGTGCCATTCCTATCTTCAATTCACTCTGCCTGCTCTCTGATCTCCCTTCATGACTCATTCATATATTTGTATATACATGAGGTTGTCTGTGATAGCTTTCATCTTCCCTACAAAGGTCTAAAGGCTGTTTCAAAGTCTTCTAAATGCTGACTGAAATCTAATTTGGGTGGAGAAATACCAAATCTTTGGAAAACAGATGAAAACATGTAAAAATGTAAGTTTTTAACTGTAGAACGTGAAGTTAAGTTCAATTTATTTATATAGCACTATAGCACAATGAAAGTTATCTCGCACTTTTCACACAGAGCAGGTCTTGACCGTAAACCTGCTCCACAGAGAGCATGAGTCACAGGCCTGGAAAACTTCTAAGCAGAAGTCTTTGAAAGAAAACCACAACACACATTCTTTACTCAAGTACTCAAGAAGGGCCATATATGTAATACTGTCTTTACACCAGTGTGTGTGTGTGTGTGTGTGCCCGCGCGTGCATGCGCGAGGGTCTGTGTGTGACTCACTTCTTGTTTTTGGTGGAGCAATAAGGAAACTCATAGTCAGGGTTTTTGTGAAGAGCTTTTTGTCAACAACTACGACCACACTCCTAATGGCCCAATCCATTTTGAGAAGAATGGCAGGAAATAGAAAGTGGTTGTGTAAGCTGGTCAAGGTCTGCTGCCTTACTCAGAATGTAATTTCAGAAAATGTGCTAACCTTTGCTGGGTTTTGTTGTGACACAATGTGACAGGTGTGTTTTAAATATATATGTATACACACACACACACATACACATATATATGTGTTAAACATATATATATACACACACAAGTCCAGTGCTCCCAGTGCAGCTATTCAGAACGACTAAGCACATTTACTTTCCGATGTCTTGAGGATGATTTCTGAGAGACCATAAACCAGCCCTTTGAAATACACTCTATAGTTCAACCTGATGCTAATATGAAGTACCAGCAGTCCATGTTAGACAAATCACAGACTGGGAATGGGGAAACAGGTGAGCAGGTGGATGTGGGGGTCTGAGGCAGAGGAAGGTCTGAGGACATCTGGTGGGCAGGTGGAGTATGACAGAAATCATGACACAAATACGGGCGTGTGAGAACATTTTTAAATGTGAACCTATCTTTTAAATGCTGACTGTAAGTAGCTTGTAAGGCTCCTGTGTGGGATGGTTTTCCGTCTCTATGTGTTGGGCCCCTGTGACTGTTGACTTGTCCTCGTGTACACCACCTCTTGTCCAGTGTGTGTTGGGATTGGCTCCTTTCCCTTGTGGATAAGCATGTATACATAATGGACAGATGGACTCCACTATATTTGTCTGACAGCTACCGTTATATAGGATTGACCTTTAGACTAAATTACTTGCAGTTGGAATCAGCTCCACATTGACTATAACACACTGCATCCATGTCAATATCTGCAAAACATTACATAATAGTAAGAATCCATTATTTTAAATAACCCTGATGATGTCATACTGATGTCATCAGGGTAATTTTGGTTTGAGCGTGGAGACCACGTATTTTATAAAGCCTCTATTACAAACTGCAATAACAGTTTTGACCATTCTTTCTAAAAATCTTTGTCTCCTCTTTGTGTCCCCCAGCTTTATGGAAAAATGGAACAATACTCACTGAAGTATTTCTTCAATATTTAAAGGCATTTTGATGATAATATTTCAGTTGACAGAAGGCAGAGTTGATGACATTGCACTTTGGCTTTTTTTCTTTTAGTTTAATTAATTCTTTAGCACCCAAACCTTTTGCCTCTGATACACAATCTAGTATTAGATTCACACTATTCATTCATTCATTTAATCAGTATCTAATCTGTTGTCTGATCGTTGCTGTGTTTTAAATGTGTATCTGTTGGGTTAAAGCCAACAGACCAGGTTTCTTATTACATTTCTTCAGGGTTTACAGTAGACGAGACAAATGTTAACACACAGGGCAACTGAAGTTAGTGCTGTTGGTTTCAAAGTCCGGTGAATCACAAGGCCTCTTTTTCCTGTTGCACCCTCTTTTTCTGCTGACCATAGCAGGTGCCCTGGAATTCACCACACACACACACACACACACAAAGACACAGTTCCTGGTGTCCTTCTCTCTCACACATGCAGAGAGCTAGTCCTCATACTTCAAGTGTGAAGAGAGAAATGGCCGGTGACAGGGTCCATGCTGCTTTACCTGACCCCCCCAGTCAAAGCGAAGACGACAACAAAGAAGAGGAGAAAGCTTTTGGGAATATTTTTGCAGAGTTAGAGTCTGTGGACCTTCCACTAGGAACCACCTTAAGGTAAACTCAGGACACAGTTTTTTAAATTTCATCTGCTGGCAGCAACTGACGGTGGAGTCATTAATCTGATTTACAAAGTGAGCGATGTAAAATGCTGATTGATCTTAACATGCACATCAGGAATCAAGAGATGATCTGTATGGAAGCTTGCATGCACTGTATTTGAGAGGGAAACAAATGTGTTTGCTTTTATTAGATTTACTTAAAATGCCAAAGGTTTAGTTTTAAAAACATTTTAAACACAGACAGGAATTAGTTTTATGAGCTGCATAAATATAGCCTTTTGCCTCAGGTATCACTTGTCAGGCTTCAATCATGTGATGGATTGAGTCTATAAATCTATATTTTGATTTAAAGGCGACAATGTGAAATTGCAATATTATCCTTAATCAATAAAAGTGCTTTACTCGGGCAGTAAAGTACTATTTCAATAAAGATGCAAATGCTGCGTTGTCTGTCATTAAGTATCAGGTCTCATGTCAATAAAATTAAATGTGATTTTATTTAAAGTTATTGCATTAATAACGAAGCAGTCTGTCCAGTGTGTTCATTCGTTTGTTATTATGAAAAACAGGATAACCAATTTCATTATAATATACATTATATACCTGCCATATTACTGACATAAATTCTGCAATTCAATTATGTAGCCACAGTATTTTTGGATAAAGGTCTATAGGTATTTTTGGGGGTAAAAGGTCACAGCAAGAATTGTATTGTACGGGATGCGTGGAGGAAACAAAGCTGCTGTCCCGGGATTGACTACAGCTGTAGTGCGCCCCCCACAGACCAGATCCTGACCTGGACTCTGTAGCTGTAGCTGCAGTGGTAGCCACAATACACACATAACAATCATGGCGGAGAATGAAACCCTGGAGTGTATAACGGAGCACGAGCGGATTTTACAGGAAATTGAGAGCACCGACACGGCTTGTGTCGGTCCCACTCTCCGGTAAGAATATATGGCTTCTTAGAGAGCGCTTACCAATCATAATATGTCCGTGTTTGGTTGCATCACGTACATAATCAGACCTTTTGTTCATGAGATAGCTTAGCTAACCTAGCCACCGGCAGGCTAACGTTAGCAATTCTTGCCAACATGCTATATGGTGTTGAAACGGGGCATGAGCCTAGCTGGCTTGCTAGCTAACAAGCTAACGTTGACCAGTGTTTCAGTCACAGTTTAATGCACCTTTAGAAAAATTGAGCTTGTGCGGGATTTTCCAAGTTCTGTGTACTGATGGACGGCTGGTGACCTGTCAAAAATGTAAACATCATTTGTGGGTGTGGCTGTGGGGCTGAACATCTTACGGATGTTAACTAACGGAGCTAACAATTTTGGCTAGTTGTTCAGCAAAAATAGAAGGTTAACGCTACTGACATTACACTATACCAAGGCTGGATGAGTCATGTTGACCCCCTGGTGTGGTGTTGTGTTGTGCTGACCAAAGAGCTTGGATGACGGTGAAATGGGATGTTGAATCGCTCAAGCTAACGTTCTCTAGCATACTGCATTTGGTTATGGTAGGCAGCTACCAAGTTAGCTTCCGAGGCCATAGTGAATGACATTAGTTTAATAGAATGAATTCAGCTTCAGCTGAATGCCTCTACCTCTCTCACACACTGTGAAGACAAACTATGGTGGTCTTTCAGCATAGCTGGGGAATCTGATGTATATATGCTCTAAAGGTATTTACCTCTTAAATGATCCTTTTATAATGTTATCAGCACTGTCATTCTTTTAACAGCATAGGTGATCTAGGTTGGTTGTCATAAAATGTCAGTTATGCCTTGTACCAGGCCATTGGCTCCTTAACGATCTTGGGCTGTTAATATGTAATTTGAGCACAGAAAAAAAATCTCTGCTGGTGTTGTTCTGAGTTGCTCCAGTTTTTGCCTGATTGTATTCAGGGGTCCAGACTTGTCACCTTATTGGCCAATATTTCCATTTTTGGTGTCCAAAATAGGTCATGAGCCTATGTAGTTAAACAGAGTGCTTGTTACAGCAGCCTAATTATGTGGCTTAGGAAGGGCAAATGCTGAAAAAAAAGAAGCTAAACTGAAATGACCTTGTGATGGTTTCTGTTTTGACTGTAGTGGTTGTGAATCATAAAAATCAGTTGTCATATCTAAGTCCTGTCCTTTACTTGAGTAAACTGCAGTTGCAGCTGCTGCAGCTGTCTCCAGTGATGGTGATGTGTACTTGTGTTTATCTGTAAACGCATTTGAATTATTTGTAATTTAAGAACAGGACTGGACTTAGGGGCAGTTGCAGGGTTCAGACATGGGCTAAATGGGGTAGTTCTCCTAACCAACAAGCCCACCCTAACACCAGAGTTAACTGGAGGTGTTGTGATGTTTGCATACATTTTACTTATTAAAACTTAATTTCTTTTTCGTGCTCGATGCAAGTAACTGCACTTCCTTTTATTAGGTATTAGGTATTGGCTGTTTGAGGCAGTGTGGCCTGGCAGTTGTGTACACCTTCTTCTGGGTGTGGATTAACACGTAGATAAAAAGAGGAAGTTGTAAAAGATTAAGTTATTAAAGTGTTTTGTCTAATACATATGTATCTAGGGGTGAGTGGTATGACTTTTCACATACTGGAAGGTAGAATGATAAAGCATATTCAGACTGGCTGAAGTTTGCTTCCTGTCCTCACAGGAAGCAGGAAGAGAGTGATCTATTTGTTTCAACATCCACCTGCTTTCAATTATTGATAGCAGGAAAGAGGAAGCTCATATGGCAACATGGAGACTGATGATTACTGGGCTGCTTGGACGTGCTTGTGTCCAGTTTGCATGTGTTGTGCTGATCATTATATCAGACATAGATCTTAGCTACAATTCCTTGAGGAGTTCTATGGCAATCAGTCATCAAGAGCACTAAACATTAGCCAGTTTCCATTGTAAGGAAATCTGGTTAAATTTTAAGACACAGGAAGAAAGAGAGCATAACACAATGTAGGTTCCACATAGAGATAATAATAATAATAATGATAAGAAAAAAAGATTTATCATTAATGAAAGTAATAATTATTTGCTGGGCTGTCATGTTTTCCAAAAATTAGGTTTGAAAGAATTATAAATGATATGCAGTTAGTTCAGACTTTTGGATTTTTGGAGAATAAATTTGGATGTGCACACCCCGACCACCACCCTCCGCCTGCCTTCATATCCTTGTATATGTCTTGCTGTTTTGTTGGTGATGATATTTTACATAAGATTCTGGCGAGGGACCTGCTTAGTGTGCTGAATAGTAGGCAGTCAGACAAGGTTTTGCACTGCTTGTACATGGTGCCTCACCTCTACCTCACTTGGGTTGCAAGCTAGCAGGTCAGTCCGCAGATTTGTTGTGGTTTTATTTATATAGAATAAAATATTAACTTTCCCCACATGTTAGAATGAATGTTCAAATTTCAAATAAAAAGGCATTCTTTGCAGACCTAAAACAGATATGGAATGAGAGAAAGCTCCTTCTCTTACAGCTCTAAAACATAGTCATCACTGTGAACTTGTGGTATCAGATTCTACCTTACACTTGTCTTCTGGCAGCTCAGACATTTGATAAGGTGAAGCAGGGTCTCATTTGTTTAACAAAATGTCTCCAACCGTTGGCCGCCTTGTTGCTTCGCAGACGTAAAGTCTAATGGACGGGGTGTGTGAGTATGGTTTGTCAGAGCAAGGGTGTTAAAGATTTTGGTATATTGAGTCTGAAAAAGTAGAATAGGTTAATGAACATAACACATTTGGAGACAATTGGTAAATATTGCTAAAATAAAAATTAAGTTAAACAAGAAATATATGTATAGACATGGATTACTAAAAGGGCCTATTGGGCATAGACCCAGGGCCCAAAGGGGTCAGGATGCCCTTTAATCTAGAGCCTCTTTGTTAAATGAGTGCCAATATTTCTTGCGGGAAAGTTGAAGAGCTCAGTCAAATGTAGAGACGTCATGATCATATTATTTCCTTCTGATTCTGTGTAATAATTGTGTTTCCTGATATTGAGTCAGATTTAATATTTATTTTTGGCTCATTCTCGTCCATTTATTTTCCTACATGACACAACCACACAGACTACAATACTTTCATTGTTTCCTTTTTTTTTCCATTGTTTTCTTTAGTTCTTTTACTGTGAATTTTTTGTTGTTATAACAGCTGTACTTACGGTTAGATTCAACTGCAAAATTCCATGGAAAAAGACCGAATGACAGAATGGTGTGGGTTGGGTGTGCACATCAGATCCATCCAAGCAATTCAGCTCGCTGAGATGATTATTACTTTGACTTTTAACCATGTGAAACTGTACAGCACAGGTATTACTGTTCAGTACTAATACTGAGATGTATTAATGAATATTGTCATCATGAAACAGGTGAAAATTCAAACAAGCTTTAAACTGTTTGTCTCTTTCTGCCGTGGCCTCCTCCCACTCTGTCTGTCTGTCTGTCTTTCCGTGTGTGTGTGTGTAGACAGAGAGAAGAAAGAGAAAGTAGAGAAAAGCCTGCATGTACAACCATATATCGCACTGTTTTTACATTCTCTGAATAGGGAAGTGAACAGTCCCCATTCAGAACCAGGCCTCAGAAGGCATCCCTACTTGACACTGTTGGTTTTGGTTTGGTTTTATTTTGCCATAAAACAAATTATACATATTTAATTTTACTAGACCAGATTTACTCAAATATTACTCATTATACAAACTGTAAATATGCAGTAGATTATTAAATGCATTTATCCATCCTTCCTCTTTCAATTTAGAATTTTGTATGAATTTTGACTCTGCAGAGTATTACACCGCCGCTGGTCTGTAGTACATTCAGACGCCTGTTAATAGGCTGGTTCCTGGGCATTTAAGCATTTATACATGTCTTGCTGTGAGATACTGAATCCTGTAAACAATGTTTAACCACTGTAGTGACTTATAATGTCCTTTACTGAAATATGTAGGTCTTTTTTTTAAAATTAGAATCTAAGATATATTATGTTGAAGCAGACCTGCTGTACATTCAGCCAATTTTAAATTGTATAATAACGTTTTCTTACAATTGATATTAAGAAAGTTTTTTTTTTTCCTATTTTTGTGTCAGATGTGTGGACGATATCTTTAACCCCAGGGTTTAAATGTAGGAACCTAGGCAGGCTTATTGAGGTGTGGCCTTGTATTGTAACTCACATTAAGAAATGTGGTTTGAGCAACCCGTCAGTTGCATGCATCTCATTTTGAAGTTTCTTGACTAAGCATGTTTTCTGAGTCACATTTTGAAGTCACTAACGAAGCCAACAACATGTAACATGATGAATAAAAATAGTAACATAAAAATCACTTTATTATAGAACACACTGCACTATTAAAACAAGACCCAACAGTTCCCACCATGAACAAGTACTGTGGAGAGGAAAAACTCCTCTGGAAAAACTAACAGCAGGAAACATCCAGCAGAACCAGACTCAGAACAGTGGGCGGCCATCTGCCTCCACTGGTTAGAGAGGAGAGAGAGAAGGGGGAGAGAGAGGCCAGGAACGACTGTACTATATATACTGATGTATTCGAGCACTGTCAGACTGGTTGTATGAATGATAATAATATTAATTATTATTATTATAATAAAATGGATAACGGTGATGATGAGAGCTGAGTAGTGGAAGCAGAGGAGAGGAAACTACAGGAAAGAGAGACATAAAGTTAATAACCTGCTGTAGTGTGGTATAAATGCATGTAGAAAGAGAGAGAGAGAGAGGAAAAAGAGAGAAGAAGTGCTCAGTGCATCATGGGAGTTCCCCCAGCAGCCTCGGCCCATAGCGGGGATGGTTCAGGGCTCACCTGAGTCAGCTCTAACTATAGGGTTTAAGCCTAATCTTAAACATGGAGAGGGAGTCTGCCTCCAGATCCCAAACTGGGAGCTGCTTCCACAGGAGAGGAGCCTGAGAGCTGAAGGCTCTGCCTCCCATTCTACTCCTGGAAACCCCATGATCCATGAGTAAGCCTGTATTTGGAGAGTGAAGTGTTGGGATAAGAGGGTTATATGAGGTCTTTAAGATAAGAGTGGAGCTCAGTTATTAATGACTTTCACTGAGTTAGTGTGACATATTGATATTAAGGAATTCCAGTGGTCCAGTGTTGAGGTAACAAATGCATAGATTAGTTTTTCAGCATCGTTTTGACACAGGATGTTTCTAGTGTTCAAAGTATTGTACAGATGTTAGGAGGCTGTCCTAGAGGCTTGTTTTCTATGTGAGACAAAGGACATGTCCTGGTCAGAAATGATCCTGCGGTTCCTTACAGTAGACCTGGAGGCCAAGGTAAAGCCAAATACAATAACTCCAGTTTTGTCTGGATTTAGAGCTGAATACAAGATGTTTGTTATCAATGGTGGTTCAACCAGTCAAGCAGCTAAATCAACTTCTGAACGTGAAAGTGATACTTTTGGCCAATGGAGGATGACAGTCAGGAGCCAGGCTACAGTGTGTGATTCTTCATTTGTCTGTTTTTTTTTTGTGTGTTTCCACAAAAAAAAGTAAAATATGTTCATCATTTCTCATTTTCAAATCTCGCTTTTTATTTTAATTTGAAGTCTTTTTTTTTGTCGTGAACATTTTTTTTTTTCCATCAAAGTTTTCTTTAATGAAATTAACACTGGATTACACAAACAAAACTGGAACAGCTGATACATATTCAGCAATGACTGATGGTGTCAAGAAGCAGAAAATAATAATGGCCGACTTAACGGTGTCTTTATTAATCTTGTGGTTAAATCTGTAACAGAACAACCGCAGTGCTCAGCTGACCCTAAGTCCACCATGATTTCCATTTTAAGCCACGTTTACTAAATTCTGTGTAGGTGGCTGTGGAAAGTGGATGTAAATTAGCAGCCCACAATCCCCCATGCACCTGTGCTTTAGTACATTTCCATGCAGGTATATCAGAAGGGGATCTAAAGACTTCCAAATAAAATAGTTTTAATAATTGCTGGACGTTTGTCTTGAGTGGACTAACTGCTCCAACGTGCACAGCTCAAGCCTGCGCAAGACTCTCACCTACGCATAAGTCTGTCAGATAAAGAGATTGTCAAACAAACAGATTTGCAGACAGATAAAACATGACAGACTGACAGAAATATGGATCTGGACCAAGCTTTGTTTATTTAGTTATGTTATCCGAGCCATTTCTTTGCCTGTCTGTCTGTCTGTTTGTTTTGGGTGCTTTAATGCTTCAACATGAACGCATGTCAAGATGAGAGCCTCTGAAACAAAGACCTGCAGGGAAAAGTGGTTTTCTTGCACAACACTCATGATTTGGGTCTGTCACAACCAACCGTTTCAGCAGTAATACATTAAACTTTGATTGCTCTTACAGAACCTCAGATTACACAAACACTTGCCACCAACTCATGAAGACATAGAAACAATAAGGCTTAATGAACGCTGATTGCAGTTGGAGTTGTAGGATAGATGGTGGGATCACAGGATTAGAGGAAAACACAGAGGCAGATCTGTGGCTCTGTGCTCTGATGTGAAATAACTGATCACAGTCACTGACATATACAGACCTGCTGTACTGACAGCGGCCAGCCGATCGGTACTGAACAGAGAGTTCAACTCAGTGCAGACTGTACAGGGTAACCAAACACTAGTCCACCAGAAGATTCTTAAGCCTCCGTTATACTTCCTTGTGGACAGCTGCAGACACCACTGACTAGTAGTTGTCCTTATTGTTCTACTTTCTAGTCTGCTTGTAGTCCGCTTGGTGCAGACCATGCAAAAGAATGGTGGACTGCAGTCTCAGATCCTCAGGCAGGACCCTACACCTGGGTGTCCTTAATTCCCACCTCAAGACTGAGGGAGACCGGGCTTTTGCAGTGACACCTGTAGAGTCTATGACATCTTATAAATCACTTCTCAAAGCAGATTTGTGTAAGAAGGCCTGTCTTTAATTGGTGTTTTAACTGTTTTTATTACTATTTTATTTTGTTTCAATTTTATTGTAAATGGCTAATTTTCTACCTCATAGTTCTTAATCTACACTAATTTTGTTACTGAAATCTATAACAAAAAAATCTTGGATCTATTTTTCATAGATCCAACATTTGTAATAGATTAGAGAGAACGGCTCTGTTCATACAGTCTGGAAATGTTTTCGGAGCTTTAGGAGCACCACATTTAATTTGATAGCTTTTAGATGAACATTGATCCATGCTTACAAAAAAATTCTCCATCAACAAGATCAAATTTGGACCAGTTAAAAACAGCAGTGTGAAGCTTGTGGTCTACTGTAGTACTAATACAGGGGGTTTTTTCAGATCTCTAAAGAGACTAATCAGTAGTTGATATGAGGATTTTGGGGATGTTCCGGTTGGTGGTTATCAGTTTTTTTATCAAGTTTTTTCTTGCACGTCTGTTTGTCTTTTTGTTTGTCCGTCAACTGCTCATGGAAAATTGGATAAATGACAGTTACTTTATTCTTTCTCCATCTGCTGTTCTACAGTTTATCTTTAATTGTTGGGGGGGGCGGTTATAGATTAAAGTCAGTCAAAACTGATGAATTAGCAGTAGAAAGCTACAACACAGCATCAACACTCAGCATCTGTGTTATATAGATTAATTTTATGGCAATCCCATATTTCCCATATTAAATAAAAAAAAAGACATGATGAAAAGATACAGACAGCATATATAAGCATTGCATTGTGAAGTTAATATGAATACACTGGTGAATTAAATGATTCACATAAATTGCTGTCCCCTCTGCCCTAACTGACTGGAAAAAAAAAACAGCCATGGGGGGAAAAAAAATCAGCTTTTTAAAAGGAAATAAAAACTTGAATGAAACAGAAATGACCTAAAATAAACTTTGTTCACTCTCAGTGAAAAGAAGCAGGAGATTAGTTTCAAATTGTGTTGGATTATTTCACAGTGTCATGTTTATAATATTTTTTTTAGTTTTTGTTCGCATTTTGGATTTCCGTAGAACTAATTAGACTAGTTAGTACTTTGGAAATCACAAAAACGGTCAGCCGCATCCAGCACCTTCAGCCCCTCCCATGACTTGCGTGTCTGTGCGTGCTCAACAAAATGAACAGTCTGACACTTCATTGACCCCGTGGGAGTGACTGTGGAGGCATTAAGTTTAATTCTCTTATTATAGCTCTATTCAATCTCAGTTTAACATGTATAGCAGCAGACATTTTTATTATTAATTAATCTACCAGTTCTTTGCTTGTTTTGTCCAAACTATGATCCAGAGTCAGTTATAGTACAGCCCACAGGCTGAAGTGATAACTAGAATATGATAAAGATATATCAGACACATATCATAAACATCAACCCTGGTAAAAATGCCTTAGTTTTTTATTTTTTAACAAATTGTGACCAAGATACACAGTCAGATGGAGATTTTACTGAGTAAAAATGAACCAGGTGCTCTCTGATGTGGAATGGAGACATATACTACATACAAATTTAGTTGATTTCGTAACTGATATAGAAACCAGTCAGGGCTAAGTATCTTACTTGCGCAAGTGGATGCTGAGAGCAGACATAGTTTTTGTTTTTGTTTTTTTTGAAAAATAGACTTTTGAGTTTAGTATCTCATTACGTTGGGACAGCAAATAGGTTTCCTCATGAAGATGGGTTAATTATTCTGAGGAAACATAAGCGAAAATGGATATTTGTTGGACGTTGTAATTCTATGTTTGCTACTAAAACTGAAAAAAAAAACAAAACAACGGAAAACGGTCAGTTTTCCGCACGCAAAGATGGTTGTCTGACACAGCCAAGCCACAATACCCTGGCATATGTTTTGATGTTTCAATCTTAGCCTTCATCTCCCTTTTCTATCAGGCCATATCAGCATGTTGGGGTTGGCAGCTAAATGCAGGTGCATTTTGAATAAACTGTTTGCGGTGTTGAGCTTTTGGTCACACGTTTTACGACCAGTGTCAGCCAACTGACAACTAACATTTCCATATCTGAAGGAGAGGACAAATGAAGCGAGACAGGAACATATCTAAAAGCCAGGAGAAAACCAAATATTCAAATCCAACCGCCTCCATCCTCCACTGCCTCCACTGATTCAGGACTTGTTCATCTAACAAGAATCTAACAATAACACGCCCTAACAAGAAAATGTGAAAGTTACCCTTCTCGCTGGTTTCTGGTTGGGAAGATGCCGACGTGCGTGACACAAACGTCTCACATTTTACGATCTAAAATCTGTGATGTTCAGGGGGGGGGGTGTTGTTTAGTAGTGTGTGGACCACAAAACACACCTAGAGAATGACTGAAGCGTGTGGACGACAGAGGCTGTTGAATCCAGATCTATTGCAACTCAAATGCTAAAAGAATCAAATGGTTAGTGTAGTTTATATCACAGTGATGGAGGCATGTTTGTGTGTTTGCTTGATAAATCGTGTGTGTGTGTGTGAGATAAAGAAAATAGTTTGAGGAATAAAAAGTCTCATAATGCTTTAACGTGATCAGAGAGCTTAGTTCAAAATATCAAATCTGATGTGATTTTTTAAGGAATTATACAAAAAAAATCGCAATTCTTTCAAATTTTCTATTCTTGCAATTTTCACTTGCTTCTGCAATTTCATTTAAAAAAAAGAATGCATCACTTTTGTTTGTTTTTTTTGAAAAGCTGCCTGATTTTTTTTTTTTTTTTTACTAAATTTAAGCCTGCAGAACTGACTGTAATGCTCCTGTAAACATCCTGTTTAATAGAAAATGCAGTGCTTATAGAACCTTTGTCAAATTAATTTGCCAGACAGGAGAAGTTTTAGAATTTGCACTTGTATAAAAACACGAATAAGCAACTGCGCATCCAAAATCATTTTATTATTAATTATATTATCATTATTTTCAGTATCCAATCTTATTTTTTTTAATGTAAAAAATGATCAAAGCTTTTATTTAATTCTTTTGTGTGAAAAATATGCTTTACCTTGAATGAAATATATTGCCTGTAATTATACAAAATGGCAGTAGCGTATTTATTAAAGATTTTAAGTAATGTTAGTGGCAGGCCTCGATGTAAGTGTGTCAGACCACCACTTTTTTCTGGACCACCCTCTGGAATCTGCTTGACACAGATGTCTCCTAATCACATTAAGCGGTTAGACAGAATCTAATCCTGTTCTTATATATATGGCAGGAATCATTTGGCTCAGTGGCATCACTCAGATGTCTTGCATCAGGTGTTGTGTGCTGTACACTCTCCCTCTTTGCCTCTTTTGGATCATTCATTTGGACCTCTGTTTTGTTCTGGTTTACTTAAAATAACTCTATAAATCTAAAAATGACAGAATCACAAAATAACCCTGCTCATTTATAGAAACTGTATATTATTCATTAACAGTTTATGAAAGTAGCACTTCACTACTCTGCCTTCACTAGGTGGAGCTGTTACTCCAGGTGAAATGAAGGGTCATGTTACTAATGAGCTCTCAGATCCTTTTCCGTTTCCTCTGATGGCCTGTTGGGGAAGGCACTGTCCCAGAGTCAGTGTGTGAACCTCAAGACTGTTTGAGAGACAGACAGATACAGTGTGGCAAGTTAATCTTGCTGAGACATCTGAAAAACAGATTAGAAAAGCTATTTTGTATGAACAGTTCTATACATACACACACACCAGACCATGTATGGACCAACACACAACCTGGATCACACACAGCAGTAACCCATGCATAAATGTAGATATGCAAAGTAACACATGAGCAAATCCTTTTCATTCTAACAGTTGTTTTCCCTCCTTGCCTCATCCCCCTTTTCTTTTGTTCCTTCACCCCCCCACCTCCTTGTTTCCTCACCTCGTTCGTGACTCTCAGGTCTATTTACGATGACCAGCCCAACGCCCACAAGCGCTTCATGGAAAAACTGGATGCCAGGATAAGGAACCATGACCGCGAGATTGAGAAGATGTGCAATTTCCATCACCAAGGCTTTGTGGACGCCATCACAGAACTTCTCAAAGTGCGCACTGATGCAGAGAAGCTGATGGTAAGAGACATTACTGAAAAGAGGACTACATGGCAGTAGAGCTGAGAACGTGGATGTTTGGCCTGTAGTGTGGTCAACCACACTAAAGCGTTTTTGTTGGAAAGAAACAGCTGTGTCCCACCTGTGGTGAGATCTTGGATGCATCCAGACAAGAGGTGGTCTCTGCCTCGGCATGAGCTGTAAAATAAATAAAATTTTATCTGTGAATCATTCATTAGATTTGTTTAAACTGCAGAGTGATCGATACCGGCACCGTCGATGCTAGGTAGCTAACTAAAGGTTAGGGCTAACAAAGGCTAACATTATTGTCTTATGTTCAGAATGAATGAGAATCAAAAAGGTGTTACCTGTCTTGTCGCTAGCTGTAGGTTTGCTTTGGTGGAAAGGTGAAAGGTGATTACTGTCCTGTGATGGAAAGGTCATAGGTCGTTCTCCCTGGCAGCGGACCGGTGCATCATTATCATATTAGATAACAGTCTTGGTTAAGTTTCTAGCATTGTCACCTCACTCTTGCTCTGGTGCCATGCCCTTGCTGAATTAAAAAAAAAAAAAAAAAAAAAAGAAGAAGCAGTGATTATGTAGTCAGCCCCTTTCATTTGAAAGCTTCACTGTTGAAAGGATTGTCATCAAAAAGCCGACTGGTCAATTGGGTCATGGCTCTCAGCCGTGTGACAAGAGCCGAGAGTTCAAAAATCCCCGTCCAGAATCGAGAAGTTTGTCACTGAATCTGTGAGAAAGAGCCTGTCACAAGCCATTAAACCCCATGAAAGGCCCAGTGCACCAGCGCCGGGTTTAGGTCCCCACTGCCTGGTTAATCTGAATTTTCCTGCCTTTGTCCTTGCCCCTTCATGGACAATGAGCTGATTACAAGGCTGAGCAGCTACAGGGAAGGAGGTTGAGAGGGAAACGAGAGGGCACGGAGAGTGGGAGCAGACAGAGAGAGGAAGGACAGATAGACATGGGACGGCATGTTTGGCTGAACCAAGACGGAGGTATTCATAAATTCTGAAAAAGTGTTCAACATGAAAAAAATACAAGTGCTCACGAAGAGAAAGTGGTGGAGTAAACCTAAAATGGATCATTTAAATTGTGTCTTAGGTGTGTGAACATTTTCACCACCTCCAACTTTCCAGGATGTCTCAACATTAAATCCCATTGGTTCTTATTGAAGACATAAAACTTTAAAGAATCCTCGTAAATATATAGTTAATTTATTAATGCAGCTGGTCTCTGTAGTTTATGACAAGATACTCAAAGAAGAGGAAATGATGGGCGCACATGGGATTTGTTGATAAAAGAATAAAATACAGAATATCACCAGTTGACTTTAAGGTGGAGATGAAGCAGCTGAATGGTGTGGTATTTCAAAATAAAAAAAATGTAAGAACCATGTTTACAGGGAAAAAAAGAATAAAAGGAAAGAATGTGGAGGCTGTGCAGTTAAACAGATGTTTGTGTCTTCTTTCAAAGGGCCAAGTGACGGACACTAATCGACGACTACAAGAAGCTGGAAGGGAGGTAAGTAAGTCCACATGTGCCTGTATGCACGAATGCGCAGGAGACAAAGCTCCACGTACACGTCACCGTTCTTTAACCCTAGTACTTAACAGTGGTGTCCTCTCTCTCACCGTCTCCTTCTGCCATGTGCTCCTCTCCCTCAGGTGACGGCTCAGACAGAGGAGGTGATTTGCTGCCGCATCCAGCAGAGGAACATGGCCACTACTGTGGAGAAGCTCCAGCTCTGTATACCAGGTATACCGCCACTGCCTGTGTGTCTTGTCTTTGGGATTGTTGGGTTAGTAGTGTGAAGTTCTGTTCACACAGAGTAAATAGCTTAAACCAACAACGCCTTCTGCTGATCCTGGTTCTCCTCTCTTCTTGTTTTGCAGTGCTAGAAATGTACAGCAAACTAAAGGAGCAGCTGGAATCCAAAAGGTATCTGTCCCACAGAGCATGTCATCAGAATCAGATCAGACTCATGTACAGCTGCAATATTAAAAACAGATTATAGGAATAGGAACTTATACCATGGTACTGTAGTACTAGAGTACAGTACTGCTGCAGGGGGTGTGGGTAGAGCATATTGTCACGACTAGTTGGCAGGACAAGCCAGAGGTGTTGCCAGAGGTTTAACAGACTTGCACAGTATACCTTTCAACCAACAGAGGCTACTGGCGCTATGTTTTTTCTCCTTCCACAATCTGGTGGACACATAAATCGTCAACAAACCAGGCGGTCCGGCTGTGCAGCTGAAGCTTCATGCTCTAATCTGATCGGGTCTGTCATCAGTGATGCTGGATGTGGTCAGGACAGAGGTCAAACTTTGAACCACAGAGGGCAGTGACACACTTCTTTTACAACTTGCTTTCCAGTAAACAGTAGTGTTACTGAAACAAGGGGCCAGCATTCAGCAACACGGTGCTTTTAGCTAGAGAGAAACAAACATCCAACCAAACCAATCTGTAAAATCATCCAGTGTCGCTGCTGCAGGTTTACTACCGTTAACCTTCCATGCTCATCTACTGCTCTGTGGGTTTAATTGAACTTCATTTTCACCCCATGAACCTCATGTTTGGCCACATTTCCATGCCTATATTTAAAAAGCGAGGAGGAGAGTTCACTTTAGACAGGAAAATAATGACCCCTTTTCTTGTTCATTAGTGTGCACCAAAGGAAGAGGCCATTCACTAGCTGGACAATTGACCCTCAGTGTGCCCTTGTTCGGAATAAGGCCCCCCTCACTCCGGCTCTGTCACGGCCCACGGCCAAGCCAAGACAATGGCTTATACACTGTTACTATGTATTGGAATGAGTTTGCGTTATTATGTGTACTGTATGTGCTGATGCCCAGGTCACATTCTGTTCAATGTCCTGTCACTTGCAGCCTTTGTGTCCTCCCTTCCTGGTGCCCTGCACTCTGACAAACCTTTTCACTGTACACTTTATGAGTCTGTCTTCTGTTCATGTTGTATACAACACATTTTACACTCGCTGACCGACCAATTAGATCCCTTCACAGCCCGCCTATCAGCCTAATGATGGGAGCGCAGCACACTGACCCAAGGCTGAACCCTCGCGATGAAGTGCGCACTATGACGGCCTGCAGTATCTTTAGAACGCAGCTTTCAGAATAGGCTCTGAGAATAACAGGTCACGCTGCTACACCATCTAATGCAGGAGACGTACATGCAGCTTTGTGATTCAGCCTAAACTCAGTTTTCCAGGGACTGTCTTCAGGAAGATGATGTTCATTTTTTATAGAGCTGTGACAGAGTTTACTTTTTGATATTCTATTACAGGAATTATGGGAATTCTCACACCTCCTCTCCCCACATGTCGTTGTAGAGATTAGTTTGTCCCTCTATCAGTTAAATGTATTGATGGGTAACTCCTGCAGCATGTGAAGAGAAATATGTTTGTCTTATGGTTTTTATTATGATGGTTTTTATGCAGCAGTTTCTTTAGTCCAAGATTATTGTCTCCTGTGGGAGACAATTAAAGTAACCTTGGCTGTGACCTTTAAAACCTGGAGTTCTAGGCATTATCATCAGAGGAGACACTATCCCAACATTACCATTTCTTTCTGCAGATACTATGCTGCGCTGAAAACCATGGAGCAGCTGGAGAAGGTCTACATCCCCAGGTAGGATTATACCGTCAGGTGTTCTTGAAGGAATGATCCACTAAAAATCTTTTGAGTAGATATAATACTTACTGTAGGCTTTAAAATGGCTCTGAAAAGTTTGCAGCATGGTCCTACACAGCTTAGATTCACTGCACTTAAAGGGAGCTTGTTACCTATTATGCTCATTTACACTTCTACATTTTATAGCTTTCCCATGAGCCATTTGATGGGAGGTTTAAATAATCTCCAGTCATTTTTTAAACAGTTACAGTGTTGAAAAGGAAGTACAGAAGAAACAGGATAAATCTCCGACAGGCATCATGATTGTTGTGTTATAGAGTCATAGCAGAATATATAGACACCATCATATTTGCTGACCTCAAGCTGTTGTTATTCATGTTTTATGTATTTAATGTATTTTATGGATTTGTTCTGCAGGGTCAGTCAGTACAGGTTCTGTCAGATCATGGCCGAAAACCTACCCAGACTGCGGGAGGAAATCAAGGACATCTCCATGTCCGACCTCAAGGACTTCCTGGAGAGCATCAGAAAACACTCCGACAAGGTTGGAGAGACGGCCATGAGACAGGTATGAGTTTGTGTCTTTAGCAATTCCCCCAACAGCTGTGGATAGGTGTTCATCACCTCACTGGTCTGTGTGTGTGTGTGTGTGTGTGTGTGTGTGTGTGTGTGTGTGTGTGTGTGTGTGTTGGATGTCCCTCCAGGCGCAGCAGCACAGGACCTTCCACAGCGCTGTAACAAAGCAGGCCAGTATGGGCCACTACACCAAGCCTGTGTACTCCCTCAACGGACGAACACACACTCACAATGGCCTGATGATGGACGACGACACAGGAGACGAGGAGGAAGCAGATGAAGAGGTCAGGGAGCATTGTGTGTGTGTGTGTGTGTGTGTGTGTTATAGTGTGGCAGGATGTGGTTGCACTTAAATAATGGTGTTATTCAAAACTGGATGCTTATATACTGTTTATAAATATCAGGGCTTTCTCAGCACCGTGTCTGTAAATGGGGAATTGAGTTGTCAGCAACATCACGCGCTCCCTGTCAGGCTCTATATTTGTTTCCTATGAATGAATGAGAGGAGATTTGAATAGCTTTCCACTTGATTTGATTGGTTGATGTGTGCCTGTAGGAGCAGCACCGTTGCCTGAATGTTAGAAGGAGAATTTGACAGTAATCTTATTTCCTGGTATGTGTTTGACAGGTTCTTACAGCGCAGGACCTGGTGGACTTCTCACCTGTCTACAGATGTTTACACATTTACACTGTGCTGGTAGGTGTTTCTGCCTCTCTCTCTCTCTCTCTCTCTCTCGCTCTCTCACTCACACACACACACACACACACACACACAGTTAGCAGTATAATTCCAGAAGCTGCCATACCTCAAAGAGTGTTAGACATGCTCCTCCTTCTATTAGCTAGTCCAGCTAATAGCTATCTACATTGAAGGGTGCTACAGGCACTCGTCATTGTTTGGAAAAACTTTACTGGAAAAAATAAAAGCTGAAAAGCTGCATTGATGGTTTTCTTACTTCTCAAAAATCTATATTAAAATCCAGCGGCAGCAAAAAGAATCTTGAGCCGACATCGTCCCCTCATCAGTAATTAGAGTGGTTAATGATGTTGGCTGTGTTCGTCTGTGTCTACAGGGTGACCGAGAAACATTTGAGAACTACTACAGGAAACAGAGGAAAAAACAGGCCAGGCTAGTCCTGCAGCCACAGGCTAACATGGTGAGCAACCCACACGTCATGAAACACACGTCATGCATATTTATGAAATTCAAAGAACTACATTAAATTTGTAGAGCAGATAATTGCATGAATAAACAGGTATACAGGTGTTCCCAATGAAGGGCTCAGTGAGTGTGAATGGACATTGCTATGAGTTATTTATGGTCATTTCTTGCATTTATTTGTCTCAGTTTTGTTCATAAATGCAATACCACACAGTGATAACAACATTAAACTGGTTTTAATGCTGTGGCTGCTCGGTGTGTAATATGTAATGTATTTGCGTACTGGGTGTAAACATGGTTTTTGTGTGTGTGTGTGTGTGTGTGTGTGGTTGTATCCAGTATGAGACCGTGGAAGGCTACAGAAGATACTTCAATCAGATCGTGGGGTAAGATGTTCCTCCCATTCTCACCTCATTGTGGCTGAAGTTTTGTTTAAGACCTAAAGACCACACTCTGCCGACCTTAAACAACTCAGTGTCAAAGTTTGTGTCGGTCAGCTCTGTTTGTTTCAGGGTGGACATGCTGTAAATAAGCGTGTGTGTGTCTTCTGTGCATGTCATCAGGTTCTTTGTTGTGGAGGATCATATCCTCCATGCCACACGGGGGCTGGTGACCAGAGCTTTCACCGATGAACTGTGGAACATGGCCCTGTCCAAGATCATCGCTGTGCTCCGCACACACTCTGTAGGCTCACACACACAATCACACACATGCGCACTCACACACATGCACACACACAGCCAGCAGGGAGTTGACTTTGAATGAGGAGACTGTTGAGAGTTAATGGAGATAATAGAGCCTGCTGTGATCTATTTATCCTGGAAGAATCTTCATTCACTAGCGGATACACACACACACACACACACACACACACACACACACACACACACGCACACCACTGTGGAGGTCAGTGCACCCACGAATGCACTAATGATCACTCTCAAGAGAAGAGGTCAAAACACACATACGCATGCAGCCAAAGAGGAGGTCATTGGGGCCTTAATGAGAGACAGATTGCAACAATAACATCAGATTAAGAGGGCATATTCCTGACTGCTGGGTTCCAGTCAGTTGTAAATGACCCAGAGGATTATGCTAACAGGCCAGAGAATGGGCTGCACAGCATGGGGTGAGAAGACTAACAAAGGCCCCCATGCCCCCCCCCCCCCCCACCACAACCCCCACCCCTGGCTTGCAGCCCCTCTGCTGGGCCGCAACACAGGCAGCACCACACTGCCAGGTTCCTCCTGCACTTACAGCCACTGGCATGGTCAGCACACAGAGGGAAAGTCCTTTTTTTTCCACAGACATGAGCCAGTTGTCTAATAATTCACTATAATTGTATAGTTGTATGCAATTGTATAGTTGTAGAATTGTATGCAGAATTTTGTGGCAAATACTGGGAATAATAAAGGCCTGACAATGTTACTAATTCTGTTTACCACTATTAATAAAAAAAAAAGTTTGAAAGAATAGACTTATAAAACCTGAACACTGCCCAACTGAAACATGACAGACTCATATTTATGCACAGATCAGAATATGGTGGGGTGCAGCGCTGCCATTGCTGGGATGCGCTGCTGTTTAGCTGAGTCTCCAGCTGATTGTTGGCGTGTATGTGTGTGTGTGTGTGTGTGTCTGAGTAAACAGAGAGGCAGGCGACCGCTGCTTTATGTCAGATCTCAGGTTGTGTTCATTTACTCGGTTGATTTACACACTCTTGTGTTTGGTAGGATGCATGTGTTGGTGTTAAGGGGACTCAGCTACCCTGCTTTCAGGGTCATAAATCACTGTACTGCAGAGTC
The DNA here is from genome assembly GCF_017976425.1 of Toxotes jaculatrix. NCBI lineage: Eukaryota > Metazoa > Chordata > Actinopteri > Toxotidae > Toxotes > Toxotes jaculatrix. The sequence goes on from NC_054414.1 coordinate 1,165,207, forward strand.
TTAGAGGGACTTTGTTGCTGTTGAGTGACCCCTGTCTAAGCCCCCCTCTTTAGTTACTGCTGTAATGCCTGTCAGGCTCTCTGTTCTAGCAGTCTGCCTATGAGGATAACTGTGGCAGATTGTGACAGTGAAGCCTGAAATCATGACTTTGCTCATTCAGTCACTATTTCCTACATAATAGATACTTTATGATCGATTGATTGATACTTTATAGGAAGGATTAACTCAAGTAAGCATCACTTCACTTCACTCACAGGTGTAGGAATGCACAGCTTTATTATAGACACATCATTTTTCCTTCCAGTCGGTTGAATTTCTGAGGGCAGATTAAAGAGCCTAAGTCTGACACTCATACACATTCGTGCACTGAGGTGCAGCGGCTTTAGCAGCTGTAGCTAGCTAGCAACAGGCATTCTCTGTGAGTTGGTGGGAAACCGTGCTCTAGCATACTTTTTAAATAGAAAATAAGATACCTACACAAGAGAAGTAGACTTTCGGTTTTGTCGGCTGAAGTGCTTAACTGTTAACTGGCGGATTTTAGCTGTGGCTTTGGCAGGTGTAGCTAGCTAGGCCATTAGCATTGTCTGAGAGTTGGAGGGAAACCATGACTAAAGTGCTTCACATATCTCAGTAACATTTCTTCATAAATGATTACCACGTTACTGTTAGTGCTGCTGTTATCATAGATTATTTGTTTGTTTGTTTGTTTGTTTGTTTTTTATCACCAGTCTTACTGTGATGACCCAGACTTGGTCTTGGAGCTGAAGAACCTCATCGTCATCTTCGCTGACACACTACAGGTTGGTCTACAGCCGGACTTTCTTTGAACAGCGTGTATGTAGAATGTAGAACAACTGATAGTAACACGCTTGGTTTCACTGTGATGTCTGTGTGTGTGTGTGTGTGTATGGACAGGATTATGGTTTCCCAGTGAACCGGCTGTTTGACCTGCTTTTCGAGGTCAGAGACCAGTACAATGAAACGTTGCTGAAGAAGTGGGCTCTGGTTTTCAGGTGGGGGGTTTTGCTGATGTGTTGCTGTTTGTCTCTACTCTTCTATCTGTCCATCACTTGTGTGATTCATTTGCGTGCTGCAAAGCAGGGAGGTGAAAACTAGTGGCAGCACAGGTGATGTTAAGCACAACTTTATTGGAAGACCAGTGCATTGACCCAAGTGAGGGCCAACAAATCTTTTATGATTTTATGTCTTCTTTTCATTTTTTAGCTAAATCTCATCATGGCTACCAGAGCTAGGAGTCTGCATTTTCCACAATGCCTTTAAAACACATTATAATGTGTGTTTTCTATAAGCAAGTGTCAGTTGTTGTTGAAATATTAACGATTGTCCGTGAAAACTGTGATCTTTGGATGAAATCTGACAAGGACTGAACAGACTACTTTTAGGACACCACAAAGGACAGACACCTAAACAGTGTCCTTTTTTCACAGGGAGATCTTTGAGCTGGATAACTACAGTCCCATACCAGTGGAAACAGAGGAAGAGTATAAACTGGTCGTCAGTCGCTTTCCCTTCCACGACGCTGAGATAGAGAAGGTAACGCATTCCAAGTACCGTAGATTCACAAACCCATACATCCAAAGCAAGACTGGTTTGGATTACGTACTCACAAACATATGTACATGTAAAAGAGAGAAATAAGGTAGCTATCTGTGTCATGTGACCATGTGTTTGTGTGTGTGTGTGTGTATGTCTGTAAGCAGCAGGACTTTCCTAAGAAGCTGCCAATGTCCCAGTCTGTCCCTCAGATTTACACACAGGTCAAAGAGTTCATTTACGCCAGCCTCAAGTTCTCAGAGTCACTACACCGCAGGTGGGTCACTGTGCAGTCACTGCATGCTCAGTCTCAGTTGAACAAAAATGGATACTCACAGTTCTGAGCTCCCCTGGTTGTTAAAAGGTCATTTTTATTTGTGTCTGCAGTTCAACCGAGATCGATGACATGTTGCGAAAATCAACCAACCTGCTGCTGACAAGAACGCTCAGCAGCTGTCTGCAAAACCTCATCAAGAAACCCCACATTGGACTGACCGAGGTAGGAACAACGCCGCCGTTCACTAATCACGTCCTCACGCGGTCTAAAAACCAAGGATTTGATTTGGTCTAAAAACTGTAACCTTCCCTCTGTAGCTAGTGCAGATCATCATTAACACCACCCACCTGGAGCAGGCCTGCAGGTACCTGGAGGAGTTCATAACAAACATCACCAATGTCTCCCCCGAAACAGTGCACACCACCAGGCTCTATGGCTTGTCCACATTCAAGGTAAAACATGAACATGTTTCAGTTTTGTCTTTGTGTTAATTACACAGTGTGTTGTGGAGATAATGTGTCCTGCTGCTGCTTTTCACTATTTCCAAAATCCCACACACTGGGTTCAATATGTAGATTATGTCCTTTGTGCTGGACTTACAAATAGAGTTGCAGAGCACTGTCATCTCAGCCATAAGACTTTGTTGCTCTGACAACAAAGCTAGATAAACTTTAACCAGCTCTGAAGAAGATCTAGGCTTATGTCAAATCACCAACTTAGTTATCCACAGAGGAATAGTGGCCACGCATGGACACATTGCTAAAATATATTTGTATCTCCATTCTGGAGATGACTGTGGGTTTTTAAAACTGTATTTAGTTCTATTAAGTCTGGTCATCGGGGGCTAATTGAAGATACTTTCCAGGACGCTCGTCACGCTGCAGAGGGAGAGATTTATACCAAACTCAACCAGAAGATAGACGAGTTTATCCAGCTGGCAGACTATGAATGGGGCATGGCTGAGTCAGACGGCCGCGCCTCTGGATACCTCATGGACCTGATCAACTTCCTGCGTTCCACCTTCCAGGTCTTCACACACCTCCCGGTGAGTCTGATCCTTCCCACTATAAACTTTGACCTTTGAACTTGCCGCCTCTCTGTGGGAACTGTGGGACGCTGTCTTTTTTGGTTTTTTTTTGTTTTTTTTTAATATTAATTTAAGCTATCAAGAACAGGGATGCGATAATTCCTAATTTTCTGTGTTCTTCCCATTTTCCCACAATCCCCAACTGATGTTTTGCTGCGTCCCATCACATCCCTATTAAAATAGTGTGTCCTGTCTGAGAGTGAATTGTTTTACATTGTGAATTTGAGGTTGAAGTGAGCTTGTTGCGTTTGGCGGCCCGTGTATATGCATGGTAACTGTGCTGTCCCTCACTCATAAACTGCTTTTGCACATACTGATGTTATCCTCTGCTGAATGAGGCACATTTTGGTGAAAGAAAAGTCTGAAGGACTTCAGTCAGTGAATGTGTGTTTTGGCCCAGATAGCTGACAGCTACTGCCTGTTCTGCTGTGGGCCACCTGCCTGCCTGCTCCTCTCTCCAAACATCTCTTTTAACATGTCTTAAATCAGTTCCAGCTTTTTTTTGCTTTTCGAGAATGTCTCCCCATCCACTCCCTGTGTAACGGCGCGCTCTAACTGATTTGTTTTACTCCTTTCTTACTTGTGAAGCATGCAAGATATCGCTAGTTGAATTTACCTCCTCCTGTCCATTTATTGTTGCCGCATTTCTTTTCCTGTCCTTTCCCTCTTTCCTTTCCCTCCCCCTCCCCCTCCCCACCCCCCCCGTTCTTCCATTTTTGCTTGGTTTGGGGGTGTCTGCTCAGAATAACAACAATGACCATGCGTCGATGTCGGTGAGTATTCCTGCCTGGCTGTTACATCACTGTGCTGCCGTCCTACAGGCAGAGGGGAGGACAAAATAAAAGCATGCTTATGTTTGACTGTGGAGACTCCACTACTCCAGGCTTGTTGATTCATCTGGCATCGTTTGCAACCTTTTACTGACTCCTTCATAACTTTAACAGTGGTTGACGTTCTCTTATTTCCTAGGTGTACTGTAGATGTAGAGCAAGTACTGTAATGGAATGAATGAGCTCGGGTCATCTTTTACTTGTATCTCTAGCTTTCATATGACGTACTACTTTAGCTGTGTCTCTTTAAGTAGAAAGGGACAGTAGTCCAAGTAAGAACAAGATCAAGAACTTTGAGAAAAAGGCTCAGCCTCAGTGGTTGTTCGTACAGAGAAACACGAGCTGTGATATGTACTCATTTAGAGTGAATGGGCAGCCTTTGCTGCTGGCACACCATGTATCACTGCTGCCTGTCTGCTGGTCAATTGTCAGCATGAAGGATATTGACAGGGATGTTGTGGGGCTCAAACAAAGGAAGCTAAACACTCCCATTGACTTTCTTATTATCAGTCTATGGCTCCCCATGGTTATACCTTTCAATTACATGAATCACTGGTTAATAGAGGTGTTTCCCCTATATAACTCTGTATTTCACCAAGGCTGCCGGTTGCATTGTCCTTGACACAGGGGTTTACCACACCATCCCTGTGAGAGGTTTTTTTTTGCATGAATATGTGTGACTGGATTGTGTCGATCTGTTGCTCTGTCCCTGTTAAACACAAACACTAACTTTAATTTACTGATCCATTCAGAGTTACTGTTAGTGTTTCAAACATTTAAGGGGGACACCTCAAGTAACGTAAACATTCACATTTTGGATTTGCGTTGTTGTGCCTTACCTGCATGTGCTGGGCTGTATGTTTTTTTTTTTTTGTTATATGTATGATCACATGTATGTATGATTTCATGTCTGTTATCAAAGCATGTTTTAGCAGATATTCGATTTAAGGTGAGAGATGTTGACATAAGAATCTCTTAGAATAAAAAAAAATGCTCAGTATACATTAGAATGGTTTGTATGTGTAAGGCTAGATTAGGTTTAGGGAACCTTTTCATCTTTTAAAGGATGTTAATTGCCCTTCATGGTGTTAATGTTATTCATTTGATTAATAGCACCTCATTCAACTGTATACCTCAAGCCTATTCACCGAGGCATTAACATACTCCACTTGTCTTATAATATGCAGATGACACACAAGTGTACTTTGCCATTCAAGAACATTCTTTGGCCTTCAGTCAGAATGGGACTTGTAACTGAATCAGTTAATGGTCAGTGTCATTTCCCATTCCCATCAATGTCATTAATACAATCAATCCAACACTAAAACAAAAAAAACAAAACAAATATCTATAGCTGAACCGATTTCAAACCCTTTTCCACATGTAAAGGGTCACTTCACACAAACATTTACAAGAGTGAACCTTTGTCTGATAGGACCAGCAACAGTTCACTGTGACGTTTTCAGAGAAACTAGGATACTGTTTCTGCAAAGACTACCAAGTTCTTCATTGCATGTCATTTTGCAGTGTTATGAGCGCCACAAATCAAAGCCCTTTATCTTCTCACCAGGTTGGCAGGAGAAATCTCACAGACAAGGATCGCAATCTGAGCGCTCTGTAGGGAGAGATACCACTAGGGGGCAAAGTGAGGACATATATATTTTTGGACTTTGAACTACAACAACAACAAAAAAAACCTAGAAATTCAAATTGCATTCCTGATCTTCTTTCTTCATCTTATCAGATAACAGTGCCTCTCTCACAACGACATTCCTCACCAGCTTTTGTATCACCAAAATACCCACATGCTCTCTGTTAGCCATTTTGTCTTTTCGCACGTTGACATTATCATTGTGATTTGTATCTACATTAAGCCCGATGTTGATACAAATCCCTGCTTTAAAGGCTTTGCGCACCTTTCAGATGTAGGATACCTGGTAAAGAGTAGGTCCACTGTCTCACCAGAGGACAGGTCTCTCTCAGCATGTTTACAGCAGTGGTTTTTGTGGTTCCAAACAGACTCATCTTGTTGCTGATCAGCTGCTCACGTTTGCCTGTGTAACATGAACAGGCAAAAGCATTCATGGCAGCGGTCAGGTGCTCGTTGTGTTTACTTCCAGTAGAGCGATTGAGTGTCATTAATAGCGGTGTTGCTGTATGTACAGTATGTCATGTAAGCGGACAGATTCTCTGAGCAGAAAGTTGTTAATGAACTTTTGTAAGAAAAGTTGGGAAAAAAAAAAAACTCACAACCCTTCCTGACTTCTGGGCTTAGACAGCAGATGGTATGAAGTGCTGATGTGTGTGATATGGTGAAGCTAACTTTTAACATTGGCTTATTTTTTTTCTTTGCCTTTCTTGCTCTTTGTCCCCTATATCTATTTTTACTCCTGTACCTTCTTCCCACAAACCCTTCCTCTTCTGTTCTTCCACTCTTTAACCTTTTACTCTCTTGCCAACTGCTTTGCCCAATCTCTTTTATATACCCCTTCACTTTCCTTCTTTTACTCCTCTGTCCTTCACTCTGCTTTGTCCTGCCCCAATCGTTTCTGTACATAACCCACCCCCCCCCGCCCTTTTCAATTCATCCTGATCTTTCCTACACCTTTCCATCTCTCTTCCCTGCCCTTTGCATCTTCTCTTCACCTCTCCATCCCCATCTCTCCCTCTCTCTCTCTCTCTCTCTCTCTCTGCAGGGTAAAGTGGCTCAGACAGCTTGTATGTCGGCCTGTAAACATCTGTCCACATCACTGATGCAAATGCTGCTGGACACAGAACTCAAGCAGATCAGTATGGGGGCCATTCAGCAGTTCAACTTAGATGTCATTCAGTGTGAATGTGAGTAGGCGTAAATCTAACGTTTGCTTTTATTTAAAAAAAAACAGACTTATGGGAATCATCAACAGTGACCTTGTAAATAACACGCGTGTTATTTTGTTGAAGAGCCTCGGGTTTGGGTCAGCCAAAGTTCAGCACTACGTCAGATGATCCAGGGTGTCACAACAAGATGATATCATATTACTTTTCTGTTCTATTCTGTGATGCTGTGAAGTGGAGCGTTATCAGACTCCGGGGACACACTGATGTGGAAGCAGTGAATGCAACACGAATGTATCATTTCTCATCAGTTAACTCTGAGGTTTTGGAAAATCTTTCTTAGAATTAGAATATTCAATGACATGTGGTCCCAGCAGTAAGGAGCAGATTCAGAGCCACGGTTATTGACACTAGCTGTGTGCACTGTAATACTGTACGTTTAAAGTGACTGTCGCCTGCTGGTGCTTTTGTCTCTTCTCAGTGTTTGCCAGCTCAGAGCCCGTCCCTGGTTTCCAAGGAGACACTCTCCAACTGGCCTTCATCGACCTGCGACAGGTAGAGCATCTCACTTGCAGCAATGTGCTCGCGTACTCAAAACTCAGCCAGCAGAAGTTTAGGACAGCCTCACGGTTTGTCACAGACCAACAGACCTGGGTGATGGTGGAACTGGAATCAGGTGTGGGAGTGGGGAGGGACGCTTAGGGACATCTGGTGGGGCGGATGAATAATGGCAGGTCCGGGGAGAAGAAGGGGACAATGTGTGCTCGGGAGAAGTGAGCAGGGGTTTTGAGACAGAAGCCCTGGGTGGAGGGGAGGGGGTGGACACTTCACTACATCTACTGCACCAAGGGTAGTGTTTTTCATTTACAGCTCAGAACTGCTCAGAGCACTTAATGCGGATGAGAACAATGAAAACCGATTTAGTTACAAATTAACTTTTTGCCGCTTTTAATCTGTTTTCTGCACATTTGAACATCCATTGTGTATCACAGGAATCTTATGTTACACTGGCCTTTTCAACTTTCACCTGTCCCATAGTTCACCTGCTCAAGAACACTCCTCAACCACACACACACACACACACTCCGTTTTTGCTGTAAACACCAGTGGTATGTAAAGTGTTGCCTCGTCTCATTAGCTTGTGTCTGCGTTGACCTGTTAATCTGAGCCTGAGGTGGAGGCTTGGCTCTGCATCCAGTCCAGGTCCCAGCTCTATACGGAGGGAGTGTGTTCAATTCACATGCAAGAGGACTGAAAAAAACAAAAAAGATTTATACATTAGCACAGGACCTCTGAAGCAAAGTAGATAAACTAAATAAATTTTTTTAAAAAATTAAGGCTACAATGTAAACACTTCACAAAGTTGCTAAAAAAAAAGAAAAATCCAGAGGACACGACCTCGGTGTGCTCTGGTAGCTTGCAGCCCTGCCTCGGCCTGATTTTGAGTAGAGCTTAGTTTCCTGTGATGCAGCTCATTAGACGAGATGTGTCCGCGTTCCTTTTCGTACAATGCTGGGTTGGTTGACCTGTTAATCCCAGCCTTAGGTAAAGGGGTTGGGAGGCATCCACAGACTTGAGGTTACATAGAGGTCACCCTTTAACTTTCCCTTTATCTTACGGCTGTTGAATTTTTTTTTTTTTTTAAGATCGTTATCCTGTAACCGTTTGGAAAAATCTAGGGTGAATGATTGAATGATTGTTTGTGAAAAGGCTTGAAATTAAAATGAACTTTTTTAAAGCTGTTCTGGTCAAAGATTGGTAGAAAGCAACCAAACTTGATTAATAATCTCTTAATTAATCTCCGTAATACCTGTCCAAAACTTTTCTGGTACAGTTCCTATGTGAAGGGTACACCTGTCAATCACAGGGCTGACATGTAGAGACAAACCATTTACACCTTCAGGCAATTCAGAGCCGCCATTTAACCTGAACCCGCATCAAACCCAGGAACCGTCATGAGTCAGGCATCATCGTGAGGAGTCCCACTTATTTAAAGAGCAATGCTTTTATATACTGTAGATGTGTTCATGGCACAGACACATTGAAGGTGATGTAGTGAAAAGAAGTGTACTGGTGAGTCATGTCAGGGCGTCGGGGGATCGCAGGTGATGCAGGAAAGTTGTTCAGAAGCTCGATGGGGATTTGCCAGAAAAACTGAGAGGAAAAAGTGCTGTAGCAGGGTGTAGAGAGAAGATCAAGGGGCTGCATATGTAGTAACTCAGGCAGCGCCCTCAAGTCATTCATCATAGAAGCATCATCCATCATAGAGTTTCCTGAGCTGTAAAAACGGAGCCATACTGAGTGTGAATACGATCCATTCAGACCCGGAGTTTAACCTTTTCTCACCTCTGGAGCTCTCGACTCTGCTGACAGGCCCCGCAGTGACAGAGAGAATAGCCACATCTTCTGTTCGAACTCCTTTTATTCCAAACAATAAAAGTCAACGAGACAACCCTCATTTACTGGGAGACGTCCAAGGGGACGGAAAGCAGAGAAGGATTTCTAGAGTTTCAGAACGCCGCCCCGACTCATTGTTTCAACGGTGAAGGTGAAACCAGGGGGTTTCACAACAAACCATGAAGTCATGTCACAGAGATGATGATTTATCCGACACCGCGTCCCTTTCTGGGGAAATCACTCACGTCTCACGCTCTCTTTCTTTCTCCTGGGCTCTTTACGTTTTAAACTTGTACTTGAACAGTTTCTTTAGTCCTCTCCTGCTCTGGCTTCCTTATAAGGACATAAGAAGTAGGTGGTTTTGAAGGGGGAACTGTGCTTCTTCTACCAAATCACTTCGACCCTGTCAGCTGTTGTGAGCTGTGGAGGGTTCAGAGAGTGTGAGGGTAAGACGTGGCACCCTCTACGGGCCTGCCCGTGGCTCATCGCTTAGCTGCAGGTGAGAATAATGGCATTGTTGCTAAGCCTCTCTCTGTGTGCCGGAGTCTCTCAGTCAGCCGAATAATGCTATTATCACTAAGCCGCTCTTTCACTGCTCTTTCAACATGACCCAAACACCCAGCTGTTTCACCCTATGACATTAGCATACACTGTGTGTGTGTGTGGGTGGGGTAAGGGGTTGTGGGGGGGGGGGGGGGGGGTAAGGGGTGTGGTGGTGGTGGGGTCATCTCCATCAGGTTAACCAGGGGTCGCGGGGTGGTCATTTGAAATGTTCCTGTTCACACTTAACATGTAGCTGCAGAAGCAGCCTCACCCCTCCTCCTCCTCCCATCCTCTGTCTGCAGCTCTCACTCTTGGAAACTCTGTATATCAAACAGACTGAGACCAGTGATCCAGTGGGAGTCTGTAGTTCAGCTGTGAGTTTGCGTGTTGTGTATGAGTGCGTGTACGTAGTGTCTATTTGAGTGCTGTCATGTCTCTGTGTGTTCTGTAGCTCCTGGACCTCTTCATGGTGTGGGACTGGTCAACCTATCTGGCCGATTATGGCCAGCCAACCTCCAAGTACCTGAGAGTGAATCCAGCAACTGCCCTGGCTCTGCTGGAGAAGTAAGTGCATCCAGGATGCTAACACTGCCGGGGATGTTTAGATGAGGATGTTCCAGTGTGGGCGGTTGTAACCCATTCACTTCAGACACTAATAAAGCAGGACTAGCAGATAATGTATGAAAAGCTTCCTCCTCTCCCTGTCTTTTGATTTCATTTTCCTCTGAATCATCTTCTTCTTCTGTCTCCTGTTTTTCTGCTGCTGCTGCTGCTCAGAGTCTACAGAGGGTAGGTGCAGCTTCTTCACTGCTTGTACTTTGCTCTGATATCTCAGTCTCTTCTGCTGTATAGAGTTTGTTACCTTAGAAATGTTTATTTCCACCATCAACCATGACTGAAATGAAACACTGCTGCTACTACTACTACCAGAAAACCTACTGTGCTAATGTTTTCACTAACTAACTGGGGGAAGGCAGCTAATGCTAGTGCTAATTTGGCTGGTGGTAAAGTTCAACCAATAGCTGGAATCGAGTACAGGATCATCATATTACAGGAGGATATTCACTGTTTCACTTTTATTAGAGAATTACCAAAAAAAAAAGATGGAAAGAAGCTCGACACGCGTAAGCAGTCACACCGTTTTTGTTACCATGGTTACAAAATGATCTTACGTATAGGCTCTTCTTCACTTGCACAGACTGGGAGATGAATTGTACCAGCTTTACCGTGGAAATCTAACACCAGAGTTCATTTTAACCAGACCAAACAAGGTGTGATCATCAGAGTTTAATGTCCCTGATGAGAGAGGATACATGTGTCTGATTTGTCTCTTTTCCTCTGTTCCCAGGATGAAGGACACCAGTAAGAAGAACAACATCTTCTCTCAGTTCAGGAAGAACGACAGAGACAAACAGAAGCTGATAGAGACTGTGGTCAAACAGCTGAGGAGCCTGGTCAACGGCATGTCCTCGTAAACACCCCCCCCCCCCATACACACCTCCACACACACACACACACACGGGAGAGATGTGAGTGTCACAAAGAGATGTAATGAATGAAACATGCATGCAGTCACACACACAGACACACACTGAGCTGCTGAGACACTCACAGAAGAAGGACATGTATTTTCACATATGGAATGAAGTGATCGCACATGACATGACAGTGACATACAGAAGAAGAAGAAGAAGAACCACATGGGGAATTTACACACACACACACACAGACACACAACAGGTACACATAAGCGGCTTTTCACACATGCACGGCAACCCTGAGTAGCTGTCTGTGAGAATGCTAATATCCAATATCGTTCGCTGCATGTGTGAAAGAGCAACTCCAGAGACATGATTCTGTGGACATTGTCCACAGTTCCTATGTGACATACACACACACACACACTGTACAGGGCATGCAGGGAACTGAACACACACTCACACACACGCGTATGAAGTCATATCCTCTCCTTACTGTTATACCTGACTGAATATTCAGTGTAAATAACACACACATTGAACAGTTTACTGGACTGAACAGTGAAATGTTTGTAAAGTATTTTTAATGGCTATGATAAGACAAACTATGTTTGTACATTTGTGCGAGTGCAATGATTGGCTGGCTGCAGAGGGGAGACTGGTACCACACAGGAAGTGACGCTCGGCAGTATTGAGACAATGAGGTTAAAGGTCAGTGCTTGCTGCGCCTCACGGGAGTGAGACGATGCCATTTCCTGTTGTTCTGTAGCAAACACATAGATCCAACATGATAACAAACACCTTCCGCCTTCAGTCTATTGATGATCAGGGTTATTGGTAATCTACTGATCAAGTTGTTCTGTTAAATTAAATGAGCTCTTTCTAGTATGATCATTTAAAAGCTAATTATCAGGCTGCATTTCCAACCAGCCCAGCAAATATCTCAGCTTTAACCAATTTAACCGAAAAAAAATCCTACATAAACACTGCAGTAACCTGTTACTGTCCGCTCTGATCAATAACCAATACTCCTGATATTATTTTGAACCTCGACTTCCTGTGTCAGTGATGCAAGATGCTGCTTATATGTTTGAAAGTGATCTTGACCCAGTGTCTCTTAAAGAACTCATTGTCTCAATACTTCAGCTGCCCTTACTGTGTGCACGTTTGTATGTGTATGTGCGGATTGATGGAAGAATAGATGAATGGATGATGACGTCTCGAAAGACTGATGTTCATGAACAGAGTGAAGTTGTGTCGAACTCCTTTGTAGCTTTGCTTTGCCCTTTTGTTCCTCATATCGTACATTTGAACCCCCCCCCCACCCCCCCCACCCCCACCCCGGCCACACAGGGACTGAACCTGGAGGAGGTCACTGTCGGAGGCTGGTTATGGGGGTGGGTGAGTCTGAGACTGAAGATGGAATCTTTTTTTTTTTTTTTTAATGTTTTAATTTATTTGGTCCGATATTATTTTCACTTTACCAAATTACCAAATAACCAAATAATCTAATCAGATTACAGGTTACAGCACGACACAGATACCCACAGACAGAACTGGTGGACACAAACATACACTCTGTCTTAAAATCAGGCGGCGGCAGCAGGTCGATGGAGGATGGGGTTCTGTCGTGAAGTCTCAGAATCCAGATTAAAACTTCTTTTAACATTAGGTGTAAATGCACAGGCGTGTTATCACCTGTCACGTGTTCAGACTCAGATCACGTGTTAATACTGGGTGAGCGTCATGTGAATGGTGACATCAGCGCATGTCCTCTTCCTCCCTCTGTAAATCCCGTCAGCTGTCCTGCTTTCAAGAAAACACAAGGAATAATTATGTTATCACTGATTTTATATATATATATATATAAATATATTTAATAGCTGGACTTGCATTCTAAATTCTTTCTTTTTGTTCCTCAGGGTGAAATGAAGCTTTAGACTCTCATAACCCACACACACACACACACATCCACCAAGCACAGCAATAAGAAATGGGTTCCTTTACAAGCTTTGCTTTGCAGGGTGATTCATGACCTAAAATGTGCACAGGACTCGCTGAGGAAACATTTTATAAACGAGACTGTTTCTATTCTCTTCGTGTTTTTTGGGTCTGTGCTGTAATCTTAGCAGGCATTTTTGCACTGAAGCTGTTGGAAGTTTTTTTTTGGTTTTTTTTTTCCCCCCCTTTTTGTAATAGTTGCTTGTAAATGCCACTGTATATACTTGCATATTTTGTAAAGAAAAATATTATAGCGGTTTGTCTGCTTTCAAACTGAATTGGAGGTGGACGCTGTGACATGCACCTCTGTCAACACCTGAAGTAAATATGTAATCAGGAAGGATTTGCATTGGTTGCTGACTCGGTGAGGTCACAGTTGGAGTACAGTGTGAGGAGCTTGTTGCACCTTCTCTCCACTCATTCGCATGGTTAAGGTAGAAAAATGTTCTGTTATGTTCTAGCATAGGCCCCAATATAAATTTAAATACTGGTCTGAAAGATTTCAGCTGAGCTGCTCATAGATATCCAAGTCTCCTCTCTGGGTGGAAACTGGTTCTCCGAGTTGGAGGAGTGTACAAGACCTGTGTAATCCAGTTTGGAATAGAAGCTGGACCAGTTCAGACACATAGATACAGCAGCATAATGTTGATTGCAACAGTTCTAACAGAAGCCACGCTGCTCTCACTTTCTCTTTTTTTGAAGCGATGTTAAGTCACCATCAATGCAACTTACTTCCTGAAGAATTTTCACAATTAAAGTCTATTAAAGACAGGGAGGAAGTGTGCATTCTTTTTTTCTTTTTTGCAGGAGCTGTTGAGTGTTGTTAGCTTAACAGCAGTTGAAAGGACAGCAGAGTAGAAAACAGCACGTCTGTTTAAAAACAGAAACTCTGAGCAGGTCAGTCAGACAGATTTTGTCTCCATGATAGCATCAAAACATACAAAACGTCTTTTGTGTTACTTCCCACTACAGTAGGTGTCTCCACATCTTTGTCAAGTCACACACACACACACATAGGTGAAAACAACACCAGCCACATTGTCATGGCTGCTAAACATGGAGGAAGTGTTGACTTTCCATTCAAACAGCTAAGCTAAGCTAAGCTAACAACAGGAGCAGATCAGAGAAGACTTTTCTTATAAAAAAAAAAAAACACAACCCTGTCTCCAAGAAATGAGGTTTACAGTACGTGCTACTAATTAACAAAGGGAAGGACTTTGACTCCAGAGACCCGGGTTCACATCCTGAGTTCTGTGGGTGTGATTAGGTTCAGGCAACAAAAGGACTTTGGTTAAGGTCAGGGGGAAAGAGTTAATGAACACATCCTCGAGTCTAAACATTTGAAAAATATGCTAAAATACTTCAAGGGGAAATGTTGGACTGTTTAGTTTCTGTACATTAATATATAACATGTCATGTGATCTCAATCTCAAAGTCACTTGATCAGAACGTTTCCTCATGTAACAACAAAAATCACATTTTTTTTAACCCGTTGTGGTTTTCCATAACAGCGCCACTGCTCGGACACTAACGACTGTTTTCCGTTTCTTGCCTTCCACACAAGTGGAGAGAGGGTTCATGTTGACTTCCAAAGGAATCCTCGCTTTTACCTTTGTTGTCGCTCTCAGTGAGACGGCCGAGCTGACTGAGATGTTGTTTTCCTGAATTTGCTGTTTTTTATTTTGTGTGCTGTAATAAAAGTTTATTGGAAGCAGACCAGTGTGTGTGTGTGTGTGTGTGTGTGTGTGATCATTATCGTTTGTCCTGGTCCAGTGATGAGAACCGTGGTCGGGGTACTGGCAAATTCCTGAATAACTGTAGCTCGTGTTGATTAATGTAAAGACAAGTGTGAAGTGACAGTTTTTTGTCCAGAGATGCTTTGACTTACTAGGACTCTATGGCGAGGACATATAGTTCCAATTAAAAGTGTTTACAGTGAGATTTTATTATCCAGAGTACTAATATTTTTTTTTGTGTGTAATTGAGTGAACTGGACCTTTACAGCCACTGAGTGGAACAAGGCTGCAGCCAGACTATGCCTCATCTATAGCTGTACCAACGGTTGCAATCTAGATACGGATGCTCTCTCTCTCTCTCTCTCACACACACACACACAAAGACAGAAGTGTTACTTGTTCTGTGAAGGTTCTCTGTCTTCATGTCTTCACCCCCTCGCCGCTCGGCTGTGTCGCCGCCACACACACGCTAACTGGGGAAACAAGCAAGTGAACTTTGGCCTGGGTCAGCATGTGAATGCGAGGATCCCTGTCGCCACAGATGTAATGAGGCGAGAGACATTTGGAGAGCCTCTATTATCACTGGACAGCAGCCACCCTGCCAACACACACACACACACACACACACAAACATGGATTTATCGCCAGTATTTCTGAAGAGTAAAAAAAATACATTCAAACTTCTCAAATATTCTCAGCATGAGAAACGACTCCTGGGCGAAATGTTGGGGGGGGGGGGGGGGGGGGGGGGGGGGGGCCTATATCATAACATATTCAAATCATGTTGTTTTAGGCCACATGTGGTTTGCCAGTGTTTATTTACAGCCTATTATGGCTTATTTATGAGTCACCGTGATGAGGGAGGTTGGGGGGGGGGTGGGGAGGGGTAAGGGGGGGGGTCCTTCCTGTGTGTCAACAGCAGTGACAAGTACTTTAGTGCAGGGATCAAACACTTTAACAAGGCAGTAAACAGCTTTTACATTCACTTCAACAATACAGCAGACAGAGGAGGAGGAGGAGGAGGAGGAGACACACACCTCTACACCTCCGCTTACCTCGTTCACATGGTCTGACCCACATTCTGACCTCAGCACTGCTTTAGTGTTACAGTGTAAGACTTCATTTAACTTCTCAAAGCTTCTTCTATGGAATGTTTTCGCTTTGGATCGTCTTCATTCTACAGAGCCAGATTCTGTACTTCCTCTCCTCCGTCACCTCATGAGGTTCCAGCTTCTCTTCTTCTTGTAGTATTTCATTTTCTTTGTTGAAAAGAAGTTCAGTTGCATTGTGGGAAATCTAGGCTCAGGATCCAGTGTTTGAGCCGTGTTGACATCTGATGTACAGGTGATCCACCTATAGACAGACAGACAGACACACAGACATGTAAACACCTGCCATATAGGACCTCTGTGGTAGTTCCTGCTACAGTGTCTCCAGGACTGCAGTTTTTGCCATGATGACACACACAGAAACTCACAAGCAGCAATGCTGTCACACGCTGTTGTGGCTGGTAAACACTGGTAATCATTCACTGAGTTTGAGATGATCCATCTTTAATGGTAGATGTAAGACCTGTGAGATTGTTGGGGGACAAAGTTGGGGATTGGGGATTTCACATTTATTCTGAAATCTCCCTGTTTCATTTCCTTTTGCCTGTAGGTACGAAGATGTTTTATTGAAATGAACTGAAACTTTACAACACCTACAGAGTTTCTACAGTGAGAGACAGAGAGAGACACACAGAGAGAGGACAGGGACGTCAGTAGACAAACACTTTGAGTGACCTTGTGCTGAACCAGGAGCCTGACACTCCCTCTGACCTCCTTCCCGCTGGGAATGCACCTCGGATTTGCACCTCAAACTCCAAAACCCAGGAGCCAAGCAGACCAGTTACCATAAAGTGTGTTGTAAATCAGTGTAAACTGAGCCCTGCTCACCCAGGTGAAGCCCTCCTCAGCACAAAGACAGAGACAGAGATGTTAATGGAGAGACCAGGGGCAGGTAAGGCAAGGCAGAGGAAATTCAACATGTTTTACAGGATGCAAAAGACTGTAAGAACATTTAAAGTAGAAGCAGATAGAAGTAATAGAATAGTACAACAGATATAAATAAATACAAATAAGCCATTTAAAAAGCAGAGTAAAGGACAGAAATGATGAAGTGCAGCTTTAAAATGTAAATAAAAGGAACAGCAAACACATCTAAAAGTTGTCTCCAGTCTGAGATCTTCAGGGAATTTGTTTCATGTGAGAAGCACAAAAGCTAAAAGCAGCTTCACTGTGTTTAGCGCTAACTTTAGGAAGCAGGAGTAGCCTCCAACCAGCTCACCTGAGAGGACGGAAGAACGTTCATGTTGTTCATGTTTTAGCTCTGTGTTTGGTCTCCACCAGCTCCTGGGGGGAACTGTCAGTCTCTTCAGCTGCTAAATGCTCCACTGTGTTCAGCAGCGTCTCTGTGAACAGGAAGTGGACACACTGTCAGAGTCTGTGAAAGCTACAATGTACAAGTTCCGGAAATCGGGCTAACGCTAGCATGAAACTGGAAGGCAAACTCCCCCCCCCCCCCCCGCCCCTCCCTCTCCCCACTCCCTCACACGCCACCCAGCCCTTCACCTACATCTCCGTTGCGTTCGCTGCCTCAGCTAATGCAGGAATCGGGAGCTTTCCAGCCTGTGAGTCATTTCATTTCATTAAAGAAGGGATTATCTCTGCTGTGCTGCCAGGCTGTTCAATGGGTCTGGATCACAGAGGCCTCTGACAGCACCTCTCCATATTATGACATGTTGAGGAGCCAATTTCAGCTGAAAATTATCAGGAAAAAAAGGGTAACTTTAATTTTAAAAATATTCATTAGTGTTGGTTGAAATGAATTTGCATCCCTGATGGAAACACTAGTCCAGAGATGGTGGTCAGTGACTGAGCTGCATCTGGTCACATAGGCTGCTGACATGGGTTTGACCTGAGTCATTGTGTTAAGCTGAATGGGATACTGGTGTTTCAGTAACCCCAGTAAAGACTGCCAGAGGTGCTGTACAGGTAAACTTTAATCAGCTGCTAAGGTCCCTGTGAAGTCCTCAATGCAAACTCAAAGTAGCCGCCAGCATTAAGAAAAGCTCATACTGCAGATGGGAGTTCAAATATGACCCAGAGTCGTTCATGTTCCTGTAAAACAAACACAAACATAAAGCTCTTACTCTGTCCAGCGTCTATATTTAAATTCATCAACAGTTACAACAGTAGCCTGTCAGTTCAAATCCTTTGTCTCTCTCTCTCACTTACACACACACACTCTCTCTCTCTCTCTCTCTCTCTGTGTTTGACGGGCAGTGAACTTGGTTGCGCGCGAGAGTTCACTA
The DNA here is from genome assembly GCF_017976425.1 of Toxotes jaculatrix. Lineage (NCBI taxonomy): Eukaryota > Metazoa > Chordata > Actinopteri > Toxotidae > Toxotes > Toxotes jaculatrix. The sequence continues at coordinate 1,183,282 of NC_054414.1, forward strand.
AGATGTCAGGGTCACAAGCAGGTCAGCCAGCGCGCGCAGGCTGGGGATGGGAGGAGGAGAGATTCAAACACACACGCGCGCTCCGCTTGTGCTGGCTGCGCGCACTCTGCCCGTGTGTGTGTGTGTGTGTGTGTGTGTGTGTGTGTGAAGTAAACAGAGCAGCCTGACGCCTGGTGCGCACCGCCTACCTCTACCTGCGCGCGACAGCTGCCTCGCTCCACAACTGCGGCTCGCACGCGCCAGCTGCTGCCAGCTCTATCTGTCTGAGTTTACCTTTGATAATGGCCATAAAAGAAAACAACAATAATATCATAATAACAACCCGTCCTGGATGAGCGTTGTGTGAAAAGTGAGGAGCTGTAACCAGAACAGCAGTCACGTGATTTTTGTTTACCCTCGTTCACAGCAAGACGCTGTGTGAGAGAAACTACCGTCACCTATTACAGTCACCTATAGGTAATTATTACCTATGACCGTATATAACACACGTAGCCACTTGCCCCTTTAAAAACATGTATTATGGTATCTATCTTTCGTGTGTCATGTTCAGATTGAGACACTGACAGTACAGTGAAAGGAGTCAGTCTTATGTCATGTGGCAGGTATGATGTCAGCATCACTATCAACACATCTTTTTCCAAAACGAAAATCAAGACGCTCTGAGACATCAGAGGTGACCAGAGTGGGCGTTCATCATCAACATCACCATGCAATGATGGAAACTAACTACGCACATCGACTTAGATAATGTATTTAAACACAGTTTCCTGTTACTCATGGGTGAGTATTAGTTTCTGTACATTCCACCTATAAAGCTCCTCCTGTGGATGAGAAGAACCGCAGATATATAATTGATTTATTGCATATTTTTCCAAACAGGATACAATAAAGAGAGCTGGTCCCTGCCTGCAGCAGCTGAAGGTATGGATGAGGGGCAGTTTTATATAGTTTTTATAACTGCTCCCGATGTGGAGCTTCACCTCTGACCTCTCCTTCACCTTTATTAAAACATAGTATGTGAACAAAATATTTGTCACACTATGTCAGAGGACGAGTACTTTGTACAGTGTACTAGCTCGACGCTGCAGCAGCTCCAGTCTACGGAGCAAGATGTTTACAATATATATCATATGATAAACTCATCAGTATGATGCACTGTTTTAAAATAAATTACCTCATAATTATTCAGACTTCAAACTCAGACCAACAGCATCAGTCTAAAAAGAACCTCTTGGTGGTTCTTATCAGCTGCAGTGTTCGGATTGTGTGGGGACATAAAAAAAAAAACAGCCAGGAATCATTCTCTACACTTGAACTTCCCTTGACCCCCACCCCTCTTCCTCCTCCTCCTCCTCCTCTCCCTGCTTTATTGCACCTGAACAGCAGAATCCTGTTTCACACATTCACACCGTGATGAGAAAAACTCACCAGCTACAGCGAGACCAGCTGGAAACCCACTCACCCTGAGCATGCATCACCCACTTGCTGCCTGTCTGAACCCACAGCAGACACCAATAACAGACATATACGAGGACCGACTGATAAGTCTGTGGTCTAAGGTAAGAAGGAGTTTAGAAAACTTGACACACTGACTCTTCAGCATAGTCACACCTAGTCCCACAGTCATGGAACAAACAAATCCCTTCTTTGGAGAGGTCTCCAGAAAGTGGTCCACAGCAGTGGGAAAAGCCCTGGATTTCTGGAGCTCCATGTTTACTGTTGGTTTGTGCAAATTGGAACTGGAACATTATTTGGGTTTATGTACCACTACTGTACAATATGATCTGACATGACAGATGCAGCACCAAGTGATACACCTACATGCACAGAGAGTGAAAGGAAGTGGGGGTCAGGTGTAGCAAAATCTTTGCCCCTGGGCTCCGAAAAGCAGGTGAATCTGGCCATGCATGTTAGGATTACCCATGGTGCTGGGAATGGAATTTTAGTCGACAAATACTGAATCCTTCATGTATTTATATTTGGTGTAACAGTAATCAAATGGCCCACTGAATATAATAACTGGAATCAGTCTAAATATATTTCTGCTACTGAAAAGCAATGAACTCCCAGCGGATGTGTCCTCACTATGGTCACACACACACACACACACTTCAGCCAGATCCAGCCCTGCAATGTGTCTGCTGTAAAAGCAGCAGCCAAACTGTCTCACTCTGACTCTCACACACACACACACACACACACACACACACACACACACACACACACACGTTATGGTAGGTCATAAAAAAAAAAAAAGTCCGGACTTGGGATGCAGTGACCGGCTGATGAGCCGCCTCCCTCCGCTCGGTGTTTACTTTTTCATGCGGCCGGGGATAACCTTGCGTGCGTGCGTGCGCGCGCGTGGACGCCGGTGCGCGCGCCTGCCTCTGCTGACCCAGGTTTGAACTCGCTGAAAGAGATATCATTTTTATAACTCCCACAGATGGAGAGAGAGAGAGAATGAGAGAAAGAGAGAGAGAGGGTTAAAGTCTTCTTGTAGATTAGGAGGAGGCTGAATGTGAAAGTGGCCTGATAGACGCCGTGAGTCAGGCAGAGGACAGGGGCTGCGCTGTTAATCATCATTCCATCTCTGTAACACTGTTATATGGATGCATCATAAAGGCAAAGAAGCAAGAAGATCGGAAAACATCACAAAGTGTGAGGCGCAAGTATATCCATTAAATTTAAAAAATATATATTGAAATATAAATGCACCCTGAGTGGCAGCAGTGAGATCCACAGGGAGAGGGATTAAGACGCTGATGAGCCTCTTTTCCATTTTCTGAAGCAGCTGAAAATGCGCTGCTTAAAAGCTTTTTTTTTTTTTTTTTTTTTTTTTGTGCGCTTGAATGCGGGGCCGCCCTGCAGGCATGACTCCTGATCCTGCAAAGCGGGCTTTAAGCCAAGGTAATGAGTGTGTAAACTAGCTGCCTCATTGCCAACAAAAGGCGTCTTGGGACGTGCTTCCATTGTCTCGGAGGGGAATCATCACCTCTCCTCAGTGAAAAAAAAAAATCCGCCGCGGATTGTCTGCGTGCAACAGGAGGTAGGGATTAAAGATGCGGCCCTCTGGAACAAATGGTGAGGCAAGTCAGCCGGTAACAGGCCCGGGGGCGGGGCCGAGCGACACCCACAATTAAAGATGAACTTTGTGTGAACTAATTTATCTGAGGGAGGAGAAGGTAACAGGCTGCCCGCAGCCCTGGCAGTCGTATAAAAGGCGCTGCATGAGCAGCCTCGGAGCTCCAGTAACCGATAGAGCTTCACCTGAAGCGATTCCCTTTAAAAAAAAAAAGCGAGAGAGAGAGAAAGAGAAAGGCACCAACGAGACGCCGAAGCCGCTGCAACATGGCTCTGAACACACTGCTGGCCACCTTGTTGTGCACCATCGTGCTCCCCGTCCTGCTCTTTCTGGTGGCGGTGAAGCTGTGGGAGGTTTACATGATCCGAGGCAGAGACCCGAGCTGCCCCAGCCCGCTGCCCCCGGGATCCATGGGCTTACCTTTCATTGGAGAGACGCTGCAGCTTATCCTCCAGGTACATGCATGACACTGCTGCGGGTCTGCTACGCGAGGGAAACCCCCGTTTATGATGCCTTCTATCCACATGTGGATCAGGATGCTCCAAACACTACAAGCAAACGTGATTTTATACTTTAAACTTTTTATAGATTTTCATTTTAGTGAACACATAACACTGCTTTCATGTTACTTTTTACTTATATGAGTTATTAATGGAACCACCAGGGTTTAAGTTTGTATTTAATTGGAGTATAAATACTTTTTTTTTTTTTTTGCTGTGTGAATAATATACAGGTGTGTCTCAGTGTTAATGTTTGTATCAAGGTCTGATCCTCACCGTCTTGTGTGTCCCGTGTTTTCCCTCCCAGAGGAGAAAGTTTCTGCGGATGAAGCGGCAGAAATACGGCTACATCTACCGCACGCACCTCTTCGGGAACCCCACGGTGCGCTTAACGGGAGCGGATAACGTCAGGCAGATTTTGCTCGGGGAGCACAAGCTCGTGTCCGTGCAGTGGCCCGCGTCTGTGCGCACCATCCTGGGCTCGGACACGCTGTCCAACGTACACGGATCCCTGCACAAGACCAAGAAAAAGGTAAGTTACTCATATTCATTTACCTTTAACTGCTTGTTTGATTTATCTTGGACAGCATTACAACTAATATAATTATTGTATTGTCTTAGTCTGATAATCTTAATTGGAAAAAAATGTTTGTGCAGTTGTTTGAACCTGTTTCCAATAGAAATCAACTTTTTAAAGGATTTTCTAAATCTATTTTATTCTAGAAAATACTTGAGATAAGTTGATGAAACATTATTGATCCAGTGGTAGATACAGAAAATAAACTTTAAAGGCTTAAGTTTGCACAATATGAAGATTTTTGCAGCTCACTAAGACAACATTGTCTTCATATCTGCTAATTGAGCACATTGGCCAAAGAGTAGCGTGTCTGGGTGAACACTAATACTAGGTGCATGGACTCACAACCACCACCAACCCCATTCACCCCTCTGTTCCCTTGTCCAGGCCATCATGCGGGCCTTCTCCAGGGAGGCTCTGGAGCTTTACATCCCCGTCATCCAGGAGGAGGTGCGGGCTTCAGTAAAGGAGTGGCTGACGAGGGACTCTTGCGTGCTGGTCTACCCAGAGATGAAGCGGCTTATGTTCCGCATAGCCATGAGGATCCTGCTGGGCTTTGAGCCGGAGCAGATCAAGACTGATGAGCAGCAGCTGGTGGAGGCTTTCGAGGAAATGATCAAGAATCTGTTTTCCCTGCCCATCGACGTGCCCTTCAGTGGACTGTACAGGGTAAGACAGGCTCATTTTAAGCTAACTTTCAAGCTTAACTTAAGCTTTAACTTTTAATCCAAACCTCAAGGACCATGCTAGTTATTGTGCATGTGCCATCACAGTGAGCTACATTTAAAAGCATTCTAACATCAGCCAAACTTTTCTTTTAATATTCACCATGGTGGATTACTTCACCCATACAAATGAATCTGGAAATTAATGAGTATAATGAAATGAATGGAAGCCAGTGGTTGGAAATGTAATTTCAGTAATGAGCTAAAATCATATTGTACATCATATGAGGCAAGTAGAAAAGGGGAATGATTGAATTCATGTGTCTGTATGTACAGTGCATATACAGCACAGTGTCCATATATATATATATATATAAAGATAGATAGATATACACACAGTGAATGCAAGTGTCTAAGTCTAATTCATCTCCTCACCTCCCTTCAATCCTTTGCTCTGTCTGTCCCCCCTCCTCCTGCCATCCTGTCCTCCAGGGTCTGAAGGCGAGGAACTTCATCCACTCCAAGATAGAGGAGAACATCAAGAAGAAGGTGCAGGAGTCCGACAGGGGGTCCAGTCACAGGGACGCTCTGCAGCAGCTAATAGACAGCAGCAAGAAGAATGGAGAGCCGTTCAGCATGCAGGTAACAATCTCACTGTCGCTTCACATTTGACTTTGTCAAACCTCCAGTGTCTTCTGTCCGTCTTATAAGCCATTGAATTAGTCAAGGCCTGAACTAATTCTGTGCCTGCTTTTCTGTTTCCAGGCCATTAAGGAGTCTGCTACAGAGCTGTTGTTCGGGGGCCATGAAACCACAGCCAGCACAGCCACCTCTCTGATCATGTTCCTGGGCCTGAACCCTGAGGTTGTGGACAGACTGAGGCAGGAACTAATGGACAAGGTAATTACACTGCATAACTTTAGTTCAATAAGATTATTTCTCAAACATCTCTGATGGTGGCTGTTGAAATTTAGCTTTTATGCTAATCATTCAAATCTTACAGATAATCTATAGCAGTTGTTGACCAAAATAGGTCTTAAAAATAGGTCTTCCTGAGGTTTCAGCCACTTGTCATGGTCTTCCTCAGCGGATGGAGTTGTTCATTTGTCCTGGTGGTAGTTGTTATACTTTAGTTCACATGACGACAACTGAGAAAACTCTGTCTGCTGGGGAAAAGCCATGAGATGCAGTTGAAAACCCTGGTGGGAAGTCCACTAAGTGGACATTAAATATCCTTAAACAACTTGGTGCAACTTATTTTTTGGGGGTGGGGGGTCCCTGCCAGTATCGACTATATTAATGTTACAATATTAAAGTACACAGCAGGGTTTAGTATACATGAAACTTTCCATAGAGATAGCAATCCACATCGAAGCTTTCTCAGTAAAACTAATTAGTATAAGACACGTTAAACCCTGATCGAGAACCGGATCATGAAGCCAGGTCAGATGAACAGCACTGAGCTGCTTAGATTAACGACAAACAGGGGCTTTTCCCAGTTTTCTTGCTTTGAGTTATTGGATAACAACGCTTGTCTGAAACCCTGCTGGGGTTTGATTCAACCGTTGAGATGATTCCAGCTCTATAAAATAACAAGTCTGAATTCAGGGTAAAAGGAACAACTAGCACCATTGTGTTCCCTACCAACCATCATGAAGCTTTGGTTAATACTGTGTTTGCCTCTTTGCGTTCAGGAGGAGCAGGGGATGGACTTCCAGAACCTGAACATCGAGTGCTTGGAGCAGTTAAAATACACCAGCTGTGTCATTAAAGAGACTTTGAGGATCAACCCTCCTGTCCCCGGAGGCTTCAGAGTGGCCCTCAAGACCTTTGAACTAAATGTAAGTTAAGATTGCTCTGCAGGTTGTTGATTGAGCATCTTGGTGTCTAGCGTTCAGGGATGTGTAAACCCAAGGTTCCTACAAGCATCTGACAGCCCTGTGTCCGTACTAGCTGCTTACTCATTATTCTCTCCTCACTACTTCAGGGTTACCAAATTCCCAAAGGCTGGAATGTCATCTACAGTATCTGCGACACCCATGATGTGGCAGAGATCTTCCCCAACAAGGAGGACTTCCAACCGGAACGCTTCATGACCAAAATCTCAACCGACTCCTCCAGGTTCCAGTACATCCCGTTCGGGGGCGGCTCCAGGATGTGCGTGGGGAAGGAATTTGCCAAAGTCCTGCTGAAGATCTTCCTGGTGGAAGTGGTCACAAAGTGTCACTGGACTCTTTTAAACGGGCCGCCCACCATGAAAACAGGACCTACTGTCTATCCTGTGGACAATCTGCCAACCAAGTTTACCAGCTATGTACAGAATTAAACTGAGGTGACGAGCGGTTGTTTCTGAAGAGCAGCGTGTGAAATTTGAGGTTTCTCGAATTGTGTGTTTTGTGGAAGCACTCAGGTGTTTTTAGGGAACAGATCGAAGGCTGCATTTAGACATGAACGGAAAAGATGTTCTTTTTTTGCTATGAAATGTACATACTGTAGATGATTTGAAAACGTATTTTACATTTTATATTATGGTGTTAATACTTTGGATTTTACTACGGTGAATTAGGGTCATTGTAGATTAAAAAAAAAAAAACGAATTAATACATTTTAAAAAATACTAGGCAGCAGTCAGGGGAGGGGGGTATTATTCAAAGATAGGAAAAAGAACTCAGGAATTTCCGAGATTAAAGCTATACTTTTTTTTTTTTTTTTTTTACCTATACTGGCCCTAATATGCTGTCATATGATTTGTATATATTATCTTCTTTTCTTTTTTTTAAAGATATGAACAAACTAAACGAGAGGCACTATTCGCAGATGTGGAACACTTTAATCAACTCAGAGGTGTATCTATAGGATTATGTACATATATAATGTAGAGTCTGTTTATATAACGTCTGTATCTTATCCCGACTTATTTAAGTGACTTATGTTACATTGTATGGGCTTTTTATTTAATAAAACTGTTTTGCTATAAGTCTCGGTTTGTGTCGTGTCATTTAAAATAAGTAAAACAAAAGGGATAAAGTGTCATGTATACAACCGGCTGCTGGAGCCCATCAAGTAGCTTCTCTTGTCTCATCAACCCTTTCCCATAGCAAATTTTCCACACAAAGGAATAACTTAAAAATGTCCAACTTTCTCAGTTGCCTTTAACAGACTGTGAACTGATTGTTTGTGCCTTCCCTCAACGCCTGCCTTCCTCTCCCAAGCAAAGCCAGCAGTGTGCAACACTAACTTATGTTAGCTTGGAAATGTGAAAGCAGCTAATGCCAGGTCCCAGCATACATCCAAGACACAACGAGACTGAGACAGTGATTTAACCTGTTAGCTAGTTTTGTATCACCCTCACACCCTGTGCCCTGTTACTGGCAGAGGACTAGACACGCCCACTACCCGAGGGGCTGCAGCCCCGAAACATCCACAACACGTCAAAATGCAAAGCAAACAAGAAGATGCAGAGGGCAGAGTCTCTGCAGACCTATACACTGCCACACAATTCTAATGGGTCAGAGTCACAGACACCATATTTCTGTGTGTGACTTACTATAAAGATAGTAGGAAGATTCTGTTTCCTCTCTCAACAGTTTGGATCTATGGCAGGTAGGTCATGTAATTTCCTCACGACGAGGGTACACTCTGAACAGGTCTCCAGTCTATCACAGGGCTGACAACATAGACACAAACAACCATTCACACTCACATTCACAATTACGGACAATTTAGAGCCACCAGTGATCTAATCTGCATGTCTTTGGACTGTGGGAGGAAGCTGGAGAACCTGGAGGGAACCCACACTAGCACAGGGAGAACATGCTCCACACAGAAAAGCACCACCAGTAGATTTGGTGGAACTAGTATGTGTGCTTGTATGTCCTATAATTAGTTTTTCAGTGTAAGGAGAGGTGTTGGTGGGGTGTTTTAAAGCATTTTTATGATGTTGGACAGAATTGGGCTACTGGTTATGTCCATCTCACTCTCAGAAAGAAATCCAATAAGTCTACTTTATTTTGTATTTATTTTAAAACTGCTGTACTGGTCATCTTGCACACATTTTCTTTCAGAATACTAGAGGAATCACAACTTCATTATAACACATTAGTCAAAAAAGAGCATAAAATATTATGACTGCCAATTAGAAAAGGACATTAGTGTATGTGATGTGTTTTAATGAGATATATATTTAAAAAAAAAACAGCTATGGTTTATTCAAGAACTCATGATAAAGTTTGCTCATGGCAGTTCATGTATTTAACCGGGTGGTCCTGTAACACACACACACACACACACACACACACACAAATTCCATTATCCTTACAGAATCAATAAGATGTGAGAAGAGAAGAAAAATAAAAGAGAAACCTGGAATCCGTGGAAGGAGGGAAAGCAAAGCAGAGGGCTGATGACCCTGGCAGATGAGCAGAGAGGGTGAAACCGAGTTCATACTGATCAGTTCAGTTTCAGGGCACTGAACCAATATAGACCTCCAGTGGAGCAGTGGAAGTAAGCCAGGGGCATGGATGCATGTTTACTGCAGCATTGGAGATAAGACTCGCTCTGCATATTCAGGATAACAAATAGTAAATGGATCACTGTTGTAGGAGTTTAACCATCATGAAAGAGGTGTGGATCTGGGTGTTTAAATAGACGGCTTTGTTTAAATCTAATGTCTTGGTAATAACATGGCAATGTGTTTCTGTTAAGCAATACTGTACACCCTCTTAGTCATCAGGTTTATAAATGCAAGTATGACATTACTAAAGGGTCACAAGTTCCTTAGTTTCTAATTAGCCACTGGCAAAGAATTCGTCAGTCACCTGCAATTATAGATGTGAATAAATCACGGGTTCTACAATAATCCATCAAGTGTGAAACTATAAGTTTCACAACATAAGGTGTATGTTAAGAAGCAGCCCTATTCCAGATGGTAGGTGGACAAACACTTCATTGGACGGATCTATCTAATGAATTAAAGTACTGAAAAGACAAGTTAAATAGTGGATTTTCCACAGTTTGGCAACCCAAGCATTAGTAAATGATGTATTAACCATTATTAAGTTTAGAGGACCCTTAAGGAGCCTTATCAGAGAGTGATACTGACTTTCTGAACTGATGTACAGGAGCCAAAAATGCTGTGCTAATAACTAAATCTCAGTAATTTCAGGCAGCTTTCATAGTGTGTTTGTGTAGCTTGGATATCGAGCATCTTGGCAGTGCGGATGAATTCTGCAAGCCAACACAGTCAATCCACCAATCCATCCTTTGTCTATACTCACTAATCTTGTCCAAGGGGGGGGGGGGGGGGTTATCCCAGCTGACATGCGGGGTTCCCCATGGACAGTTCCATGTCCAAAAAATGGACACACTTTCTTTTCCATTAAAAAATGTGTATTTGTCTAAGTCACAATGTGATTAGCATTTAAGACTGAGAACAGGAAGAAACAGCTCTGTGGCTCTGTTTAAAGTTTAAACATACTCCTGCCAGCACTTCTAAGGCTGTCTTCCATCATGTACCTTTCTTATTTAAAATTAAATATAATAATGCACAACAGCATTTCTGTGTAGTGTCTCAAGCTGTAGCAAAGCTTCTTGGATACGGTTGGTGAGCGCATTGCAGGTTTTGGTCTCTCTATAGGCACAGTGGTAACAGACCTGGCAACCTCAAGACTTCAGGAAGCTGCACACAGTCACTGCACCTGCTGTAGTTCACCAACATATACAGTAGTCCCAGCACGCAACAGCCCAGAAAATCACAAACTGTCATTTTTACATTTGTTCAGTTACACATTGTGTTGTGTACATAAATATGTATGTGCAAGTATTTGATACATGGTGTTTAATCATTGAGCTCTAGAGGTGTCAGTGGGTGTATTTTGAATTTTGAACAGAGCCAGACTTGCTGCTTTTGTGCTAAGCTAACCCTAACCACACCCTGGATAACATCCCTTCTCATTTTAGAGGTTCAGCTGACTTTTTCCTTAAATGTACCGTGCTGCAGGTGTCCATGTTGCTTGAAAGCTTTTGACTGCATGTGTTTCTAATCCTTTAGTCTTCCCTTAGCTGGCAAAATAAGAGCCAGTGTTTCTCCAGGCTTAGCTAGCAGATGTGCTTTGGGCTCTTTTACAAGTTGTTTCTCTCTCTGGTGCCGTTCTGATTTACACCCAACGTCCCTTCACGCCACGCTGTCCTCTTAGCATTGTACGGTTGTCCTTGGTCATTGTTTATTACTGTGCTACTTGCAATTATTGGATCCACAAATGCTGAACTGTTGTACTTATTGTCAGTCACCGCGGCTAAGAGTTCCAGTTTAATGGCCAAATTGTGATACTAAATTGTGGCTGACACCTTTTATGCCCGGCCATCCTATCCCCGGCGGGTCCAGCCCTCGAACGATGTGAATGAACTTTTCTGAACTTTGCCTCCTCTCCTCACCGTCTGCTTCCCTCCATTGTTCGCCATCACCCAGCGGAGACAAAAACTTTACACGGCCAAGGCCATTTTTGTCTACATTCGTGACCATTGTAGTGAATTTACAACACAGTGTTGGAAGAGGCTTGAAACTAGCTTGCTTTCAATTAGATCCTCAGGCTCTGAACATGGTCCTGAGTAAATCATTGTAATAGCTGGTGAAGTAGTGTTATTGAAAACAACACTTGTTGCCAGAGTGAGAAAGCAGGAAAAATCTGTTCTGGTTTCAAGATTTGAAACGTCCCAGTAAACTAGATTATTAGGGTGCAAATTAGAGCTCTCCCATGAGTTACATTTGGACTGAGTTTTCTGATGGATTCAGTTGAATAGGTTCATGTACAAAGATTAAACTACAGATGTGGTAAAATACGCTAATGTACCATTTTACCCAAGATACCCAAGATATCACAAAAATCTTTGAATCATTGGATTCCCAACAGTGGACACAGATATAAGTCAACTTTCTAGCTTAGCACGAAGACTGCTTGCACATTGTCCACATAGTGTACTTTATCAAACATAGAAGTGAATATTGAGAAAGTAAAAATCAGTGGTTGTTGTACAATAGTTTGGTGTTTCCTGAGGTTTACATCTGATTCTGTGTCTCTCTCTCTCTTTTCTTTTCTCCCTTTCTTTTGTCTTTTAACTGCAGTGTTTCCCAACCGCCAACTCTTTGATTGCACACAAATGTGTGTCTATTTTTGCCAGGGGAAAGAGAGGCATAACTCTCTAACATTCTACCATATCTAAGTTATTAAAGCACAATAAGGCCTGATCATATGCAACATGTCTGGATGAAATCCAGGTCATTGGTATCTACAGAGGGAATTTTGTGAAACCCCTCGTGAGAAGTACTAGTTAACCACGATTAGTTAATAAAAACAACCAGTCAAAAACTGTAAACACAAAGGCCTTTATGTAAGATATGGGGAAATTGTATCTGTGTTGAATAAGTTGCACAGCTGCAAATGACACTATTTTAGTGTTTCCTGTATTTATTTTTTAAATATGATATCTAAAGATCAGGGGGAAAAAAAGCTTCCTGTCATTTATTCTTTCATATTTCCAGTTTATAAGGGACTCTGTGCAGTGATCAGGGCAGAAGAAGGAAATAATCTCATCAAATGAAACTCTGCCGTCTCAGTGCTAACGTGTGCTTAATCACGCACACTGAGGACGTGCTTTAACGTCAATGGGCGGCCGTTTCGGTTTCAGTGAGAGTCAATCGGTTTGTAGCATCTGTGGTGGAGGAGTAGAAGAGAGTGTTAATTCCTCAAATTGCGTTTGTACAGCGTCTGATGGGCCCCCCTCGCCTCGCCCCCCCCCCCCCCGCTGTGGAGCTGCATGAGCGCCCAATAAGAGATGCTAATGGCGTCGTTAGCATGGTTGTTAGTGGCTCACTGTGATTATTCATAATTTGAGAGACCGTTGACAAGTTCAGCAGGTCACATAGAGTTGAGCACCATGGGAGAGCTTCTTATTACATCAACCCTTCTTTCTCATGCTACCTCTGATCAAGCTTTGCCTGCTACTGTTTGTGAAATGTAAAATGCCTGAATAGCTTTAGGAGGAAAATGTTTGCCAAGATCCTCAGCCAGACCACACTTCAGTGCACTGAAGTCGTAGTTAGAAGGTTGGAATACACCAGTGCCTGCTGAATGAAGTTTGGTTTCCATTATTACATGTGCTTAGAGTCTGGATGTGGTTAGCCTAGCTTAGCATAAAGACAGGAAGCAGGGAGAAACAGCTAGCCTGGCTCTGTCCAAGGACCAAATTACACCTACCAACACCTCTAAGGTTCACTAATTAACACTTTGAACATGCAGAACAAACAGAAGACCAAAAAAATAGATCCAGTTATGCACTGGAACTATTTAACAAACTAGATGTTCTTGTGAATCATCGCTGGCATTATTCACACTCTGTACAGGGCAGGCATATTTTCACGGTGTTGCAACAACCAGTGCAAGCAGCGCTCTGACCGTTTGGTATTTTCCTGAGATCTGTGTGGTATTTTGGTGGTGAGAGCAGAGTACACGGTGCACAGGTTGGAGGTTCATTCATGCTGTTTCAGAGCTATGTACTGACCAGTGATGCGATTGGCTGAGGGTGTATTTATTCATCACCACATTCTCTGATCTATACTGCCCCTCGCCCCTCAAGTCCAATTTCATCATAAATGAATGAAAACATATGTCTTTGTGGTGCTGTGCAGGCACAGCTTGTGTTGCTGAAGAGGTTTTCGGAGCTGGAGGTGCCATTATGATTCAGTGTCTCCACAGTTGGCTGCTATAGATGATTTCACCGTTCACAGTTGAACGTAAAACATCTGACGGTTACAGAACAACCTCTGTCAACCTCTGTACTAAACAGGCCAACAACACAAATGCAGTTGGAGGAGAAAAGGGGAAAAAGGACAGGAGAGGAAAAGATTAGGGGGGAAAAAAAAAATTAGGTCACCTCAGCGCCTCCATGGCAGATTTTGATGGACAGTGAAAACCAAAAGGGAAGCATTAAGATGTTGCTATGCCACAGTAAGCAGTTTACAACTGTTCTTCATAGTCAGAGTATGAATGAGCTTCTAACGCACTTGTGACAGTCACAGCATAAAGCAGGAAACTGAATAAACTAGTTAAAGGATGCAATCCAGACACTGGCATCCGTCCTTCCACCACTTTGGTCAAAAGCACAGAATCTTGGTGTCCTCCTTTCATTAAAGACAGCTTAATATATCTGATTTCTCCAGAGTCACAAAAGACCCAATACAACTGTTTTTACAGTATTCTGTTGTTTTCCATATAACAGGGAACTGAGCTTGTGTTCTTCCAACCAACAGCCAGCAATAAATGTCAACTTTCTAAGAAACCCACAGGGTCAGGTGTCATCACAGATATGAAGCTCAGTAACCCAGATAGCAAGGGCTTGTTTTCCTGGTACTGTGAAAGGAGCAGCAATCCACTGCTTCTTTGAACTGTATCTCTGTTGAAGTGACAAATAATGCATGTAAATCTAAGAGTAGCAATGCTCTAATGTGCATTAACTTATATGTATTGAAGGACAAACTCTTTCTCCACTGTGGTAGCATCTTGCCAGTCACTTTTATCTATGCTAGCAGCAAGGCCCAAGGGATGGAAATTTCCGTTGGTTGGTCAGACCACCAGTATTTGTACATTTATTTGTATTAGCTATCTAGCTAGCTATTAGCTAGCTGTATCCAGCTAATGGCTTAGAGTTAATGTTGAATATTGGTCATTAATTATCTTACTATCTGTGAACCAAACTATTTTATTGTCTCAGGACAAGCTATGGAGAACCTTTGCGTCAGAGCCTGATCTATTTTAAGTCTGTTAATGGCCCTGTAATGGTTTGTACACATTTACAACACATTATCCTGAGAGCTCACATCCTCTATTTCACTGCTCTCAAAGTCCACAGGGATATTACAGTGTGCAGGTTTTCCTGACTGCCTGCTGCCATGAACTCTATCAAAGGCTCTGGAGGCAGGCAGTCTACTGTTCTGAGTTAGTCTGTAACAGCTGTTCACACTGTAGAACCTTGTAAAGCTGCCAGTATACTTTATTTTATCAAGTGCTTCTCAGGTGATCTGCTCACAAGTGGACAGTTTTCAGGTGTGAATGCACCCAAGACATGCTGAGGACGCATTTGAGATCCAATCACATGGACCACGTTAGTGCGGGCCGCATTTGGCCACATTCTTTTAGGAGTGTGAACACAAAGGTGTCCCGTTCCAAAAAAAAAAAAAGCTCATAGATATATATCATGAGTGAGACCTGATCACCAGTGGTCACTGGAGACGCATCTGGAGACACATTTTAATGCGAGGTGTGAACTGACGTACTGCTGTACGGCAGTTTCTGTAACTTTCTGACACTGTTTGAATTTCTCTCTCAAGCTTTCTTTTCCCAAGTGTACAATATTGTTATTTCCTAGACCAACTGAAAAGGTGTGCTTGTGTGTTATCCCTGCCTTTAAGGGATTGTTTCATCATGATTCATGACCTTTACCTTAGTCAGTCTTTAGCCTCCTTTCAGACATGCTTCCCTGATGTTTACCTGATGGCACTTTAACATCATTTTTATGTACAAGTAATAATGGCAGACAGAATCCCAGTCTGAATGAGATAATAATGTTGTCTCTATTATCAACTCCACCATAGCCCACGTAAGTAGTTATACTGCAGCCTATGGCAGTTACATGCATCAGCAGCAGATAAACTTCCATTGCTCTGATATGCTCAACTATCACATACATCCAGGTGTCCACATACTTTTGGCCATGTAGAGTAAAGTTGAGGGATCAAAATCAAGCCAGGTGTTAACTAGTGTCACCCACACACTTGACCAACTCCTGCTTAAATTGGAAATTTGATTTCATAAAATATGAGTTTTCAGACTTTGAGTGAAAAAAAAAAAAAAAAAAGAATTCTGCTTACCTAAAGTTCCACGGTGGGCATCATGTGAATGTTCTCGCTCTGATTTGGGCTCAAAGAAAGGCTGAGGAGGGGAATGGAAGACAGGGCAGAGCAGGTGAGGAGGTCACGAGGGTCACGCCACTTAACTTTTACAAGGATTCCCCCACTTTCATTAGCCGAGGAGCAATCAAACATCTGAAAGACAATAAAAAAGGAAATAAAAGACACAAACAACGCTTTTTTTGTCTCCAGAGCTGTTAACATCCCCTCGTCGTCATTTACATCCAAATACCACACCTTGCCTCATGAGCGCTGATAGCCCAGCATAGACTCTCTGATGTCTCCACACACACACACTCACACTCACACACACAATCCAACTAGTAAATCATACAGTATATCCTTACAGTTCATGTCATTTATGATATCATTTACTTAAACGGTTATTCTGACACATGCATGTATACGTGCACACGCATGCCTCAGGTTGTCTGATGGTGTGGTCTGGTGCCAAAGGAGAGGCCAGAGGATCTAACAGGTCAGTGCCACATTTCAGAGACCATCAGTCCTTTGATGGGAGAGAAAGAAAGGAAAAGGCCATTGTCTTAGAGGAGACCCAATTATAGCTGTTTCATCAACCTGTCAGGAAGGACAGCAGTCTCCTAAACACCTACTGTCTCTCTCTCTCACACAGACACAGACACAGACACACACACACATTCAAATCAGTACTCTGACTTCATTCACTCATTCATTCTGTGTAGAACTTCACACTCAGTATAACCCGGGTATCTTACTTTTGATTATGTTTTAGCTTAACATGTTAGCATGCTAGCAGCACAGCTAAGGCTGATGGGAATGTCATTAGTTTTGCAGGGGTTTTTGGTCATAAACCAAATTTCTGGACCAATTTTAAGCGTTGACATAATGATGGTGGTGGTGAGGAGAAGTCAGTGGATCACAGTCCTTCCTCCAGCTCTAATCAAAAATCACAAAGGTCAACCTGCTGGTGGGGCTAGAAGATAGGTAATTAGGATTCATCCTGTGGGGACCATGAATTAAAAATAAAAGGTGGACCCTCAAATATCCATTTAGGTATTTCAGTCTGGATCAAAGTGGTGGACAGACAGAGGCAGATAGGCATTGCCATCCCTGGGATGATGTTGTGAGCATGGCTACAAATAAAAAGACATCCCCTGCTTTTCCCTAAAGATTACCCTACACCTAACCTGAGCCACCCAGCCCCACTCACATACCCTGCCCTTTAATCAGTTATGGATGTTTATGGAACATGGACCACAAATACTTTACCCACTGATCAACACATTCAGAAAGAGAAAGTCATCACATGCATTTTTATTTGAATAAAACTGAATCATCACGTCAAGTAATACAAATCATCTCAACCTCATTTGATCACAACAAAGTAGTCACTGTGGTGGTGGGAGGGGGGGAGTGTAAGGGGGGGGGGGATCACACACATAACGAAACAAAGAAAAAGAGAAGGTTGAAAGGAAAGCAGGGAGGGAAAGACAGAGTAGGCGTGAAAGAATGTGTCCAGGTCTGGAATGCATTCAGAGGTTACCATCCAAGCACTTTTCCACAGAGACCGGCACTTAGCTACAAGTACCGAGGGAGTCGGGGCCGCCCGGTGACAGGCTGAGAGCGTTAAGACGGACAGCGAGTCTGGTGTAAGCTTACAGTTCAACCAAGGTGCATCAGTTAAATGAATAAAACAGGTATGAGAGAGGATAAAAGAAATGAGGATGTGGCTGGAATTTACACAGTTTTATTTTCTTGTCCAGAAGCTGGGTGTTTCTCTCCAAAACCCTCAGTGGGACATTTCTGGTTTAATAAAGATTAAAAAAAAAAATACAATTCAATCTTAAGCAGTCGTATGAATTTATCAAGATAATTCCAACTCAAGGTCGACCCACCTCGTTCAGAGCTTTTAACCCTATCACACAGCCTTGATCAGCAGATGGATCCATTGACAATTACACAGATTAGTTTTGACGTTTAACTTAATGTCGTAAAGAGAAGTGAGTTAAACACAGATAAATGTTTAAATCAAACATGAGCAAGGAAGCGAAAGCCGACCACCAGCAGCCACTGGAGACACATTCTGGTGTCAGAGTGTGAACTGTCTCAGCTGGATTTACACACAATCTGGATACACCTGGATACGCTGTAATGGGTCTTTGCTTTGGCGCGTTGCCACATCCTCCGCACACACACACACAAACACATACACTCACATATACATGCGAAGCCACCCCACCCACACCCACAAATGCACATTTGTGCGCACACATTCATCATCCAGTTTCACTTTATGCTGGTTCCGTGTATTCCCATGATCCATCACGCTCTGAATGTTTGCTCTGCTATCGGCCATCTTTCATTGTCACCTTCAAAGGGTTATCTTGTCTTCTACGTAGAGTGATGTAGGCGTGTGTGTGTGTGTGTGTCTTTGAGAGTGAGAGAAAAAGCAAGAGATGCTCACTGTGAGGGAAGTAGATGGAAATATCTCGAACTAACGGGTAAAAGGTTTTGAAACGAAAGCACCTTTTCACCAGCATCAGCGTGTACTGAAGAAGGCCAGCTCCCCTTTCATAGGTGAAAGTGTTCAGATAGAGGCTATAGAGATATCTAAATGAGGCGGAACCAGGCCATGTTTCTCTGTGTGTTTGCCTGTCTTTGATGGAGTCAGAGAGACGGAGGTTTCTGGCATTGCAGACGGCCTTCATTCAAAAGCAGAAATATCGGGCTTTAATTCTGGGTTATGGGAGATACAGGCCATAACCAGGGCTTGTTCACATCCACTGGGAAAGAATGATTTAGCCAAACATAATCCAGGTGTGACAGGATGCAAACTCAGACATAGAACACTTCTATTCACCAACCTGACGTCCACTTGTTTTCGGCTTTTGATACAAGATGGACTGTAATAGTGTCTTCTAGGTCCAAAGACCTCAGCACATTATGCTGTGTTGACATTAGATCTGGTCCTGAGAGCTTCTCTTGGCACACGGTCGAACTCAAGTAGGACTTTATCAGTTTTAAAGCTGAAAAGCTCCTTCTCGCCAGAGACAGCAGTAAGCAAAAGACTCGCTGTGTAATACTCAGATTAGCACAGAGATCCAGAGGCTGCTCACAGTCTATGTAATTTAGCAGGTCAGGAACAGTGTGGACAGCAAACTCCAAGCTCGTGCACTTGCCTCATTTAAGCTTAATAACATTTCTGAAAAACACAGAAGTTGCACTGCTCTGGCAGTTAATATCGCACTGCCTTCCTACTGTCACCTCTAGCTTTCCATCTTGTCACTGGTTACTGTTTCACAGTGAGTTGTTTCACATGTTCCCTTAGTATTGCTCTGCATTTCACAGATGAACTGAATAAACTGCCCAGTCATTGCAGAAGGACATGGACATCACTGAGGATTTGGCTGCATCTGCCACGACAAGGTTAAGAGTGTGACAGCTGCATGGGGGACACACAACGCCTTATGTCCCCCCATGTGTTATTTAACTGCAAAATTTTTTTTCTTACTGTGTGTGTTGCGTATGTGTGTGAATGTGCCACTAACACCAGCTGCGTTGTGACTGCGCTCTTCTTTTTTTACAACCATACTTGTGCACTGTGTGTTTAGCTTAGTAAATGCTTGCAACGCATTAATTATGCTTTATATTTATAGTTTAATCGAACGCACTGTCTCGTATCGTAAAGTGAAAATGATCAGATGTGTTTGCCTGTTTGATGCTGCTCCCTGAAGTAAAGTAAAACATGACACCTCCCAGACCTCACTGCTCCCCTTCAATTTACTAAGCCTTCATTAAAACCAGAGGAAATCATTTGCGGCACAGGGGAGTAACAGCGTAGCAACATAACAAGTCTGTAGTTATTAGAGCATCATTTCCACATGCGTGACAGTTGGCACTTGTGCTGAGGGGCTTTTGCTGACACCAGTAAAAGGTAGAGACTGTGACAGTCCCCACCCCCCCTCCCCCCTCCCTCTCTGCATCTCATACTGTTATCTGGCCTGCACATGAACCCTGCTCACCTCGTAACCCCAAAGTAGCAGCATGACTGGCTGTGTGTGTGTGTGTGCTTGTCTTTTTCTCTTGCCTATCACATCCAAACAGATCAGACACGAGTTTTGGGCATGGATAGGTTAAAACAAAAGAGAGACTAGAGGCAGACAATGAGTTGAAGAGAAGGGAAGAATTAAAGAGAGAGGGAGAGAGGTGGAGGTTCGGGGGGGAATGAATTTAGATTCTGGCTCCCTCAGAGGAAATCCAACTGAGGTTCCTGTGCAACAGTTCCTGAGCCCTGGGAAGAGTTGCTGTGATGGAAACAGTGTAAACGTCACAGAGTATAATCACAGGTAAACTTTACCTGGGGATGGTAAAATTGTTGACCTCAGTAACCGCTTGGGGAACCGACCCACCATCCCAGCATCCAGTAAACATCCAGGAACTGTGGAATGAGAGGAACCAAAGTCAGGAAGGAAAAGAACCATAAAGATCGGGCAGATTAGACCAGTCATGGGCTAAAAAACATAACAGTGACTTTTGTCATGTGTGTATTAGAGGTGACACACCTGAGTCTTCCTAACATGACATCTGCTAACACTCATACCAGTACCAGTTAAGCTTGTGAATTTGAGCTCTCTGTGGGGGAAACACTTCCTGCCTCTGATGTACATTAAAAGATCAAGCTACCACATCACAACCTCACACACAGAGACACACAATCTCCTCAAGGGTCATCAGGAAGAAGAGAACAATAGAAGTAACTAAAAGGAGGACTAAAAGACTCCTGGCTAATGGCTCACCACTTAGAGCTGACACACACACACACACAATCACACACAGTGAAGTTGTGGTATGTTGCACACCATACAGGTACGGAGGTAAACTAGAGGTTAGAGAATGGATGAGGAGAAAGAGACGGACGGATGGACGGATGGATGGATGGATGAATGGATGGGCGGATGGGTGGAGGGATAACATCAGGAGGAGAGAGCAGAAGGAGAAAAGCTGAGGATGAGGGATGAGGGGTATGACTGAGTGAGTATTGTCACTGCTGAAGAACAGCAGCAGCAAAGTTAAATGATGAGAAGGAATACTTTATATTTGAGGATTCTGGATTTGACTTTAAATATATTAAATTGTTTCCCTGATTGTGTTGTGGCAGCAGATGTAATAATCACTGCCTGGATCATGTTCAGCGAATGAGGGGTGAACCCAGGCTGCGTTATTTAGAAGCGGCCTACGACTAGAGACGTTGAGGAGACAAGCTCAGTCGCCCACTTCAAACAAACCTCAGACATATTCTTTTTAACTTGTCATAAAGCTAGCATCTCTTTCATTCATAATCACATATGGCAGATCTCATTTTCCACCGAACCTTTAATTAACTCTATTCTAAAGAAGATGAGGAGGGGTGAATAGAGGTGAATCAAGACTAAACAAGACTTTGTGAAATTGCTGGTCTGTAGAAGATTTCAGGGCTGTGGTGTGTGTCCCCGCACCTCCAGCCTCCTGTCCTCTCCCTCTGCTCTTTAAAGGCTCCTCACATGTGTGAAGGGCGTAAAATCACTTCCTGGGTTGGATTGCTTTTGACCCCGTCGCCTTGACGGGAGGTGGGACTGGAGGCCGAGCCTTTCACGGGGCTAAAAGGTGACCGGCTGTCTCATCAAGACAGATACGGACAGATGAGAGGAGGAAGGAGGAGGAGGAGGAGGAGGACAAGATGAAGGTTGTTGATGGTACCAGCTGGAAAACCAGTCAGAGAGGAAGACCGAGAGTTCAGGAGATAGGGAAAAACTGGTTTACGGTGGGAATTTAAAAATGATACTATAATATGTAGGATGTGAAATGTTGAAGAACATAATGTTCATATTAAAGGGACTTAAATTATTTATTTATTCACTCATTTATTGGTTTTGAATTGTTTTTGTTTTTTTGTTAAAATGATCAATTCAAATGTTCTCTCTTTAAGCTGTACCCTCTGAAGCCACCTCAACCTGCAGTACACACACACACACACACACACACACACACACACACACCTCCACCCTGTGACCTGTAGTCAACCTCTGTCCTGCTAACCTGTATTTATTGGCCATTAAAGGCCAATAGTTCACTTGAACCTTGACAACTCTGATTTATAGGCAGATTCATCACAACATGTTACTACAGCACATACACACTTACACGCCTGTGTTGAAACACAAGACATGGGGGGGGGGGGGGGGGGGGTGATGAGATGTATGGAGGGATGACAGACAGATAAACCTGCATGAACAGCCACACAGGATGAGTGATACAGTAAATCGACTTCTCATACACACACATACATACGTGTGTCTATGATAGTAAAGGGAGAGTCCTACCTTTCTTTTAACTGCATACTGTGTGTGTGTGTGTGTGTGTGTGTGTGTGTGTGTGTACCTTAAAATGAAGTGTGTGTTTTTAATTATGGCTTTATTATAGAGTTAACTCAAGAATAAAGGGCAGCCAGTCTGGCTCTGTCCACAATTAAAACATGGAACTACAAACATCTCTATAACTTACTCACTAAAACACTGCATCTTGTTTAGTTCATACTAAACAAAATTTTAAAAGTGGTGTTTAGTGAGTTCAGGAAGAGCTATAGGCTGGAACTGTTTCTTGAAAAAAAACAGCTGGACATGGGGACATACCAGTGACATGTTGGACTACATTCTGATGAATCAGTCCCTCCTGTCCTGTCTCACTATCACTGCATTTCTGTCCATGCACTGAAGTAACCGGGCTATAGTTGGCTTTCTCCTTTCAGCTGATTTCTTGTCATATACCAGGCAGGTAACATTTATCATTGTCTGTATTAGCATTTAAAATGAACAATAACAATCAGAGAGAAAGTTAAAGGCAACTAAATGTTGCCTTCTTAACTTTACTAGGGCTGTGGCCCTCACAGGGGAGGATTTAAATCACCATTTCGCAAAAAGTTTTGCGTCCCTTGTACACACTGAACCTCCAAGCTGCCATTTTGAAATGTACACACCCTGGAGGCCATTTTGGAAAAGCTAAATTTTAGCAGAACCGATTGAACCAGCTTAACAAGATGCATTGTTTATTGTATTCCACACTTTCATATCAGTGATTCAATTTGAAGGGTGGCTCTAAAGTTTCAGTCTGAATTCATGTATCAGGACAGTTCAGTATAGTGTGTGGTGACTGCAGGGTTAAAGCCTCTGGATCAGCAGTGCACTACCATTTGCTGTCCACCTAAACACTCACTTCACACGTACATAACAATCTCTCTCACTCACACACACACACACACACACACACACTGAATTACTGTGGTCTTGAAAAAGGCAGATGTTCCAGTAAAAGAACCAGAACCCAAAACATGCACATGCATGCCTCTGTGTTTATGTGTGTGTGTGTGTGTGTGTGTGTGTGTGTGTGTGTGTGTGTGTGACTGACTTTTTCATGACCACAGTCATGCAGAGTTCAGCTGCAGTTCATCCAGGGTAACACAGGGTACAGAGCGAGGCACACACCTCTCCCTCCTTTCTGTGAAACACACACACACACACACACACACAAATGTTTTGTACACAGAAATATTTCAGTTGAAGCTCTGCTAACAGATAATTAAATCAATTCATTGGACGGTTTGCCAATGTGAAATATTCTTGTGGAGTAATAAACAAATAGCATCTCTGGCTTGAATGTAGAGCATCAGACCTATCATTTCAGATTTACTTTCACAGAGTTGGAACTTTAACATAAAGACAGGGAACTTTTATTGTGAAGTATAAGCCTTTATAAGTGATGCTATTCAGACAGGAAGTCTTTTCACATGTGTTGAGTTGGTCTATCCATAGTCATCCTGATTCTGTTTCCTTGGCCAGACATTAGCAGTAAGTAGATTTTGCTTAACCACATTAGCTAATGTTTGATGTATATATTGGGAAGAAGCTGATTATTGCAGTTCTATATTTGCAATACAGATAGTGTGTTACATCGCTCACCCGTTCCTGTAAAAGAAGCATTGCCAATTATTTTATGTCCATAATTTGTCATTTTTGTGCTATTACTACAGCTACTCCAGGTCATTCACCAAAGCTACGAGAAAAAGCTGGTGTAACAGTCTACAGCCATGCAAGCAGCTCTGTGATGCTGTATTTACATGTAGTGGTGTTTGGAGCTGAACTTTAATCTTGGCATGCTCGCATGCTAACATGGTGGTGTTAAGCAGGTATGATGTTAAGATGCTATAAACCATCCTAATTAGCATCTTATGCAATTTGCTTACAGTAACATCAGCTAATTAGAACAAAAAAAATGGATTGGTCGATTGATAGACCGACAGGTGGACATTGCTATCCTGATTTATCAGAACAGAGTAGAATTTTAATTCATTTCTAATGCAATCATAGGGATCAGTGGCTTCATTTACTGGGCTGTCACCATAGTAACTCCACTCAGCAGCACTGTGAAGAAGACAACATCCTCTAAGCCAACTGCATGTGTAGGAAGTAGTGAATGAAGCTCTTAAATTCATATCTAAATACACAGAACAGCACAAAGACTTGTGTGTGTGTGATCATTTACAGCCACATTGTTTAAGGGTGGGGACGGAGAGCCTCTTCGTTGTGATTGTGTGTAGTAGCATGTCCATGGGAGCCCATTGAGATTATGTAACATCTGAACTTGAATCACCTCCTCCACAGTCAGAGTTCACCACATGTCGCTGCCTCGACCATAGCGACCAAGCATCTACCCCCCACCCTGCTTTCTTCTCCTCTCCTACACTGTAATCAGCACCTCCCGCTGCTCGTCCCTGCCTATTCAGTTTACCAACAGGGAGAACAGTGTCATCACCCTGTGCTTTTGGAAATAGCAAATACTGGAGATAAGGCTCTCTCAGTGTCCCATGCTTCCCATACTGCATGTTGTTTACTGTGTCATTTGAATTTCTCAGCCCTTTTTTCAATCCTGCAGGTTTTTTCTAATTCATGGTGTATGTTCATGTTACCAAGCAGAGCCTAAAAACTACCTACATTCGCATTTTGCCAGTCGTCTCTAGAGTTTATGACACGGACATCATAAATGACCTGAGAACTTATGGAATGACAGCTTTTACAACTGATGAATGCATAAACATTCATGGATGGTGGCTTCAGAGTCGGGCTGGGGATATATGAGACAATATATAATATGCTTAGATGCCAGTAAGACTACACGGTCTATTAACAGTTCTCCAGCTCACCTAGATTTACCATGCTGCTCTCAAGTCCACGCTGAGTCCACCTTATGATGGTCTGACTCATCCTTCGTTTCACCTTTGAAGCAACCGTGTTCTCTCAGATTGAAATCTCATCCTACTGAGATATGATCTGCACTCACACGCTTCCTCATTCTCTGTCTGACCGTCAAACACATTCCTAATACACTCATACTGAACACTGAGGACATGCACAGGTTCTCAATTACAAATCCCCTGTCTCTCACACACACACACACAGATAAAGAGAGAGCCACCTACACACACTCTGCCACACCTGTCCTTCCTGGCCTCTCTACCAGCTGGAGTCAGATTCCTGCAGAATGTTCCGGTAAAATGTTGTGGAGCGTGAAACCGGCAGTCTGTTCCATGGCTGCCAGCCCAGGACTGCTGGTGCTGGAAGGGCTGTGGAGGGTGTGTGGGTGTGTGTGTGTGTGCGTGTGTGTGTAGATATATGTGATGGCAGTGTTTCCTAACCAAAGACCAATGCTCAGACCTCAAGGGAATCAATCATATTAAACTACAATTAAACCAACATGATGACACCGGCACCCACCTCTTCCTCACATCAGTAACATCAGTAAGTGTCAAGCTAACCCTGTCAACATCGTCAGCATCTCTTTTCTTTTGTTTTTTTTTACTTTTGATCATTTACAAGAGCAGTTCACCTTTAAACCTTAAATCTTCAGGTAATCCAAGAAATGTCCGTCATGACCAAAGACACTGGTCAACTCTGAATCTCAGCCAGACAAGCTGAAGCGGTACCTCGGAATGTGTAAAACATTTGATAATATCAGGGTCACCACGCAGTCACCAACACTGCGCACACACACACACGCACGCACACACACACACACACACACACATACAGGACACACCCTCAATTCCAAACAAGTAGCATGTTCCTCATGGCATGTGTGCAAATCAGCTTATAATTTACAGAGAAACCATCTTTTCAGGATCACTTTGATCTCAGGTCAGTGTCTGACACATAACATGCAACAAACATGTCAATGGATTTTTAACCATTTGTTTGTTTCGACACAAATGGTTTGATGATTCAGCTACACAAATGCATGTGCTGTCAATACTTAATCCTACCTGTACTGCTTCTCTCTCTCTCTCACACACACACACACACACACACACACACACACACACACACACACACACACACACACACACATGCAAACACACATGCTAAGATGGGAGCCTCTCGTTCATGTGTAGAAGTAGAGGGGGTCGTTCAGAGGACAGAAACACACAGGCAGTCTCTCGTCTGCCCTCCACTTAAACCCTCGCACACACACACACAAACACACACACACACACACACACCTTCTCTCCTCTCTTTCCCCTCTGCCCTCAACTTAAACCCTCACCCCAATCTTACCCCAGCCCTCTCCACGTAGCCTTAACCCCCACCCAACATCCAATGCCCACTGCCCCGTTACCCCTGTTACCTCTCTTGCTCCTCCTCTGTCATATCAACCCACCCCCACCACACACACACACACACACACAACTATTCAAAATGACTTCAAATCCTTAATTGGTGATATCTGTAGGTGTCAGAAACAGATCATTCAGTGTAGTATTCACTGCAGTGCAACAAATGGAAGAACTATATAAAATATATACATAAAGAATTATAGTCCATAAAGTCTATCAGATGCGTTGAAAGTATGATGAAGTAAATGCAGTCCCCCCAGGTTCAAGTCCAAACTATGATCCCAATCCAGCTAAACCAGTCAACCGACAGGAGGAGCTGAAGGAGATGGACACACTGATACAGAGCTGTCCAACTCTCTGCAGCCGAAAATAACTTAATGTTCTCCATCCTGACTCATGAGAGATGTTAAAGTTACGTACAGTGCATCTTAACTCAACTTAACTATTATCTGTTGTACATTTTACAATTACCACGACTCTGAAAGCCTCAGTGTCCCATCGTGACTCACTCACAAGAACCAGGAAGGAAGAGGAAATAACTTCCTGCTCTCTGATTCATTTCAATCAGAACGCTGCAGGGTCATTGAGTACGAGAGCAAAAGCTCAGCACAGTGTTTGATGTAACACAACGTGACGAGACACTGCACTGGCCTCAATGCAAAATAAGGTTCTCATATTAGAACCGTGGTGAATTTTAAAGTTCATTCCATGTCTCCTCTGTTTATATGTGAATTCATTTGCTCTTTCTGGTGCATACAGATGTACAGTTGTTGTTTTTCTGTTGCAGCCTCTCAGTAACCAGATGTGCACTTTCCTGTTTGTTTTGTGTTGAAATGACAAAGTGTGTAGAATAAACCATCAGGCAGCAGGAATGTGAGACTGAGCTCAGAAACCGGTCTGAGAGAGTGTGAGAGACAAGCACCTGTGGTTCACTTTTACTGGGAGCAAACCTCAGTCAGCCAAATGGAGGCATGCTGCACACACACACATATACACACACACACACACGGACAGCCAGCTGTTGTCAGCGAGCCCTGAGTGAGTTCACGTTGGTGAAGACACAGTAGGAGGCTGCGACCTCCACACACAGTGATCTGATGGAGGAATCAGGGAGGGAGAGAAGGAGGGAGGGAAGGTGGGAGGGAGGGAGGGAGGGCTGTGCATCTGACTGATGTTGAACTCGCGCCTGAGCTGCACAGAGCCCAGCAGCAGGGAGACCTCTAAGCTGGAGGACATGACTCAAATGCAGTATTTTCTACTGATACTGGACTAGACTAGAGAGGGTCTACAGATAGCGTTAGCTGTTACTCCATCCATTTATTTTCTATACCGCTTGATCCATCAGGGTTGTGGGGACCTGGAGCCTATCCCAGCTGACTTTGGGTGAGAGGTGGGGGTACATCCTGAACAGGTCTCCAGTCTATCACAGGACTGACATATAGAAACAAACAACCATTCTCACCTATGGACAATTTAGAATCACCAATCAACCCAGTACGGGTAAGTATTTGGACTGTGGGAGGAAGCTGGAGAACCCAGAGGGAACCCACACAAGCACTGAGAGAACATACAAACTCCCAGGAACCCAGAACCCTCTTGCTGTGAGACGACACCACTAAGCACTGCACCACTGAGCTGCCTGTAAAGTCTGAGTTGCATTGTGGGAGGTTTAGGATTCAGCATACTATACTTGGGTACAGTTTTTGTGCTTTCTTATTTTAGTTTTCCACACCTGAAGCTGCCGAGGCCACAGTCTGCTCTCTCACTTTCTCCATCCAGACTCATCCTGTGAGACAGGGATCGAACCAGAATCCAGAAGCAGTCTCTGTGGTCCGACCTTGTTTACAGGTGTGTGTGTCGAACTCTGTGTGGAGCAGTGTCACTGGATGTCACTCAGACAGGGAGGAGCAGCAGGAAGCTGCCTGCTGTCCACACACACGATTTACGACACTCTGCTTCGCTTTGAAGAACAGTTTCTGTTTGTACACACTGACTGCTGCATGACAAGTCGCTCACACACACACACACACACACACACACACACACACACGCACAATATGTATCTAGGTTGGATGTAAATCATTGTCCCACAGGTCACACACACACACACACACACACACACAGAGTTTGCTCATAAAACTTTATCAAAAACGGTGAAAATATGTTCAGCTTCAAATATGTTGATGTCACGAAATATATGAAATAAATTGTACTAGAAAATTATAAAGCATTGGCATAAGGCATTATAAAGTCTAATCTTTGAAAGCAATAGTGTTGTAGTGTTTGTGTGTGTGTGAGTGTGTGTGTGTGGGGTGGGTGGAGTTACATTACAACTGACCTATGGCTGAACCCTGAAGACACTTCATCTAGTTGTACTTTGGGAGGGAGGGCGCACACACACACACACACACACACACCTGAGTTGTTGTGGTTTGAAAACAAGCAGTCAGCAAATAAGGAATCCTGTTAAAAAGCCATTAACACTGAGGGAGATAAAGAGGACAGGAATGAGGGAATGAAAGAGGGACACTGGGACAGGGTGACAGAGGCAGAAGACAAGAAAGAAAGAAAGAAAGTAGAAGCAGGAGAAATTAGAAATAGAGAAAAGGCAGAAAATAAAACAAAGGGCAAGAAAAAAGGGGAGAGGCAGCAACAGATAGAGAGACAGACAAGAAAGGAAGAGAGGAGGAATGAGAGAAAGAGGAGAGAGAGTGACCTCTGTCTGAACTCAATGGTGAACTTCTGCCTCAGTGTACTCCAGTTAACCTGTCACACACACACACACACACACACAGTGCCAGGAGGCGCAGTTTCAGCTTATATAATGGAGAGCAGGATAATATGTGTGTTTCCAGTTCAGCTTTGGGACTATGAATGGGAGCTGATCCCAGCATTAGTCAAGTCAGCACTGGCTCCTCTCTCTCTCTCTCTCTCTCTCTCTCTCTCACACAGACACACACATAAACACACACACGCACAAATGCAGGAGCAGACAACGGCACAAATGTGACCTCCAGGTTTTCACAAAGCAAACACATCACAGCAGAGAAGACATGGAGTTGGACAGAAAAATGAGCCAAGTGTCCATCCGAGTGTCCATCACTGTCTGTGACAGTGTTATATTACATTACATTACAAAAGAGGTTATCAGGTTATCAGCTGCTGGGGGGGGGGGGGGGGGGGGGTACCTTGTCTTTTCATTAATACCCTTAATTAACACACAAGAGACATCAGCTGAGGTCTCCTGTGTGTTGGTGTAACCCAGCCTGTGAAGCTAAGAGGGACGTGGACCTGTCTTTACTGGACACACCTGTACAGTCAGGACTGAGCAGAGTTCATGAGGTTCTCATTAAAATCAACGGGCTGTGTGTTTCAGGGAAAGTATGGTCAGAGGTGGTGAAGAGACTTTCAGCTCCACAGAGAGATCACACTTCCTTCCAGCATCACATGACCACAGGTACAAACTTCATTATTTCATTTCAAAGTCATATTTTCCTTCTTTTCTTTTTTTTCCTCACTGAAAAGAGCTGGCCCACAATTCAAACCCACACCCAACAACCAGCAGGTTGACCATAGCAGGTTATCAATAAATGTCCACCAGCTTTCCCTTCATCATGAGCTCCTAAACCCAGAGACCAGAGCTGAACCAGTCAGCAGGGCTGTGGGTCTAGATTCTGAGGTAAAAGGACTGGTGGTGTCCTCCAGATCTGGACACATGTTTTTGACTTAACAGGCTCCGTCTACCATAAATGAAATTAAGCTCAATGTGACACCCTGTCACTGGAAACACAGCTAACATTGAATAACAGCACCATCCAGTGGTGATGATCACACAGTGCAAGTTACACTGAAGGAGCAGGTCACTTCCCAAGTCTGTTTCCAAGTCAGGGACCTTTGGCCTATGATACTCAGCTGTTCAGTGGATGGACGTACTGTTGCACTGATGAGATGTCTCTACACCTTGAACAGTGTCCACCTGTGGTAAATTCGATTGTTTGCACACGATCCAGACAGACACACACCTGTCTATGGACGTAGCACTCGTGACGTCACCCACTGGTTTCGGGGAGTCGGTTTTGTGACCAAACCATAGGCATTTGAGCTGCGCCATCTTGGATTTTAGTGGGAGTGTACTTTCCAAATTTGGCGGAGAGGCCGTTACTCTATTCTACTCTACTCTAAATATATATATATAAATATGTGTAATATTTTATATTTACCGGCCTTCACCGGTGCCTCCACCCATTATCCACTTACAGTTACAGTAGCACACAAGCAACAGCAGCTGCTTACTGACGGAGCTGCTCTGTCCATGCAACGTCTGACTTTTTAAACAGAAAATTGAGACGAAATAAAATTATAGCCTAGTATTCCCACAATAAACGGACTCTGAGAGCACAGAACAACAGCGTTCCTAACATTAGCTGCTCCGGTCCTCTATCTGTATCAGCAGCGACCATAAATGGGCAATTAAGTCATAAGCCAGCGGCAAAAGTATGCTAATACATGCTAATTAGTGCAAACATTTGTGAGAAATTTACTTACCGAAAAAACTGCAACACAGACTCCTTCGACGGTCGGTTAGTACAGTCTACACTACAACAAGCCATATTGTCACAAAAACCTATCCGAAAATTGGCAAAAAAACACGGACACTGTCAACCGCTGAAGGTAGCCGGAGGTCTCTGGATGTAGCCGCCTAGCCCAGCCGATGCTTTAGCAAAGAGCTAACTGCCAGTGTCTGTCTATCGGGCTGTCACTCAATGTAACCACGCCCCAATTTATGTAAGAAGTTTTAAGTTTTGAGCCTCGTCTCTTTGTTCTGTTTAATTTCTCGGTTTGTTTCTGTCATTTTAACCGACTGAGCAAAACAGAGGCGCCAGACTCGTGGGTCAGAGCCGTTTATTGAAGCCTTTCTCTCTCCACACTCAGCAGAGAGTGTGAAAACCTCCTGAAAACCCTCAGCATCGAACACACAAACGCCAAACGTCTGATAAATCCATTTTTAATGGAAAATGTAAAACCCTTTTGAACTTCAATGTACAAAGCATGTAACACTTGCACTTTTAAAATTTTGAAATTGAAGCAAGCCATGTTTTTAAAAAAATACCTCAGTGAAAGTAGATATTTACACGTTACAGTTACAGTTTTTCATTATTTTATCTTTTAACTTCAAAGGTTCACCATAGTAAATCTTAACAAAACAACGACAACAAAAAAAACAATTATTTTCTTAAATAAATTACATCTTTTTTTTTTTGTAAATGTCTCCATTTTACAGAGAATACTTTTTCATAAAATGCTGTGTGTGTATAAGCCATTTAGTTTTTTTTTCTTTACATAATACAACTTTACACAGTCTTTACAATAGTTTGGCAGTTCATTTTCAAAAAAATGTATTTATGGCATGAGGACTGTGGAGCATCAACATTTCCCAAAGTTACAGGCATTAGCTGGTGTGTGTGTGTGTGTGTTTAGGTGTGTGTGTGTGTGTCCTCCATCACAGTAGAGCCGTATTACAACTGAAAACCACATAGCAAAAAGGAAAAAAACAAAACAAAAACTGTACAAGTCACATTTACATGAATGCTTTTTTTGTCTCAATAACACGGCATCATCACAGAGCTATAAAATAAATACATCTTCACAGAGGAAATAAAACAAGGTTCATATGGAAAAGAAAATGAAGGACAAAACAGCAACAGACAGACAGACGGACAGAACAAGGGGGGAAAAAAAGGACGAGAACAGACAAAGAACAGAAGGAAGGAGAAACGAGGGAGCAGCAGAGCGGCTGCTGACTGAAACAGCTGAGGTTTCAGTTTTGCATTTTTCCTCCTCACTTCCTTTTTTTCTTGATGCTTTTTTTTTCTTTTTTTTGTGTGTGTGTGTCTTTAAACATCAGAGATGAGAGTTCTGATCCTGATGCTGCTTTCTGCTGGTGATGCTGTCGTGATCAGCGAGAATCTTCTTTTCAGAGACGGAGCTGTGTGGCCTCTGCTGCAGACAGGGATTAAACCTCCTGGCCTTTATAATCCAATGCAGATTACAGTGGGAGAGAAGCAGGGGAGGAGGGGGACAGGGCGGGGGGGGGTGGCGGGGACTTGCTGTTGCCTCTCAGTCTCCCGTCATCACCGCTGCTACCGTCAAACCTGTGCACCGGAAAGTCTGAGTCGCCATGGAAACTGGATCTTAGCAGGATGCGCCATCAGTCACAATATAGAGTTCATCTCTGTTTCAGTGGAGGTGTGTAGTGGCTTCAGTAAGGCTCTGTCCTCTGTCCTCCCTGTGTCCTCTGTCCTCCTTGAGTCCTCTAAAACTCTGAGAGATGGTCGCTGGGGTTTTATCCCTGTCAGTCCAGTGGCCCCCCCCCCCCCCTCTGGTCCTGTGTTTGTCCCCTCTTGGCACTGAAGGTTCAGGGGTGATGATGATGCTGGAGTGCCTGCTCACAGGTCACCTGGACACGTGAGGCAGGAGGAGTCCCGCCCCACCCCACCCCACCCCCCCCCCCCGGCCGCCATGATGTGACACAAGGCCTCCTCGTGAAGCACAGGGTGCAGCGAAGGGAAGGTGCTGATGGGAGTCGTGTCCCTCTCTGGC
Organism: Toxotes jaculatrix; assembly: GCF_017976425.1. Lineage (NCBI taxonomy): Eukaryota > Metazoa > Chordata > Actinopteri > Toxotidae > Toxotes > Toxotes jaculatrix. The sequence goes on from NC_054414.1 coordinate 1,216,347, forward strand.
AGATGCAGACGAGGCTGAAGCGGTGTGTCATGAGTTCTCTTCCTCATCATCTTCCTCAGAGCTGCACCTCTTCAGGGAGCTGACAGCCTCCTTCACACAGTGGTACAGGATGTTCTTCACCTGAGGAGGGAGAGGAAGGAGAGGAGGGAGAGGAGGGAGAGGAGGGAAAGGAGGGGAGAGTTCTGGTTGGTGAACATTCTCTACTTAAAGGATAAGGTCGCAATTTTTCAGATCTGTATCAAAACTTTGGTAATCTAATGATTTCAAATCCTGATTCCAGTGTTTATAGCAGCATTACTGTAACATGGAGGAAGTTCAGAACCACCAGGACTACTATGATCCCAGAGAGCACACCACTGAGACAGGGCTGAGCACGGCATTAGTGTTCACACATACCTTAAATGAACATCATGTTCTATTAGCTCTATGGTTTCTTACTATGGAATCATCATCCAGCTCTGATCAGCTGCTCACTGTCTTTGCTGAGTGGAAGCAAACAGTGCAGAAGATGGATGATGACTCACCTCTCATTTACAGGCCTCTCTGTGGGAGAGTGTGTGTGTGTGTGTGTGTGTGTGTGTGTGTGTGTGTGTGTGTGTGTGTGTGTGTGTGAGGTGTGTGTGTGCAGCGCAGACATCACTGACAATGACTCACTCTACACAGATATGTTCTCTAAAGAGAGAGAAAAGCAGGCTTTGACTGAGACAGGAGGACAGAGTGAGCTGGACTGCAACAGCAGAGACCACATCAGGTTTCCAGTCCTGTCAGCCAAGAACAGAGATCTGAGGCAGCAGTGGACACAGGCTCATTAAAACTGGACAGATGAAGACTGGAAAAACGTAGCCTGGTCTGATGGTGATCTGGATTTCTGCTGAGGCTGCAGATGGTAGGGTCAGAATTTGGCATCAATGAATCCATGGACCCAACCTGCCTTGTGTCCACAGTCCAGGCTGGTGGTGGTGGTGGTGTGATGGTGTGGGGAATGTTTTCTTGGTTCATTTTGGGCCAATCCATCATGGTCTGAGTGTCACAGTGTGTCAGGCATGTGTATGTGTCTCTCACCTGTAGTTTGTCCTCGTAGTTGACCTCCTCACTGTTGGGCCGGAGGTCCTGGGTCAGATGGAAGGAGTTGGCCACGTGTTCAGGAGACACGAAGTCGTTGATGACCTGAACACAGCTGTGGAGGTTCTGGACCTGACAGACAGGAAGAGGTGATGGGGTGTAAATAATAACAACGCAGAGTCAGGTCACATGACACATATCCAGTGAGGTGATCTGTAAATGTGTGTGTGTCTGTGTGTGTGTAAGCTCCGTACCTGGTGCATAGCCCCTGCTGGTATAAGGACAGAGTCCCCCAGGAACTGAACCACAGTCCAGCCCTGAACTCCATGCTCATCCAGCAGCTGCTGACGCTGCTTCCTGCTCAGATACCAGCCCTGCTCTCTGATTGGGTCCTGGTCCAGCGACACCTCTAATCCCTGCTCCTTGCAGAGCTGAGGTTTGGTAAGGGGGGGGGGTTGAGGAAGGGGCAGTTAGCTCAACACTTGTCCTGAGGTTCACTGTATTTTCATTTAAAGCTGTAGCAGTGACTGAACATGCTTGTCGGGATGCTCACCTTGTGCAGGAACTCTCGGACCTTGTCCATGTCTCGGTTGAGGTAGATGTGCCACAGCGCCCCCGGGGTCTCACTGGAGTCTTTGAGCCTCCTCCGAACCCCCTCATCTAGATCCTCCTCCTCCAGACGCTTCAACACTCCTACGCACAGACACACAATCAAATCATCTTTCTTTATTTAGTCTTAGTCACATGACTAGCTTTGCTCTTTCAAAATGTCAAGAAGAGTCAAAGATCCTGAACTATTCAGTTTATAATATGATGCAAACCAAACTTCATTTAATAACTAACAACATTTAATCTTTTTGCTTAATGAATGACTCAACTGTTTTTATATTATTCATGCAAAAGATGATATTTATTCATCCTTTCCAGTCTCACCAGTTTTGGACAGGACTCCGTTGCCCTTGGCTACTCCCACATAGACCAGAACAGACACGACATCTGACACTTCCACGTGGAGGTTGGCAGTCCCAAAGTCCTGATCCTGAGACGCAGCTACACCTAGAGGAGGACGGCGGACAACTGATTGATTAGGAGGACGACAGAGGGGGGGGATTCTACCTGCAGAGAAACTATTCTGATTCATTAAGCTGTGAGGATCTCAGGTCTTTTATATCCTCACTCATTTTCCCTCCGGGAATTTTTCCACAGACAAATGATGAACGTTGCCAAGTAAAGCTACATGTCCCTCTTACCATAGGCACAGCAAAGTCTCGGCCCCAGATCCGGCCTGACGAAGAAAGATGGCAGGTGAGAGGCCAGGTTGAGGCTGCCCTCTGGATCAGAGTACTCCGGCAGGGGCAGGTTCTTCATCAAGTCATCATATCTACAATAAAAAGAAAAAAACGGCTCATTCATCACTCTTGTATTGTTTGAATTCTGCTTTAGACTTTTACTCAGGAAATGTGTGTGGTTACCTCGAGGGCATGAGGGCCATGAACTCCTCTCCTGACGGCCAGTCCTTCAGTCTGTAGACCATAGGCTCTCCGTCCTTGGACTTGGGCCGCTCTGTGCAGTGTATGAAGACTTTAGTCAGACTCAATCAAACAACTGTGCGTCAATGACAGGATGAATGAATGTATCAGTGATGGGCTGGAAGCACATGTCTGAACCAATCAAACCAGAAGAGACTCACTGGTGATGTCCTCAAATCCGTCCCAGAACTCCTTGATCCCGGAGTTGGACACCACCTGGTCTTTGCAGTTGAGCAGGTCTCCTTGGTGGTCTGCGAACTCCTGGTTGAAAGAGTCCGCTTTCCACAGACTCGCGTTCAGTCGCTTATGGATCCCTGACACCAGCACAGGCTGCACAGACACATTCATATGGCTGTTATTATCTGTCATGTACCTACTAATAACAATTGGCACGCTGCTGTTGCTATGACTACAACAGCTGCTACTGCCAGTGAGACTGACGTGTACCTGTCCTTGTCTCCAGCAGTCTCTGAACAGCTTCCAGTTGTTCTGGTTGCGGTGATCTTTGAGCCACAGTAACCGCCTGTTGTTCAACCAGCAGTGGGGGATGTCTGGATACTGACTGGTCGACTCCTCGGGCGCGGCTGCGGTGACAGGCACCGACTTCTTCCTGTCTGGTTTGGCATCCTCAGTGACAGCAGGTGTGGCGGTGGCGGGGGCATTGTTGTTGTTGTTGTTGCCGCCGGCGGAGACGGGCTCTTGCTTGATTGACAGCTTGGTGGTGATGTTCTGGCGGCTGGCGGGGATTTTATTCTCAACGACTGAGGCAATGATGTCATCAAGGATGTTGGGCATGGTCCGCCCACCCTTTCCAGGCTGCAGAACAAGTGGAAGAAAAATAAATATTCAAAATTTTAAACTTTATTTCTTGAAAAAGATCCAGTTTGATATTTCTATATTAACCATATTTGATTTATAGTGTAAACACGTATCTATAAACCTTAATACTAGACGTATTGGATCCGTCTTTCGTGAGTGTGTCTGTGTGTACCTGTGAAGCAGTAGAGTACACCGGTGCGAAGGCGATCCCTGCATCAGTGGAGCCCAGCTTCAGTTTCCCCGCTGTGGTGGTGAGCAGGTCTCTGAGTGTGGAGCCCTGCTCCGTGCTGTTAGAGACCAGTGAGGTGGCCTTACACTGCTGCAGGACCTCCAGGCTCTCTCCCTCCTTGTCTTCTTTCAGTGACTTACCCAGAATCCCCGACTCCTTGTTTTCTGTTAGAAAGCAGCAGAGGAAGAGGGAGGTTACTGATCACCATCATATTTTCTGGAGGGGAAATATACTCGAGGGCTTCGTGAGGGAACATGGCCACTGATCCTGAACCTTCCCCCTCACCTTTCTTTTCCTCCCTGGACTTCTGTTCCGCCAGGTCGGCCAGGAAGTGCAGAGGGGACTGGGACTCCGGCGGCGTGACCGGAGCACTTCCTGCGTCGCTGCCTGGGCTGCTCCCTCCGATGCCTCCTCCGTTCGTCTCTGCCTTGGTTCCTCCAGGATCAGAGTTCTGCTGAGAGCCCGGCTCGGCCTTCACCAGAGACAGCTTGTTACTGTGGTTGAGGACGTTCTGCAGAACCTGACAGAGAGGGGCGAGAATCGGAGGTTAAATAAGAACAACAAGATGATTTTATCTTTTTTTTTTCATGTATATACATTAAATAAAGAGGAAATGCTCAACTTCCTCTGCACATGAATGTATTGACAGCTTACGTTCGTCCTGTCTGCTTGAGAATGAACGAAGGCACATTAGAGTATCAATCAATATCATTGATCAGTCTCAATCAATAGAATTAAGTAGTTGTGGTGTGCACCAACAACCACCAGGTAGTTTCTGCAAGGCCTCTGCAAACCAGGTGGAGCCCCCGTGGGACTGTTAAAGAGACAGACGGTAAAAACTTCATCGATTTTCTGACGGTCCATGAGCCCACTGATGTGGTGGGGACTATTTCCAGTGGTCCCCGATAACCAGAAAGACTATGACAGACAGGGTCTGTTGTCAATGGGAAAGAGAGAGGGAGGGAGGGAACAAGGAGGGGCTGAGGGAATCAGTGTGCCACGCCACACAAAACACTCTGTTTTTCATGTTATCGTGAGAAGTGGACTTTAGAAATTCACTGTATTTGGAAGCTAACGTCATTTGGTCTTCAATACATTAGGTGTCTAAAAACATAACTGTAACTTTATGGTGACAAACAGCGTCCCAGCCTTGGAAGTGGACTGGATTGGTCCGTGGTACCTGTGAGACTCCATTGGTGGCTGGTAGCTTGGTGAGGAGGTTCTGTTTGCTGGAGCAGGGACAGTGGGACCTGATGCTGTGTTTGTCTCTCAGCAAGTGCATGGAAGTCACCAACTCTGTCAGCACTGAAAGGTGGAAAAGACGCAGCACAATTTTCACTTTTCAGAAACAGAAAAACGACCAGAAAAAACAAACCTGGACCTTTAATAAAACGGAAAGTGATCCAGTCAGTGGGACATGACGAAAACATCTTTAATCACACACCAATCTACTGTATGTGTGCTCAAGAAATAGCGAGTGAAAGCAGCTGAGAGAGGACAGTGGAATGGAGACAGTGGTGGAAACAGGAAGATAAAAAGACAGCAGTGTGTGGGGTTGTACCTGTGCCAGGTATGATCTGTGTCGGCATCAGGTGTTTGTGATCGTGGGGTTGGCCTTTCACACACTTGAGCCAGGTGTACAGTTCTTTATCTAATCAGAGAGAGAGAGAGAGAGAGAGAGAGAGAGAGAGACACAAATCAGACGTTGTAATAATACACACGTGTAATACTACTGTTAGTCTCGTTATAATTAGTTCTACTATTTTTTTGGTTTGTGTTATTACTCGTCACCTTTGGAGCTCCTTCTCTCCTTGGCCTTGTAGCAGTCCAGGCAGACAACAAAGCCACACTTCTGACACACCCAGTGGATGTTGAAGAGCGTCGCCTCGCAGGCGTCGCACATCTCCCTCACCCCTCTCACCGCTCGCTTCCACGCCAGCTTGGCTGGAAAACAGAAAAACAGCTTCAATATAAAAAAAAAAATGCAGTAAGCGTCAGCAAATCAAAATGTCTTTTTTTTGTTTTTTGTTTTTTTTAAAGACAACCCACCATCCTTCTTGACCCAGGTAGCTGCAGTGTTCTCAGTCACAACCATCTGACAGAACTTGTCTCCTATGAAGCTGAGGATGTACTTGGCTGTGGTTTGGTCCAGGTGGCTCTCGTCCATCGCCCCAGGGGCCCACAGGGCCAAAGCCTCATCGTCAAACTGGTCTGGAGTGGAGAAGCCATCCATCCGAATGACTCCATTTTTACTATAGGAAAGCCTGGATGGGGAGAAAGAGGTCATAAGCATGACGGCATTAGAGAAATATGATAGATAGATAGATGTTGATAATATTTGAGATTGTGTAAAATTTTAAGGGTGTCCGAAAACTTTTTTTCCACCACTGTATATACACACACACACACCCTCAGTGTGAATTAAGAGTCAGTATCTGAATGAGAGGATGTTTTATCTTGAGGAGCCTTCTCTCCATAAAACCACCACTGTCCTTGGTGTCCTCAAATAACCCGATCAGCTGAGGTGAATGTTTGTATGAAATCCCAGTCTGCGTGGTCAGACAGTGGAGATGCAGAGAAGGTGGGGTGAGGTGGGGGGACAGGAGGGGGTTGAGGTGGGGGAGGGGGTTTGGTGATAGGGAGAGATTGCAGTGGCAGCAGTTCTGCAGTGAGTCAGTGAGGAAAAGATTATAGAGCAGAAAATCCTCTTTGGCAGATTTACCTTGTTAGACCCCAGACTGCAGCTGCTGCTTATCCAACACACAAGTGCAAGTCTGTCTCATACACACACACACACACACACACACACACACACTTCCTGTGTGTGTATGAGACTTTCACACAGAGGCAGGGCATACTGCACAAGCCACGTGATTAATAATCTATGTGTTGTAGCTCAAGCTGAAAAAAAAAAAGACTCTCTTTCCTCTCTCTTCATTTGTGGTGCTCTTTTCAGACACGCAGCCTTTTAAACCAACCACTTACTCTCTTTACAGAAAACTGGAGTGAAGGTAAATGTATGACAGGGCATCATAGAGGGACTTTATGTCCTTGAAGGGTAAATGAGGGGCATGCTAGGTGGATGGATGCAGCTGCCAGTGCAGTCAGGAAACTAGAGGAAAACTGTCAAATGAAGACAACTGGAAAAGGAGACAATATAAGGGGAAAGGAAGCAAATGTAAAGTAAGCGAGAGCTTTACCGTCGGAAGTAATAGAAGCGACAGAAGACGGGAGAATGTGCCTGCTCCTCTCCCTTCTTGCTGCGCACCACCCTGCACTCCCGACACTTCTGCAGGTTGGGCCCGATTTCTGAACACGAGTCGTCCTGCAGGAAGGACTCCCCCGTCTGCTTCAGCTTCTTCACCTTCCTCCAGTCCTTTAGCACGGAGCGGGGGATCCCGTCTGAGAAGAGCACACACACTCTTAAGTCATTCACAGTACTAGGGCTGTGCCATGTGACCATATGTATTGTGTGACGACAGAAAAATATGGTCATATTAGTATTATTTTTAAGTCAGAAAGTGTTGAGGGAAACTTTAGAAAGGCTGTCAGTGCCACAGTGAGTGTCTATGTAAGACTTACTGCTGCTGGCCAGTTTGAGTTTGGTCTTTTCTCTGGCTGATCTGAAGATGCCGTTGGGCTTCACGTCATCCTCCTCCTTTTCATTGTCTCCCTTCTTCTTAGCCATGTCATTCTGTTTCTTCTTGTAGGTTGGTTTAGGCTGGCGTTTGGCGCGGCCCTCCATCTTGCTCTCGCTGGCGTCAGAGTCGTCTCCGCCACTCTCGGAAGCGGACTCATAGGACCGCTTGTTCCCTCGCCTCAACGAGGAGGCTGTTTTCCTTTCCTCCCCACCTCCTCCTCCTCCTGCTGCCGGAACCTTGTCCTCCGACTGTCTCTCCCTCTCACCTTTCCCTCCACCATCCTTGCTCATTTCCACCTCGCTGGAGGTGGAGGCGCTGAGATTGACTGTACAGGGCTTGATTATTTCTGACATGGCTGTAGTGTTACTCGTGTTGCTTGTGCTGGTGGTGGTGGTGCTGGGCACTTTCTCTTGCTTAGTACTGGTGGAGCTTGTTGTAGCAGTTGTGTTCCTGTCCTCCTCTGAGTGGCGGGTTAGCCAGGCTTTCTTCAGCTTGTGGTAGTTGCTGGGCTGCCCGCTGCTTGCTGAGGCCGGTCCTGAGGACTGGCCGTTCGGCAGGGGGCTGGACTTGCCTGGAGTTGTGTTCCCGCTCGCTGAACCACTGCTGCTGCTGTCAACCGATGAAGATGATGATGATGATGATGATGATGATGAGGCTTGGCTAGAGGTGGGTGGAGGCGGGGAGCTGTGAATGGGAGCTTTGTCCACTGAATCCACAGACAGGGAGGAGTTTCCAGTTGTGATGGATGTGGGCACAGAAGAGAAGTTGCTTCTGGACTGAGCCGCAGCCAAGGCAGCTTTGTGCTTCTTGAGATGGACAAAGGAGGATGAGAAAGGCTGACTGGAGCCAGAAATGGAGCTAGGTGTTGGGGTGAGGCTTGGACTGGGTTGAGGTGTCCCTGCTGGACTAGGGGGAGGTAAAGACCCCCCTGGAGATGTGGTACGTGAACCAAAGCCCTCCTGGTAATCTCCTGGTCCTGACTGACCCTGCACCCAGCCGCCGATGGCCGTTTGTTTGTGGGCTGCAATCTCGCCACGAGCCGAAATAGAGTAACCCAGCTCACGGGTGGCTGAGCCACATTTACTAGGTGCGTTGAAGTTTGATAAGGCTGAAACGACAGTCCTGCACACAGAGTTTGTGGTACTGGCTCCCATGGCTCCCTGCATGCCACACATAGAAGTCTTTTTTTTATACTGGACACAGATGTCCTCCATGTTCGAGTTGGGCTGGATAACCCTGCCATCTCTATGTTCTCTAACAGCCTCCCCTAACCTAATGCATTCCCCCTGAAGGTTGGATGGGTAAAACCTCCCCTGGGGGAGATCCTGATGGATAATAGCACCAGATTTGTTAGCACCGACAGAACTCTCGTACTTAATGGCCGTCGATGGACGTACAATGACCGACGCCACCGCGGCTTGGGGCTTGCCCCTCAACGCTCCTTTCTCCCCAAGGTACACCCCTCCTCGTTCCTGAATGATCTCCCCACCTCTCCACCCATCTGCTGATGAAGTCATCATCTCCCCACTCATGGCAGAGGCCATGGAGGTGATGGCGACGATGTTTCCATGACCTTTGATGTCCCTGAGTTCCGGCAGCAGCGTCGGGGGTTTCTGCTGCTCTGCTGATGTTTTGCCACCGCTTGCCACCAAGTTAACGGGCTGGATGGGTGTGAGGGTTGGCGGAGACAGGCGTCCACCATAACCTGCTCGCTCCCTTTCTTTCTCCCTCTCCTTCTCCCGCTCCCTCTCTCGCTCTGCGGCCTCTTTCCGTTCCAGCGCGTGCTGTGTTGGGGGGTGGAAGACGGGCGCTCGGTGGAGAGATGGCATTGCCCTGAGCTGCTGCTGCTGCTGCTGCTGTTGGTGGTGATGGTGGTGGTGGTGATGATGGTGGTGGTTGGGGGCAGAAGAGGAAGAGGAGGAGGAGGAAGGAGAAATGGCAGGGCTGCGGCGTTCTATCCTGTCTATACCTGCGTGGTGCTGATGTTGAGGCTGGACTAGTGTTACCTGCTGGCTGAGCTGCTCTGTGATTTTCCCTGCTAAACCCTCTCCTCCCTCTGGCTGGTGCTTAATGAGAGGAGGGGGCTTGGAGAGGGAGGCTTTGGAGCTGTGGCTGCCCAGGGACAGAGCTCCCTGGCTTGGCACGGCAGCCCCTATACTGGCTACAACCCCTGGAAGTCCAACAGATGCTTTCTCATAGAAAGGGCTGAGCTCCTTGGAGGAGTACAGCCTGGGAGGCTCATTCACCACACTGTTGGACAGCGTGGTGAAGTAGTTGCTCTTCTCTGACTGGATGACGTGGGGATGGGCGAGGCCGGCCTTGGGGTTGGGGGAGGTGAGAGCTGATATTCGGACAGGGAAGGCGGGATCTCTGCCTCTGTCCCTGTCTCTGTCCATCCCGGGGTCGCTGGAGCGCTGGAACTTGGCAGTGAAGGGAGCGACTTCGATGCTCTCTTTCAGGATTTGCCGATTCTCCTCTTTGTATTTGTTGGCTCGGTCCGAAGCCTGAACAGCATCCTGGGAGAGAAAATGCCATCACTGTTAAGGAGGGACTTTCTAATTTTAAGGTAATTTAAAGGTAAGGTAAGAAGGGAGGGATCGAGATTTCGAATGGTTTTGTAAAACAATATTGGTAAAGTCGAGTAACGATGCTCATACTAGTATCAAAGTGCAGTGTACCTGTGTGTTAGCCAGGCAGGCCTTGCTGAGGGGATCTAGGTAGAGGCGGTGTGAGTGAACGTCTTTCCCCGTCGGGGTGTGACTCCTGTCCGTGTGCTCCTGTTTCAGCTGGGCCAGCGTCAAAGTCCGGATCGGGTCCATGAAATTTTTCTTATCCACATCGCTGCATACAGACACGTCATTAGGTTTCATTCCATTTTACGGTATATTTCCACAAACTAAAAACAGACAGCCTAAAAAAAAATGGCAGCTCGTGCTTTTCTTTCCTGTCTTTGCCTAAAAGTATTTTACTTTATCAACATGTGAAACAAGCTGAAAATTCATTCATACATCCCGTAAAAATCCAATTTGGACTAGTAGCAAACTACAGTTAATCTATTATCCACCAAACAAACAGAGCGTTACTGCCTGTTCAGCAGTTTTAACGAACACAACATAACGAGGCGGGCGAGACAGGCCAGTGATGTATGATGCTTCCTCGGTGATGCTGTGTGTCTGTGAATATTCAGTGGCATCTGAATAATGGCCGGTGGTTACATAAGGAGAGCACGGGCTGCTGAATGAACAGCACTCTGTCTGAACCGCTTGAATATTGGATTAGTGCCACTTCACTAACTCGGCTCTCTCTCGCTGCTCTGTGCGCACACCGAGCGTTACAAACGGAGAGGAGCAGACCGTTCGAAATGTCCACAGCAAATATTCCCTATCCTCGTTATTCCCCAGTGGCTTTTCATTTCATTCCATCTCCCGGGTGTTTCATTTAACTGCAGACAAAAGGAATGCCTCGTTCTCCCACTGACTCTATGATCTTTTGCAGAAATGTTGTTTGTACTTTCTTAGTTGAAGCCAATCCAGCATTCTCTTGAGAAGAACTGATCTTTGTACTCACTCTTTATGAACATCCACGCCGACTTTCGAGAGCGGAGGGCTTGCGTGCGTGTTGATCTTGACAGAGGGGCGGTGGGCGTCAGCGCTCGCTGGCCGGACAGGAACATGGCTCAGCAGACCCAGACCGTCACCAGCGCTACTGGCAGCCTGGTGCAACCATGGACTGGCTGTGTTCTGTACACACAACACACACACACACACACACAGATACAACATCACTGAAATAGTACGTGCAAACACACCCTGTAAAAAGCTAATGTTTGTCACCATGAATTGCACCTACACACACATTCAACAACATTGTCTTAAACTATGAACACTGATTCTAATTGGAGGGATGGTGTGGATTATTTTCACATAAGCACACGAGCGAATCCTCCTCCCACACACTCCTTCTGGCTGGAGCGGTGAAGTCAAAGTCAGAAGTTTTCTTTTATGTAATGTAACGTGTAATGTGGGCACACACACAGCTGACATGCTAACATGTCATAGACTATAACAAGAAAGCTAACCACTGAATCATGTACAAGTCCTCCAAAACACACACACAAACACATGCTAACACGAATTTGCCTACCCTCCGGAGAGAGGCCTCGGAATTCACGGTGACGGGATTTTCCGGGTGGACCCACTTAGCTGTAGGAGGCAGGTTGAGTCCAGGGGGGTAGGAGGGTGGTGTTCCATTGGGGTACTGCCAGAGGATGGGGTACAGGCCCAACCCTGCTGCCCCGCTGTGAGCCTGGGTTAGTAGAGGTGGGGGAGGGGGGCCCTGACCCTGAAAACAAAAACATTTTTTTTAGCTTATCTTTTTGAGAGAATGGTGTGAATAAAGTTCATAAACCCCACCCCCACCTCAACCCCCACAGCTGGTTTTTACATAATAATCCACAGCGTAGTGTGTAGGTATCTGGAGTCAGACCTGTAGGAACTGCTGCTGGTGTGCGGCTGCCGGGTGAGGTAGGCCGAGGTGACCCAACGCGCCGGGTGAGTCGAGCCGAGGGTGGCCCCCGAGGAGAGAAGCTGAGGGAGGGGGCATGGCCGGGAGCACCCCAGGGGGTAAAAGGTGCGGATGAGGTAGGGCGGAGGTGTGAGGGGCAGCGAGGAGGTGGGAGGTGGCGTGGGGGTGGGTTGCAGGAGTGAGGCACGGGGAGTGGGGGGATGGGGAGTGCAAGGTGTGCAGGTGGGGATGGAGATAGGCCGCCACGTGGTTGGAGGAGACGGTGGCGGCTACAGAGTTTTCTGCGTCGGAGCGCACCAGCGCCGGGTCCCTGTAAACGGTGAAGGTTTCGTTCTTGTCGATGATCAGGGGGCTCTTGGTGCTGCTGCTGCTGCTCATACTGACTCCCCCCGACTCGGGCCGTACCGGCACCGGCTTGAATCCAGAACGCAGAGGTTCTGCCGGTTCAGCTTTAGCGGACAAGCGGCCTGTCGGAGGCGGCGAGGTGTCGGGGTACTTCGGTATTTTATGTTTCGAGACCTCTGGGGAGGTGTTGGGTTTAGGTTTGGAGATGTCCAGCAGGCCCGGGTGGGACTTAGCTTTGAGAAGTTCAGAGGGGTTTGAGTTGGGGTAGGGGTGGCTCTGAGAGTTGTTGGGGTGCTGGGGTTTCTGTTTCGCGGAGTCGGGCTGTGGTGGGTTGGGGTTCGGGCTGGGGCTCATTTTGGATTTGGCTAAGTCGGGCGAAAGGACTGTGTTCATCTTGTGGGGGGGCGCTTGTTGCTGTGGGTGTTTTCTCGTCTCGTCAGACAGAGACGGGCTCTTAATGCCGGGGTGGACAGATGTGTAGTGTTGCTGCTGCTGCTGATGATGCTGATGATGCTGCTGCTGCTGCTGCTGCTGTTGATGATGATGAAGATGATGATGAGGAAGGACAGTTTTCTCCTTCTCCACCAGCACCATGTTATCAGCCACTGATGTGACAGACCTAAAAAAAAACAAAAAACACAGAACAAATGGTATTTTGAGGCTCACATACAAGACTCCCTTTACTTTTTATTTAAATCTAAATTAGGGAAAATGCTCTGGTTTTACTCCTACTGTTGCATGAATGAACATTAGAATTACACACAGAAACTGTTGGTCATATTATTACTACATGAAGATTTTTTTTAACAACAGGGGAAAAACAGTTTTCACAGACTGATCTGATGTCAGAAGATAAAATGGGCTCTTTCACAGTGTGTTGTGCTGCTGCAGTCCTTTCATTAATTCTCGTAATATTGTTGAGACTTCACAACAAAAATTCTCCAGGGTGCTGATTTAGACAAGCGTCTAAATCGACTCACTGGGTATTAATAAAGTTCTATGAATTGAATAGTAGATTTCTGTCCTCACCTGATGACCTCAGAGGGAGCAAACTCTATCTTGCTGCCTGAGCTCCTGGATGCTGCCATGCAGCCTCCTATGAAGGTTTGCTGCTGCTGCTGCTGCGGGTGCTGTTGCTGCACGGGAGGCTCAACATCCGCCCTCCGGCCTCCTTCTGACGGCGAGGGGGAAGGTGGAATGGGAGGCGAGGAGACCGGGGAGGGGTTGAGGGGGAGGTAAGGCGAGAGGGCCGTGGACTCGGCCTTCTGAGAGGCCAGCAGGGCTGACACTGCCTCCGAACTCTCGCGGTGCACCGTGGCCTGGGCGTCATCTGTGATGTCGATCACGCCGCTGCTGTGTAGGTGGGACGATGACGGGGTCTGGGATCGAGAAGACGCTAAAAAAAAAAAAAAAAAACATGAATAAACTATAAGGATGAAACATTTACTCATAATCATATATATATATATGACAGTCATCATGTATCAGATTGTACCTTTCACAGTGTTCTTGCTGGCCTCCATAATACCGCCCTGGATGGCGTCAGACATCAGAGACTGTTGCCGTGGAGACTGAGTAATCTGCGTCACTGCCACCAGTTCCTCCACCTCCTTCATTATCATTTTGCCCGTTTCCTTAACCACGCCCTTCTTGCTCTCCTCTGCCGCCTGAAGATCCACCCACGGAGACAGCCGGCCAATGACGGAGGACGAATTGTTCATTTTGGCGCCCTGCGTCAGCGGCTTCTCGTCCTCCTCCATTTTGGAAACGGCACTTGGTTTCACATCGCTGCTGCGAGTCTTTAGTTCATTCTCAGAGTTGGGCTCTGAGGAGGAGGAGGAGGAGGACGATGACGACGAGGACGATGAGGAGGAGGAAGAGGAGCATGAGGAGTGGGCGGTCCTCTTGTTGTGTGGGTTTTCCGAGTCGCTGCTCTCCGACTGATCCGACGTCATGTCGGTCTTCAGCCTCTTTAAACCTGCCTTCTTCTCATCTTCCTCGCCCTTCCTCCGTTTGTTCACCGCCTGCTTCACCTTGGATTTGGAGTCTGGACAAATGAGACAGAAACAGATGTGACTTCCCTTCAACAACTGGTGTCAATCTTGAATCCTGAAGCCAGAAGTGTTTCTTTTTTTTTTTTTACTCTGTATTAACGTTGTTTATTCCAACTAGAAGAAATAAAAAAAATGTGTGAACTGACGTACGTAGAGCCTCAGAGCCCTCCCCCTTAAATATGTATATAGAAACTTCTGATCTCAGCTTTACAGCGGGGTGTGACAGTGACTGTCCTCACCTCTCCCTGTGGTCTCCTCTCTCCTGTCCTTGTCTTCCTCTGGGACGCTGCTGTCTGATCCTTTCCTCCGGGACGAGCGAGAGTTGCGCTGCTCCCTCTGCTCCCGTCCTCCGCCGCTGCCGCCGCCGGGCGAGTGGTGCGACTGGCCGGCCGGATTCTGGCTCTGCTGCGACTGGCTGTGCTGCTGGGCCAGCGTCCCCTGTGAACCTTTTGGGTTGGGGCCTGATGATGATGTCATGATGGGGCGGGGGCTGTTGGCTTGGGCTCGCGTGTAATGACTCTGTAAGAATTCCAAAAAAAAAAGGTCAGAACATGCAGACAAACACACTGACCAATCACAAATATTCCTATGATTGTTATTCTGGTGTTATATTGGACTTAAACTACACCGGGTTTATTAGGTCCTCCAGCCTAATTCAATAGTCCTACAAAAAAAAATCTAACCTTCATGGAGGTTTTAATGATCAGTTGGTGTTCAAACTGTTTTAGAGCAGTGTTCATTCCACTCCATGGAAAACTGGAGGCTGTATTTTGTGCTGCAGGTCACCGTCGAGCACCATACACCATATGAAGGGTGGAAGCAATCCAGAGGAAACATAGCAGAGAGAAGGATCCTGTATCCTGCTGCACTGATGAGATGTCTCTACACCTTGATCAGGGTCCACCTGTGGTAAATTCACTTAACTGGACATGATCTGGACAGACACACACCTGTCTATTTAAGGTCTTACAGGTGACAATGACTATCAGAGCAAAAAAACAAGCCATGAGGTCCAAGAAGCTTCCTGTACAGCTCAGGGACCGGACTGTGTGGAGGCACAGGTCTGGAGCAGGCTACAAAAATAACTCTGCTGTAATGAAGGTTCTCCAGAGAACAGAGACCTCCCTTATTCTTAGATGGGAGAAGTTTGGAACAACCAGGACTATTCCTGGAGCTGGCTGCCCGGCCAAACTGAGCAATCAGGGGAGAAGGTCTTTGGTAAGGGAGGTGAGCAAGAACCTGATGGTCACTCCGGCCACGAATGACATCCTCCAAAACGATCATACAGGCAAATCAGTGTATTAGTTTCAGCTGGGAGGATCTAATTCAAGTATTCTGCCCCCAGTTGTATGTTAATGGCAATGAACAAAATATATTTCTATGTCATGTAGTCCAATACAACACAATGGTGTTCAGTCAGCTAGATATATATATATATCGCATCAGGTATAACAAAATTTCAGTCCTCCAGGAACTGTATGCACGGAAAACTATACTGCAATGTTATCACCCTCTGCAGCAATTCAACTATCCTTTGTAAAATTCTGTAAAATTCAATTTGTAATATTCAATTTTTCTTCAGTCACAAAGCAGGTGAAGAGACAGTATTAGCAGAGTAATATGTGTTTGTTTTTTTTTTACACATTGGATTTGAAACCACATGAGTGAAAGTGTCATTTGACTGAGTGAAAGTGCTGATTTTCAGCTTAAAACCCGAGCCAAATCACTCAGACAAATTTGCATCATTACTTCTGTTATTATTTCATTACTTCTCTGCAGAAGGTAGAGCCATGAGTAAGTAATGCGGGCCTGGTGATGCAGCAACAAGGAGGAACAGGAGCAGTTAGGCCAGGCTCTGAGTCCACATAGGGGACAGTATCTGCAGGGGTTTGTTATGTATGGAACCTCCTCGGCCCCTTGTGCCAAGAGCAGGTCAGCGCGTCCCCGTGCTCCGGACGCTGCTCCGGGACATTGGGTCATTTTCAAACATGCTGAAAATTGCAGGGCGAAGTGTCAAATGGGCCTGTGACTGTGTGTTTGGCTCACACCCAGGTGAATTTACAGTAGCATACAGAATGCTGTGCAAGTACCTCAGCAGAGGAACTGAATATCATGGGCTGTTCCAAAGAAGCTCAGAATATCTGGCACAGTGAGTCCGATCCTAGTTATTAATGAAAGGCTAACGAACGCTACTGGACCTCAGCACTCTCTTTGTGATCCTAACACAAGCTAATCGTGCACTGGGCTGTTGAAGTGGATGGACAGGCTAAATAAGAGCAGCAGACAGGTCACTGTTGGACAGAATTAGGAACGGGATCTGGTTTCGGGATTTGTATCAGCATAAAGATTCTGCATTTGTCATCGACCTGTAAAGCTGCACTTTGCAGATATGGGTTCACATATGTCAGCTGGAAATATGTAAAGGTTAAAGGTTACATGGAGGCTTTGAGAACGTTACGTCGTCTGTTAGGGTGACTGGTGGCCAAATGATAAAAAAAAAGCAGCAATGGAATTAAAACACTGATTCCAGATTGCAGGAGCGTCCGTTCTCTGAGAGAGTTTTCGTTTTTGGTCTCTCTGAATTTAAATTATTTACTTAAATTGGTCCCGTGCTGAAACTTCCTGCCAATTACCTGTGACACTGTGAAGGACAGAGAAATCTGAGACACCTCAGCCTGTTAACGTCCTACACAGCTGATTGATGGTCCATGGATGTGTCAATGTAGACCGGGAGTTTTAAAATATGGCCCCCCAAAATGTCACTGCAGCTCAGTAACGATGTTTCTGAATCACAGCTAAATGTCAGAAACTCAACAGTGAGCTGGGAGGCAGTGTTCAGATTTGGGGCTGTGCCCTGGGCACTCTAAGAAAAGCAGTAAAGTGGATCTTCAGGTGGTGGGATGCTAAAATATTTCAAATAAAATACTACTACTACTAATAAAACAAGAAGCTTTGAGTCTACAGTTTAACAGACTTAAATAGACCTTGTCTCCATTTGTAGTGGATTGTGGAAAACATGGGTATGGAGGGGAGGGGTGTGGGGTGGATGTGAAGTGGATGTGGGGGTTTGGGGGTACCTGAGTGTTGCAAGTGGTCCCGCCGGGTCTCCCTCCTGCCATCTTTAACGTGTTAACCAACAAGAAAAAGAAAATCAAAAAAAAAGAAAAGAAAAAAGAAAAAAAAAAAATAACACAATGAAATTAATATAAAGAAAATGTGGGACAAGGAGAGATTTTGTTAATGAGTGCGGGACCAGAAATGACTGGCTGACTATTCAACGGACCGGTTCACCACTGAGCTCCTTTCATCAACAGGGCGTCTTATCATTTTTCGACCAAACAACGCCAAATTCTAATTAGCGTTCTGCCGACTCATGAAAGGAGCCGACTGGTAACCAGTACAACAGTGTTTGTCTGTGTGTGTGTGTGTGGTGAGTTTTAATGTGAAGCTAAACCAAACTTCTTTTACACTACAGCTATCAGACAGCAGACATGGGACTAACAGCTCTAAGAGAGAATTCAAAGATAACCATAGTTTATTGTCTGATTTTAGGAAACAAAAAGGATCTAAAATGTAGTGGAGCTCTCTTGGTGTGGACCTGTGCAATGGTAAAAGATTTGGGAAGCTATGTGGACCAATGTCTGTGAGACAAAGAGACAAACAGACGATGATGCAGACGATGCTGAGGGTCTAATGAGTGGCTGGTGAACAGAGACGAGCAGCGGTCTTCACGCGAGGACTGGAACGCAGCAACGAAAGGCTCGTGCTGTGGCTGCGTTCGGCTAAAGCAGACAAGAGAGCGGCTCAAGGGTTTCTGACACTTTGATGAATCAAGGGAATAATCTGCTGATTCATCGCTAATGAAAATAATCAATAAGTTGCAGGTGTGTAGATGAAAAATGTGAAACAAACTGGCCCACGTGTTCATGCCGTCTTTGTCCTCCTTTAGCACGAAAAAGGGAACTGTCACCCGTTCACCTGCTTGGCCTTCATACACCATCAATAATCCATTCATTTCATATCATCTGGACAAAATCATGTCCTCAGACAGAGGCCCCAGGCTTGATTTGAAGCTTTGTGAGCTATGTGAGCTCTGCTGACTGTACATGAAGCTACATTTCCAAACTTCTCTTTCTATATGATACACAGCACCGCCAGCTGACGTTAGG
The DNA here is from genome assembly GCF_017976425.1 of Toxotes jaculatrix. Lineage (NCBI taxonomy): Eukaryota > Metazoa > Chordata > Actinopteri > Toxotidae > Toxotes > Toxotes jaculatrix. Next base: position 1,234,719 of record NC_054414.1, read on the forward strand.
AAGAGGTTAACAGCTGTGCACATGTGCGGTTGTGTGTGTTTTTCGTGTGTGCATGTACTCACATGGGCAGTGTTGTTGTTCTGGCTGGATCGTGACCTTCGCCTGGAGGTGATGCCGATGTTTTCTCCTTTCAGCAGGGAGTGGACCACGTCATCCAGAAAGGTCATCTGGACCATGGACGGATCCACGTTCTGAGGCTCTAGCACCTGAACACATATAGGATTTGTTTTACACACACACAAAAAAAAACTAACTACAGAAATCTTACTGCAGGAATGTTATCCAAGGTTTCAGCTCAGTACAGCTACAATAATCACTAGTGGGCAGGAACAACTGGATTCACTGAGGAAGACATTCTGCAATTTACTGTTACACAGGTTACACAACATTTAATAGACGTATGGTGAAAACTGTGTGCGTGTGATCGTACCTGGTCATTCATAACGACCATGTTTCGACTGAAGAGGTCGTGGTGTGTAATGATGCCAGTGAACCACTGGGTGGCTGAATCTTGTCTGTACACACGCACACGGTAGCCATTCAGTGAATAGGGACCTGGAAGCAACAGGACACAGCAGTTTCATCGCAGTGTTGTGCTCTCACTGCAGAAGACGACTGACAACATGATGAAGAAAACGGGCATCAAAAAAAAAAAAAAAAAAAAAAAGCTTTGGAACAAATAACAGTCGCAACTTCTCGCAATGCAACGCAATCCACTGTAGCAGTGACACAACCTACGTGTAACGCTTAACCATTTAAAAAAGGACGTCATTAAAAGCTTACCTTGCATGAAAATTTCCTGCACCTTCTGGTCTTTGAGCCAGCTCTTTACCTCTTCATGGAGCTGAGGGTTGTCTCTCAACACTGGGTTCTGACTGTCCACCTCATCCTGAGAGAGAGAGAGACACACACACAGAGGATGTAAAACACACACTGTTCACACCATTTTTACTCCTTCAGCTGGCAAACAACAAAACACCAAGGACGTGGACAAAGCCCCGTTCTGCTGAGACTCATCTGGTTCAACATCTGTTCTGTTCTCCTTCAGCACTGAAACTGGGATTCACTCATTATTTTCTTTCTGTTTTAAGACGCCTGATTTCTTTTTCTGCCACCTGTTAAGTTTTATTTCCTTTCAACATTATTTATTTAGGGAAGTTTTCCTGAGAGCAGCGCTCTCTTCTGTGGGAACGCAGCCATCACACACACACACACACAGCGATGCACCTTCTCCTCCATCAGAGCCGTTGGGGTGGTTTCAAGGCCTTGCTCAAGAGCACCTCAGCGGTGGTAATGAGGTTGAGGCAAGTGCGGCTCTTTCATTTTTACAAACCAAGATTTATTGTGCAAACGTGGGGACTGAACCGGTGAACTTCTGGTCCAAAGCCTGTAGACCGTCACCCACCTCAAAGGCAACTGTAACTCACACACAATGTGAAACTTTATTATGAGGCATTGTTTAGGAAAATTTCTTGTCTTAACCACTCGAAGCACTATTACACTACATTCACACACATTCACACACCAATGGGCACATCGGAGGCAATCTGGGGTTCAGTATCTTGCCCAAGGACACTTCAACACGCGGACTAGAGGAGCCGCTCTATCTCGACAGTTCAAGTGACATTAAAGGACACGGCCATGCAGAAAGGAAACACGAGTGCAACCTGAATATCTCCTCACAAAGCTGAGCTCACAGAGAAACACGGAGGCTGAGACTCAGCAGGAAGCAGAGCAGACTAAATAAGTCTTTCATTTCACCTCCCCATCTCTCCGTCTCGTTCGCTCTCTCTCTCTCTCTCTCTCCGTCTCTCTGTGCAACTACTGCAGTGTTCTATTTTCCCAGCCTCGTCCAGCTCTAACTTTAAATCAGCGTACACACTAAAAATAGCTTAGCGGAACGCAGTGCTACAGAGGTCAGAGTAGATGCCTCCCATATTTTCTTACTATTTGTTACTTTAGTCATTTCTCTTGGTGCCGTCGTGCCAATCATCCATCAGACAGACAATGACGCTGACTCAGAATGATGAAAGAATGGATGTCATGTCATCTTCTGACCCTAGATTCACCTCAGCTTAAAAAGCTGTCGGTACATGATAAAGAATTTAAGCTATTTAAGCTAACAGCTATAAAACTTTATGAGTGTCTTTGTGTTCACCACTGTTTTAATTCTCTACAGCCTTCTTCATATATCACCGTAGGTCTGGACATTGACCTTTCACACATGCAGCACACAAACAGGAGACTGTCCCTGTGAGACGTGAGATGTTCTCACCTACTGGACATACTCTGTTTGGTTTAAGAGAAGGGTGGCGCCTGGGTAGAGCCTGCAGAGGGCAGGACAGAAACCTCAAAACAACGCTGTGAATTCTCCCGACACTGACCTGGTCCATTTATACATGGGCTCAATCGGGTTAAGTCTGTTCAATGTCCAGTTCAACTGATTTAGGGAGCCATGTGCGTTAAACCATTAAGCTCCAGGGGCAGGCTTACAGCAAGAAGGTTCTGGGCTGGATCCACTTTTTCTGTGTGGAGTTGACATGTTCTCCCCATGCTAGTCCTCGTAGGTGCCTTCCTACCACTATGTCTATGTCTAGAAAAGTTCAGGGTTGCAGTGCATGTGTAAATACACTGTCAACAAACACAGTAACTGGAGGTTCACCCACTAACACTGATATAAACAGAAGTTTTTTTTTTACACAGCCTCATAAAACCCTTACTTTCCTGTGGTAACTATGTTTAGCTTCACACTGGCCCCAAAATAACACACACATGTCTGTGCCTGTGAGTCTATTTCTGCGACCACCACTGCAGTCTACTCTGGCTCACCATAGGCCTGTTGAGACACGATACACGCAGAACAGGTGTTACCACGGCAACACGGGCCACCAGAAATGGCATACGAGCACAGACTCTTGGGTACAGATGTTCACTAGGTGGGATTCAAGCATGTCATCATGTTATAGATAAAACCTTCTATCACAGTATGCAGCGTAGTATTTCATTACACAAAACGAACACTAAATGTTCAACACAACAACAACGCAACACAAAGACATGATCTGATAGGAAACTAGCCTCTGGAGTGAAACCACTCTCTCGTTATTCTAAATGGACTTTAACGTCAGAGGTGATCAACATAAGCTGAAGATAAAGACCGGCCTTCTGACAGTAAAATGGAATTTCTTTTGTGCTTTAAGATCATGATGCTGTTACTTGATGATCCACTAATGAAAATACACTATGGATAACAGCTTTAACTGCTGTCTTCAACCTCCTCCTGGGGTTGATTCTGTGACTGAAGGCTATTTTGTTAAAGCTCCACTGTGGATACAACAAAGGCAGACACACCACAGTGTGACATAAGGACTTCTTGTAATTAGCAACAATACAATAAATAGCAACAACAATAAATACGACACGCGTTCACGTATACAGAGACAAAGAAAAATGGCTTGTTAAAGACCTCGAACACTATTCCTTTCAGCGACAGTGCTTGTTGCCATGGAGACGGTGAGGCTGAAGCAGGAGGTTACAAACTGCAGGAGAGTTTCTGATGCTGTTGGTCTGTTAAATCCAATGGTTATAGTGTTGCTCAGGGTCTGAAATGATGAACATGTGTGGATTGTCCACTCCATTCCAAAGGCTTTTCAAAAATTGAGGTACTGGAAAATTATAAAAACACAATTTTTGATGTCACAGTAAGATGATAAATCAGTTTTAGTTTGATAACTGTTGGTTTATTGGTATACTGTTGGTATGAATCAATGTAAATGTGTTTTTACACCTAATTTCCCAGTCTTGAATTTCAGCTGTCTTCAGTTGGTTAGTTATCTACAGAAAAGTGGGACTGCTGGTTGCTGTTGGAGCCCCCTGGTGAGATACAGTTACAGTCTAAGGCTTTTATTGTAAAAAAAACAAAAAAAAAATCCAACTTTCTAGTAAGCAGCTACCATCTGGGGGCTTTTATTTTGAAAATCTGCCATACCCAGCCTTGGCCCAGTAAATTCTAGCATCCCTGACTCCCTGTCTGTGTGTGTCTGTGTGTGTGTGACTCCTAGCTGAGGCTGCTCACATACTGTATATGCATCTTTACACAAAGAAATAAAAACTTGTTTAAATAATGAAAGCAGCTGAATAGTATTAACAGTTACAAACGTGTAAAACGTTTTTAACATTGAATGTCGTCTGAGTGTGGTTTCTATTTCATACAGCTCCCCCATGTGTGAATCCATCTGGTGTCGAATGGGAGACTCAGAAATCCAAAAACAAAACACAATCCAAATCCCGAATTCAACTGAGCCAATTCCAAAGGTCTAAACTTAAGCAGTCCAACAACAAGGCAGCGTACCTCCTTAAATATCTGCCGTCTAAAGCTTGCTAACATCTGACTACCAGATTACTACTCTAGGAGGCACACTTTACCAATAATGAGCATGTAAAGCAGCCTTCTGCACCTGAACTACACCACCACACTGAAACAAAGCCAACTGAACTGAACCATCACTTACATGTTGCATGTACTGTAGGTTCAGTATCCAGTATGTATTGAATATGAATTATTACTTTATAACTATTATTGGCAACTGCATTTCTGTGTATCTCTGAAACCTATCTTCAGCCACATCGAAATAGTACACACATCTGCTTTAACAACAAAAAAAAAACACACACACACAAATCAGAACACAACCAAGAGTTTCATTTGTCCTTTACACTGATTATGAATTTAATGTTAACAATCCACAGCTGTTACTGCAGATGTTATTTCAACCAGCTAAAACAACTGTTAAAGAGCTGGCAACCACATGGAAGGCAAGCTCCATATATTTCTAGCAACAGTGTGACCTGATACCACAGGTATCTGTGTGAGCGTGTGTTTGGGTGTGTGTGTGAGTGTGTGTGTGAGTGTGTGTGTAAGCACATGAGATGCTGTCACAGTAACATGACACTGGAATGAATGTGGAAGCATGTGACAGCAGGGGAGGAGGGAGCAGGTCCAGGAGAGACAGACCAGAGCGAGACATAAAGACACAGATTCAAAGGACATGGTGTTTCTATCTGCGATTGATCTGAAATCTTACAGTATTCCTAACACTGATCACACGATTTGTGATTTGTGTAATTCACATGCCAGTTCCCATGCCAGTGAAGCCCCTTTCAATGGAAATGAATGGAACTGAGAGAGAGAGAGAGAGAGTACTTTGTAGTCAGAGCACTGCAGGGCAGAAAGCCACGAAGTTCCACCAAGGCAGGACTGTCAACTGAACAGCATTCAAGAAAAGAGAGAGTGTGTGTGTGTGTGTGTGTGTGTGTGTGTATGTGGTTTGGTCAAACTCTTGAGTCAGCACTAACAGTTTTATTCTCCACCTCCTGTCCCTCAGCCTCAACACACACCATAACTTTCTACCATCAGACACTCACACACACACACACACACACACACACAGACAGACTTGAGCAGCAGGCTGGGTTGGCCCACTACACAGTGACTTCATTGTACCGTTTATGCCAAACAGATTGTAGCCCCCTCCCCCTCTCTCTCTCTCTCTCCCCCCTCCCCCTCTCTCCCTCCCTCCTCTTCCTCCCTCCAGTCTTCCTGTCCAACTGGAAAAACAGAGAGGGGCGTGACCATGGCTTCACTGCTCTGAGTGTGTGAGAATGTGTGTGTGTGTGTGCATGTGAGGGGGGGAGAGAGAGAGAGAGTCGGAGTGTTTTTACTGCTCTGTGGGGTTCAAAGGTCTCCAGAAGAATGGGCAGCTCTGTACGACAGGCAGAGGAACGACAGAGGGCTGGAGCTAGAGTGTGTGTGTGTGCATGGAGGGGTGAAAAGACACACACACATACGCTTGTGCGGTTATTTACTAAAAGTCTAACACGTGTGTGTGTGTGTGTGTGTGAGATTAGTATAACTCAGCCATGCAGGCCCATGTGCATGCACATCATCTGAACTCTGTCCATCTAAATGTGGACCACATTAGAAGCCTGGTGTGAACGATTATTGAGAAACTTTCGATATTGTGTATTTGGTAGTCAGTCTCTGGTTGGTGTGTGTTCAAGCTGTCACTCTCTGCAGCTGAGGAGCGACAGAGTGTCTTGCTCTAACACAACACAACACAACACGTTGGGGTGGGATGCAGCCGTCTGCTTTCTAGTGCAGCTGGGTTAGCAAGTTCCTCTGTGTTACATAACGCGCCGTCTACTATAATGTGTTTTGTCACTAGTCCTCTCTGTCCAAAGACAGGACAGAGAGGACATAGATTTTTTTTTTTCAAATGATCAGATTAACTGAAGCTCAGTATAACAGGTCAAACTCTGAGTCAAGCGGTGGCTGCAGCATCACAGTGTGACAGCGTGAAAGGTGCCAAGACACTAAATGGACGGGCTTTTACTCTGAAATACAAGCAGGACATCCTCCTTTATCCAACTCCTAAGTAAAACATATTACACTATCAAGTTACACTGTCTTGACGCCGTCCAGTTTCCCCACATTTAACACATTTCAACACACTCACCCATTTCAACTGTGGATGTGTGTACGCTTTTAAGACTCTAGTTTAGTTCAGTCCCGGTCATGCCAGACTCCATGGGGAGACAAATAAGTCTACAGGCTGTCACTGTCACAGATATCAGCTGTGTGTGTGTGTGTGTGTGTCAGCTTTCTGTGGTAAATAGGACAAGACACTGGGGATAAGGAATTAATGCAGACAGTAGACTATAGGCACAAAGAGCCAAACCTAACACTAACGGTCAAAAGTTGTAGAACACCCCACCTCCTGTTGCTGAAGACTTCCAAACCCCTCTGTCTGTGCAAAGACAGTGATGGATCAAACTGTGTCCCTACATCCTCTGATGCTTTATTAGGACAATACTGTCCTCTGCAGGAAGTAGGACTGTATATTTCTATCAGAATGAAAGACAAGAGACACTGACAAAGGAGACAGAGCTGGTTGGTCAGAGCTTCATCCTACAGCTAAAGATAATGACCCAGAACATTGGAAGAACCGAACCAGACGGTGGAGAACAGCACAGTCTCCAGACTTAAACCACACGGAGTACACTGAGACATTAAACTATACGAATTTCAGTCAAAAATGGAAGTGTTCTAAAGCTTCTGACTGGGTAGTGTCACACGGCAGTGATTTAGGAATGGACAGCCTGTTCCATAAAAAGTTAGCTAAACACACCGCATGCTGTTATTTTGGTATAAAGACGAGAGTTGAACGCTCCCTCTAAGGAAGCATCACCGTCCAATGTGGACAAAGCATGCACCACAACACCATCAACCAGACCAGGAGCGAACCTTTAACCTCTGCAGTACATCTCGATAACTGACTGATACTGGCATTTGCTTTGCACCGCAAGGGGACAGCCACAGAAACGGAGGATTCAAAGCGGGAGTCACCAGAGGACACGGAGAACGGCGGCTCTTAGCGTCTGACTGGCTGCAAACAAAAGGAAAAAAACTAGGAACAGTGTTTTACTCCTGGTATTGGGAACGTGTCTCTGAGCACAAACTGATGAAGGATGGTCAGAGTGTAGAACACAGTCTCCCCGTCTGGTTGACACTGAGTGGAACATGGTGTTCCAGCCAGCACAATACGAGCTGTGTTCGGCCATGGAGCGCTGACACCACACACACACACACACACCCACACACACCCACACACACACTCGTAATTAAATACACAGAGGCACAACAGAAGTTTTACATCCCTGTGAATTACTGCAGTGTGTTGTGAAGATACAGCATCTATAGCTTGTGTCTGTGTATCAGTGGGTTTTAATGTATGTGGATGTGGATGTGGAGCACAGCACCCAAAGCTGGCGGCTCTCTAGGGCCGATGGAACTCCACGGTGGGAACTAATCGTGGGTGACTAATTCTTCGTCAGCAAATGAGATCCAGCTAAAACGTGCACATCTGCCAGAGCAGACGACACAACGGAAACCTTTCATTCACGTCACAACGGCAGGTCGTTTTTTTTTTTCATCACGCTCCTTCCAAAATCAACACTCCTGCTGTGCTTTAATCCACCACCTCTACAATTCAACAGCTTCCTTACTCCATATCTTTGTTCATGTGGATGTTTGCTTGTTGAAGACCTCGCTGATCAAAACACCGCACTACTTTCAAATACCGCAGAAATTTCAGTGTGCAGACAGCCTCTTCTTTTCTATATGTACCTGACCTCTGACCTCTTCCAGGGACCTTAAGTGCCTGGTAATACTCCTCTGAACACGGCCAATGAGCTCGATTTCATTTTTAAAAAGAGGCAAACTGGTGGTGGTAGAATTTACTGAAATGCATATGAATAATTGCTGAATCACTGTGCCTATGACCCTACGGCCAACTCCAGGAAGAGTCCTGGTGGTTCCAAACTTCCTCCACTTCACACATAGAGCTCCTTGCTCTTCATGTCTTATGAATTGTGGGACCTTATATACACAGGGGTGTCCAATCAGCTCAAAGTTAGCACATATGAGCTCCACCTAACAGGATGCACCTGAGCCACAGCAGAGCAGAACTCTGAAAACATGTTTTCAAAGGGTCTGAATTCTTCCTGAAGCCACTGTATCTGGTCACACAGGCCCATAAAGCTACTTCACAAGTCCTGAGTAACCACTGGGTGCATTTCTGAGCGTGATGATTACCTGGTACGGCTGGTAGGTCGAATGGTCCGACAGGAAGTCCAGCTGTTGGTCTAACAAGAATTCCACCGCTGTTACCGAAGACAACAGGCTCTTGCCCACCACTGGCTTAAACGCCTGCACACACAGAAGAAGAAGAAGAAGAAGACATGGTCAGAAAACAAAAAAAACATCTGCACTGTAACATAAAAAGAATGAACTTATTTTAAGCACAATCACAATCAAAACATCCCTTCAGAATCAATTCAGGGTATGTGTTTTGTAGAATCCATCAGTTCTATAATAAATATGTAGTAAACAACGCATGTATAATTTATTTTGGAGCTGCAGTTCTCTGTGAAAAAAAACAAAAAACAAATGTCAGACAACTGAGGCAGAAGAAATGAAGGAATAGAGATGAATGAAAGAGCAACATAAAAGTTTAGAGGGAGAAAACTGCAGCAGAGAAATGATGAAGAGCGAGAGAGAGATGGAGGAGAAAGAGAGACAGAGCCGGGGATAGAAGGAGAGCTCCAGAGTGGTGAATAAATTAATGAGCAGAGGAAGTCTGACAGTTCAAAGGCAGCACACTCCACTTTGATGTTGCTTCTTTTACCCATACACACACACACACACATGCACACGCACACACACACCAATGATGTCTGTCACCCCGCACATACAACACAGACGCCAGGCTGCACTGGTTTCCCTGCTTCCTCTTTGGATCTGTGTGTGTTCACGTGACTGTAATGCACTCACACCATTTGCATTGCGTTCATGGTTTCTCTGCAACCACATCACTTCTCATTTCCTATTTTAATGCATGATGTCAGTCAATCAGTCCGAAAACGATGAACAGAGTGTGTGTGCGTGCGTGCGTGTGTGTGTGTGTGGCGAGGGTCGGCGCTGCCATGATTTATGGTTACATCACAAGGTCAGTCTAATAGAGAGATGAGACATTAGAGGTGAGGAACATGACCGCCATGACCACCCCCTCCTCCCCCCATCCTCCCTCCCTGACAGACGCGCAAACACACACCCAAAGGAGGCAGGAGGGACATTGTGTGTGCAAGCTAAACATGACAGTGTCTGTGTGTCTATGTCTGCAGCTCTATTTCCGTCTGTCTATACATATCACAGGCCACGCTGCTGTTATTATTATGATTATTATTTTCAAAATGATTGCTATTTATTTTTTGTGTCCAGCTTTGACAGTGGACTGAGTCTTGACCTGTGTCCCGTTCTGGAGACTCCCCGGGGACGCCACACTGACAGTGAAAGTGTGTTAACATACACACTTCTAACTAAAGAGACAAGCATATTAAACCAGAAATGCCAGTTGGACGGTCAAATAGATTCAGACAACCTCCCCTCACTTCCCCGCCCCCACATCCTTCCACTGTGTCCTCCATGAGAGACTGTCTCAGTCTGTCCCCCGTATTGGATTGGTGGAATCAGTTTGTGCCAACAACAAAATAAGTGCAGCCGTGATCAGTTTCCACCTGTGGATGGATCTTTTGAGTGTCCACTGCACATGCTGCTCTTATAACCTGCATCTGTTACAGATGCATGATGGGAAATACTAATGAGACTTACAGACCGGATGCAGGGCAGAGACAGTTGTCATAGAATTGTAGGTGTTAAAATTTCCACTTCCTTCAAACTATACATATATATATATATGTGTGTGTGTGTGTGTGTGTGTGTGTGTGTATAGAAAAGATCATGTGACACAACTGAAAGTTCACCAGCTGCTTCAGACTAATGGGCCCTGTGATGAGACTGTATCAACTGCTCTTTCCATGGGTAAAAAAAAAAAAAATAAAGCTTCCACACTAAATTATACACGTGTTGCTTCTGTTGTCAGTAAGGAAAACAAAGAAAAAGTTGTCAGGATGAACGATTTCCAGTAATGATTCATGTCCTGACTCACTTTAACATCGAGTCATAGCTTTGATTCTTAGTCATCTGATTTCCTTTAGACAAAAAAGGCTTTTTGTGTTTGCTATTAAACTTATAAAGAATAAATTAAACAAAATCAAGGCCAAATTTACTCTAATTGACTTTAACTGTTTGATGAAGCAGACCTCCACTGCTGAACCTGGACCGGATTCATCTGGACTCGCTGAAAGGCCAAGTACGGGGTGAAAACATGAGACTTTCGCTGAGCTGGATTTAAGACGTTTGATTTTGAACATGAAAAAAAAAAAACTTCGCAGCTTCAAACACAGAGCACGGCTGCTCTGATTCCCCTCTCTCTCTCTCTCTCTCTCAGGCTGAAAGGAAATAACAGTTCCTTCATCTCCTCTAAAATGACTTGTCTACACACATACACACACACACACACCCACCACACTCAACCACAATTAGGTCACATCTGCCACAGTGTGCCAGGAAAAAGCACTCTGTCACTGTGTATTTCCAGACAGGCTGCAGGAGAGTGGATGAACAGATGAGAGACACGTTCACTTACTGTCAGTACACAACACGCACTAAAGCCCGTGGATCCACATAGGAAGAAACGCGCACTAATGTCTCTATAAAGAGAAGCAAAGATGTAATGACAAAGCATATTTATGGCCGCACAAACACACACATACACATACACAAACACACACACACGCTCTCTGGCTGCATTAACATCTGAAGAGGACAGACGTGAGAAAAAGAAGCAGATCAGTCTCCATGAAAACATGTGTGTGTGTGTGTGTGTGTGTGTGTGTGTGTGTGTGTGTGTTGAATAATTGATAAGGAGAAGTGCTGCAGAATGTAAAGGAAATGAAGAAGGGATGATGGAGTTCATGCATCACTAAGTGACCTAGAGAGGCTAACACACACACACACACACACACACTAAAGCTTTGTCATCCAGGAGGCCATTATCTGATGAAGGTCAGACACAGAGAATGAGAGTGTCACGAACAGACAGAGTGTGAGAGTTATATTTGTAAATTGGTTTAGATGTGCATCCTGTGTACATCTCCGTCAGTCTGACTAACATTCAGGATGTTGTAACCAGAGAATGTCTGGTATTTCTGCTTGATTGCTGACTTAGGTTATAGTATAAAAACTCCTTCTAACATGTCTTCTTCTAACAAACATGTCCTAATGTGGATGTGTGCTGTCAGAGGCCTCTGTGATCCACATCCTCATTGAACAGCCTGGCAGAGATAATCCCTTCTAAAGTTTCTGAGTGAGCCTTCGCCCCCTTCTAACCAAACATCACACATCTTTGGACTACTGTCCAAAGTACTGTCCAAAAAATGTGGCTGTTGCCAGCAGGATCTACCACGTCAGGCTCACTTCATGTCCTGTCCAACAGGCCTGGACCTGGTAATGTTTCAAATTTTGTGTATGGAGATTGTCATGTGAAATTGTAACAGTGAGATTCAAGCGGTGGGGTGGGTGTAGGGCACAGATATGTACAGAGCATTGTCACATTTGGCCACTTAAGCCACATGTGTTATGTGTTGTTGCTTTGTAAATTATTTTTCGGTAGTGATATCTCTCCACGGTTTGAGGGACAGTGGGTGTCTCTGTGGTCTCAACACCACAGTTTCTAATAATAATAATAATAATATGACAACATCCTGACTTCTAGAGATGAATTGTCCCTGAATGTCACTTCTCAAATAAACAACGCGTACACACTGACTTCATTTAATTGATTTTATACTAATGGAAATGTTTTATCACCGATGCCTGTCAGCATCTGACTTGTATTCAGCCCACGTGGAGAGCAGTGCTGCAGTGGAGCTGACCCGTCCACACTAATCACTCTATTTGCCCGATGTCTTACCGTTAGACATGTGCTTTTTAAGCTAATGAATGTTTAAATCTGTTTATTAAGTCAACTGTCTTATTGTTTGGACTTATGTTTAGGACAGGACATCAATTCAAAAGTTCACTGAGAATGATATAAAAACTAGTTTTACAGAATTCTAGCATAAACAGCACAAAAAAAAACATGTTAGAGGATTTGCAGGATGTGTGGCAGTGCCGCACTGATGAGCCATGTTCTCTAAATAGGTCACAGTACAACAGCTTCTTTTCTACACACACACACACACACGCCCACAGACACACACAGACACACAGACACAGACACAGACACACACACACACACACACACACACACACACACACACACACATAAGGACAGGTTGTGTTCTCATCTGCTTATTGCTTTGATGGTAAATGACCGGAGTTGTCAAAATACAGCTGCTCACGCACGCACGCACACACACACAGCAGCGTTCCCATCACTTCAGCTGGACATTAAATTGACTTCCATTCATTTCCTGGAGACTTAGCCTAACCATAACCATAATCACTACTTGCTAAACCCTAACCCTCAGCCTAACTTCACCTTAACCTTAAACCAAGTCTTCATCCTAAACTTTAACATTTGGGAAACTTTTCTTTTTGTCCCTAAAAGGACGATGAGTCCCCACAATGTGACTGCGTCACTATGTTTATGTCCCCACAGAATCTGACAGCAAAAGTCCCCCGTCATATCCAGTCAGATAGCAGCAGCTCATACGGTCCAGCTGTATAAGGGATGAAAGACACGAACAGAAGCAGGTGGCTGAGTGCTTTTCCTCTGCGACACTCAGCCACCCAAACAGCTACTGCAGGTGGCAGCTCGAGCACCGGGTGACGACCTATATCCCACGGTCCTACGTAAGATGCAGGCAGAAACAAACGAGGAAGACTTTTCATTTTGAAAATCACCCACCAGTGAAAGAGGCTTCTAAAATGTCGGAATTATGTTAGAAATCCAAGCAGCAGAATCACTCAGCTGTTCATGAGGTTCATCGGTCAGAATAACAGGTGTTTGGAACCATGAGATAACACACACACACACACACACACACACACACACACACACACACACAGAGCTTCCACAACTGCCACTGCATCACCTCCTACACATTTGAATTATTTCATGCGAGGGGGAACAGTCACGAGAATCGTGACATCTGCCAAAGACAAAAAGTGCGTTGATGCAGAGGAAGTGAGGTCATGAACTGAGCGTAAGTGACAGAGTAGTAAAAGTGGTAACAGAGGAAACATATTAGAAGCCACAGCTGGGGCAGAAGATGCAAATGTGAGCCATTTCATTTGCCTGTTTTCCTTCTATGTGACTTCATGTGTGTCTCTTTCACTTGTCTATGGCCTGTATGTATGTACACACACATATTAAAAACATAGCCTCAATCTGCAAAATGAATCCTGCTGCACTTATTTGTTAAATGGCAATCTGGACACGTTTCCATCTAAATGTGGAATGAATATGTTTTCAAAAACACAGCAAAATAAAACACAACTCGTCATCAATGTGTGTTTCCATGAACTGCTTTTATATTAATAAATTATAATGTTACATACTTATTTTGTAAGTTGTGTCATCTTGTTGAGGATATGGCCCTCAGGCCTCCAAATGCTCATTAAAGAGTTATTCCAACAATTCAGAATGGCCCGTCCATACAGCTCCAGGACAGGAGACAGAGACTGTGGTTTTTTAGCTGCCAATGAGTCAAGCTCCAATTCTACACATCCCATAATAAAACTCAATGGTGTCTCACTGCCCTCTCTGTATACCCCCACATCTTTCCAAGCACCATGCCCACAGTTGGTGGCCAGACTTTCCATTAGAAAGCCTCTAGCCAAATCCCAGATAACCCTGATGACATTCTCAGGGTTTGTTTTCTCAGACTTGACAAAGCTGCTCTGGACCCAGACTGAGCAGTACACCCTCAGTCACTACACGACCAGCCGGGTAGTGTAAATAAAAACTATGAGGGAGACCGAAATTAGCCGTCGCTATCCCATATGATTATGAATCAGACACACACGCCATGTGCCGAGCCACATGATTTGAATAAACTCAGGAAAGAAGACAGAGGTAACTTCTGCTCATCATAACACAAAGTCAAGTGCTTGAGATTCCAGAGCAGAGTCTGAGACACTGATGTGGTGAAGAAGAATGTGTATCACAAAAAAAAACCCCGTCGCAAGAATCCAAACAGGAACAGATTAGGACTTTTTTTTTTTTTGTAGTAGGTATGTAGTAAGGTGGTATAGAAAATGCAGCTACCTTACAGCATCTTCAGAGAGCTTACAGGCTTGACACACTGCTGCTACACAAACACACAGACTCACACAGATACACCCTACATGTCGACTGCGAGGACAGAACAGATCAGGATGACCGTACGTTCTATTCTGGGAAATATCCACAGTACCACAGGCGGTTTGTCGCTTCAGTCTCACGGACTCTGGTTTGATGGACAAATGAGAAACAGGGAGGGGGAAAAAAAAAAAAAAAAGACAGAGGATATAAAACTGTAACATTACCTTGCTCGTCCGACTCCAAACAACGTCAAGGAGCAACGGCTCCGAAGAAAAACACTTGACAAAACTAGCTTTGATCCAACAAGCAGAGAGGAGAGAGACGGGAAGAAGGAAAAGAAAGGATGACGAGGGTACAAAAGCGAGAGAGAGAGAGCAAGAGACAGAGAGAGAGAGAGTGTGTGGTTTCCTCTTGTGGTAAGAAAAGACAGATGGCCAAGAGGCAGAGAAAGCAGAGCAGAGGACGAGCTACACAGCCGACATTTTAACTGCTGCTGACGCTAGGAGGGACAGAGAGGAGAGAGGGAGGGAGGGACAGAGGCAGAGGCAGGGCCGGCCGACACACACTTCCCCTCTCTCTCTCTCTCTCTCTCTCTCTGTGTGTGTGTGTGTGACGCAGGCTTGTTTTTTCTTACTCACTACAGCCGTCTGACTTGCTCTCTCTCTTTCACTTTCTCACCCTGCCTCTCGCGCTATATAGCGCTGTCTCCCTCCCTACTCCTCCCCCTCTCTGATCTGTTCAATTCAGCTTTATTGCGTCATTTCCTTACAAACACATACACACAAATCTCTGTATTAAGACACAGCAGTAAAGGAAAGACTGAGGTATGTTTCAACAGGGTGTGGGTAACGTGTTAACACTTTCTAATAGGCCGCCATCGGTCCAACCATCTGCACTGACCTCCACCTTATGAAGGACGCCTCTGCTCGAAACAAACAGGGTGGGGACAACAGATGCTACTGAATGATCAGACTGCACAATCACACACAGACACACACATAGTTATTGGCCTAGTTCTCAAATGTATGATTTATGAATTGCTTTTCAGCACCAATCGATCGTGAAAATGCTAAAGCAGACCTGAATACCACCACCCATAGTTTCCACTCAGACCATCATTTCTGTATTTATCTATTTCATCCTGTCCAGTAATGTTCATCATCTGCACAGAATGACAGGGACAGGTAAAGCTCACCGTGTGAAACTGATTCATTACATTGATCTAATACGTTTATGCAATTGTGTTATTACAGTCATGGACAACATGGATCCAATTACTCTGTGTAATGTGCATGAGGCTGCTTTGGAGTGATGAACTCATGGAGAATTACCATCGACTGTGCGGTTCCCCTCAGGTCTGTGGGGCCTTTTAGCCTCTATTATGTTTATATGTTTACATCTTCACTGTTTGTTCAGTCTTCAGAGCACTCATCAGCCCGGTATCCAGCAGCAGCAGGCAGCTGTTTTCAGGGGAAAGGCTCTGATAAACCCACCGTACGCTAACTGCCCGGCAGCAAACAGCAGCGTTCGGTGCACAAAGGCTTGCGCGGGCAGGCGTTAGCGACTATAATGCAAGGAACACAATGGCTAGCAGATGTGCAGGAACACACCTCTCATATACTATCACGTTAGCTCTGGAAATATACACTCACGGGCTGAATATAAACACTAACAGTGTATGAACATGGGAATACACTGAGCTCACATGCACAGAGAAGGACCAGGTACAGGAGATGTGGGTGGAAAGCATGAACAGAAGAATGGCCTTTCATCAAATGCAAAGAACCCACCACTAACCCTGCTGAGACATCATATAGTTACATTCTGACCCGGGTTTCATGTCAGTTTATCACAGTGTGACAGATAGACGTACGTCTGTGTGCTTTAAACACATATAGAGCATTCGCCAATCCTTGATGTGTGCTGCTACTATGGCTCCACGTGTTGCAACATTAGCTGAGAGGAGGGATTATTATTTATCAGGCCAGTTAAGCCTACAGTGTTCTGCTGTAATCCAACCTATGAAGCTGACAGGAGTGATGCTGAGCTCTCTAGAATGGACATACCTAGCTGTGTACAGTCAGTGATGGGCTGAGTGAAGGTATGGAGTTTCTCAATTAAAACATTTAAACATTGTATTCCAACAGCGCTGTCAGACACAGGGACAGTTATACATTTGCCTTAACGCGCAGGATTCTTTACCAAACAATAAAGAACAAATAAAGGGGAAGACAAGTATTTAAAGACTGCACCGGATTTGGATTTAAATAGACCTGACTGCCCTGTTGCTGAACTCTGACACAGACAACACACACATTCCTAACAGTCACCTTTGACCTCCTCAGCTGACCACAAACCAGCTCTGATTAATCTGGCCACCCGCTCGGGCAGATTTACGCTCTGCTACTGTAACAGCACACACACAGAAAACACACAGAGACGCACGTACGGGTGCTGCGCGGTAATATTCTGCAGTCCATCTGCCACATGGATGGATTAAAGCTGCGTTCACACACATTCCACACACAGCCTGCTGTAAACCCTGAATCACAAATAATAATTTAGAATAAAGTGGATGAAATGGTACACTCTCCATCTACTCTCTAACAATCTTATTTTCTGAACTGGCATAAAAAAAAAAATGGAGGCCTTAAAGAAGCCTGAGCTAAACTGAGTGAATTCAAAGTTCGACTCAAATGCTTTCTTGTTGTGCTGCTACTGTTTGTCAGTCTGTGCAGGGATAAATGGGTTTTGTTTTTTTTTTGCTGCAGCTCTTGCTGCCATAAAGGTAAGCTATAATTACACATGCACACACCGATCCACGGGAGGCAGGAGATTACACTAGCCCAGCTCCATCTGCTCAGGGGGGGGAAGAGGGAGAGACAGAGGAAGAGAGAGAGAGAGAGAGAGAGAGAGAGAGAGAGAGAGAGAGAGGGAAGGGCGGGGGTTGGCATTTTTATTGACCCAATTTCCACCCACACGGTCGACTTGTTTCCTCTCTGGCTGGCTGACAAGCCTATGAGCAAGGCACAGGCCCCCAGACTGTTGCGGTTGGGTATGCGGCGTGGCGGCGTGTGATGAGGCAGGCTGTGTTATGGTGGACGCAGCTGAGAGAAACAGCTTTCAAAAGGAGAGCATGATGAGACTCACTCTCTCTGTCTCTCTGCTTCCTTTGTTCTCCTGTCATCATACACAGAGCCCGTACAGTTACCAGATAACAAGATGCCTGCTGATATCTATTTGGGAGTGTGTGTTAGCCTGTCTTGTGTGTGTGTGTGTGCGTGCGTGCATGCTTGTATTTCATTTTACAAAGTGGGCCATTGTTGCTAGGTAACATAGCAGGACTTGAGCAGTCTGCAGCCAGGAAAGAGAAAATTTATAGATATTACATTCTGGCTCTTTCCTTCTCCTCTCTCCGTCACTTCCTTACACCTTGCCACACCTTAACCACACGCACCTGTGCAGACACTTGATGCCGTATAAACAGAACCACAGAGTGTTTGCTGCTGCATGTGTGATTCAGAGCCATTAGTGTCTCCAAAGTCTGATGAATGCCGGCGACAAAACCTGGGGGTGTGGGGTTATCAGACCTCTGTAGGCCCACTCCTCACCTCTCCTCACCCGGCTCCAGGCTACATTAGCAGCTACTAACATAAATGGACTGCACTTCCTCTCAGTCACCCATTCACTCTCACACACACACACATTCACGCACCAATGGCGATGGAGCTGCCATGTAAGCCCCTGGCTTTCACAATAGGAGCAATTTCAAGTTCAATGTCTTGCCCAAGGACACTTAGACATGTGGACACGAGGATCCAGGGATCCAACTGCCTACCTACAGATTAGTGGACGAGCTGCTCATCCTACAGCCTGCCCCCACAACACGCAAGACACACTCCAATCTCTGACTCAACTGTCAGTGGTCGAGTTGCATCGGGGATGATGTAGTAACTGTGTTCGAATGAGACAGAAGAGTATGTGGAGTAGCAAAAAGATATGTGTTCGAGCACCGTGAGTCCATCGACAGGACGGGGTACTCTCCTAAGACTTGAAGACAGATGGGCAGACAGACTGAGTGACTAATAAAAGGCTCAGGGAAATCCTGCAAAGTAAAGTCTGTCAGTTTTCATCCATCTAGCTCACGTTGGGTGGAAGATCTGAGAGATGTGGGCTGACTTTGCAGGGCTTTCCCATGATGGTATGATTATAACAGCAGTGTCACCTTTTGGAAGTAGAATGAAGGTGTGATGGAAGAATGATGGCGCAGCACAGCTGTTCTTTTCTTTAAGAGAAACCCTGGGAACTGGATTCTGACGTAGCTGTGTTTGCAGAATAAACTAAAATGCTGGTCAGTTACAGCCACACTGCACACCTTACGAGACAATGCCTACAATGTATATACATACAGTTAGCCACTGTAGTAGAGATGACTTCAACAATATGTACTCAAACTGCATCAGATCCTTCACATCAGAGATTTAAAGCGATGGCCGTTACCCTTTCTCTATGCCATTCTCCCCTCTCACTCTCCCCATCCTCCCGACCCCTCTCTGTCACTTTAACCAGACGGACCAATAGGATGACAGTCTCCGCAGCACATGTGATGTGAGAGAATCGAGAGGCGAGGGATGATGACACTTCACGCACACTGACACACACCGTGTTTATACGTGTTAGTCTCTGAGGCAGCGGAGAAAAGAGGACAGATCCTGCGACTAAAAAAAAGCGTCTCCTCAGCTTCAGCTCTCTCATACACAGTGACAAACACACAGCTTGCCACTGACCCAAATACCACTGAAGAATACAATGTCACCCTCTGAAGAAAGCGGCAGGTTTTAATAGAAGCCAGACCTCTCCTGGGAAAAGCATAGGTCCGTCACAACTTCCATCCACGTTCAAGGCACTGATAAAATACTGGTCCAATCATGTAGTCTGATTCATCTCGACTACCAACAAGACAAGGTCAAAACCAGCCTCTTTCAGCCCTTTATCAGTTTACTCGTCTCCTCCTCTCTGTGCTCACATATACGGTCATTAAATACAGCTCAATTCACAACAAAGCTGCTCTCGCTGACTTGTTTCTCTGCTTCTGTTGTCAGACAATGGAACAGCTATGAAACAGAGACTGAAACACTTTGCGTATCTAATTTTGGACACCAGTGTATGCACCGCTGCCATCCTCAGTGAATCCTGTCTACGTGTGTGCTCAGTGTACCGTACATTCATCAGTTACTGTTAGAAAACCAACCAAAACTGACATGAATCACTCGGTTTCTTAGGAATCTCTGTGGGAATACGAGCAAAAAAAAAAAACACACAACACAAAAAACAACAACTAATAAACAGAGACAAACTCTACACGCTTATGAATCACAAATCAGCCCAACTGGTAGGTCTAGATTTTTTTTGGTGGTGGGGGGGGGGGGGATATTTATAGCATCTCTTCGGGGATGCTTGCATGAAATCCTCTGTGCTGGCAGCGGCTACAGATTTAAAAAAAAAAAAAAAAAAAAAAACCTCCTTGGGAATTCAATTCTAGAAATAAATAAACACACACACACTAACACGCTCTAACCTTCAGTCCTTGAAATAAACAAGATCTGTGATCTCTCTCTCTCTCTCTCTGTCTGAAATTAGGATAGAGGAGAGCTCTGCCAGATAACATTGGTGTGTAGCAGCACACGGGCACTGAGCCAGAACACAGCATGAAAGTGTGTGTGTGCCTGTGTGTGTGTGTGTCAGCTAAAAAGAGAGTGTCCTATTAGTTTTAATGTTGGCTCTGCACCATTTGCCTTTGCTGTAGAGGTGGCAGACGGACACATTATCGTGCAGCCCTGTCAGTTCAGCATCCTGTCTCCATTTACAGCAGGGACAGACCTCCTCATTCTGACCTGCAGGGTGTCCACTGGGCAATAGATAGGGTTCGAAATTATATTAAGAACCCGGATCATCTCATTGGTACTGGAAGAAAACCAGGGAGTGAAGTGAGCGGATCATTGTCCACCACAGGAGAAAATGACACCGGGGCTAAACTTATCTAAGTTACTCTTACTTAAGGTAACAACATCTATGCCTGTTACTGTCAGCGCAAAAACAAGCTTACAAGTAAAACGCCAATATGAGTATAAGCACTGCCTCACGTGACCTCACGTGACCTCACATGCTCTCATGGGGAAGCAGATGTAAACGAAACTGGGGCACGCTGGTGCAACAACTTGCTGTCATGTTCGCAAAACTGTACAGCGAGGAAACACAAAAGCAGAAGTCTGAACGAGTGCTGATGTGAAAATGGTTGGAAAGTTGTCAACATAGTTTTAATATATGTCAACACACAGCCTTCTAGCTAATGTTAGCCTCGAGGGCTAGAATGTTTACTTGGCAACACTATCAGCTGCTCTGGGACTAATGTTAGCTTGTAACACACGTCGAAGTACTGATGTAATCATAATCATAATCATAATCATGCAGAATTCCATCTGTCCATTATCTATACCACTTACAGATAATGGACGGGGGGGCTGGGGTACACCCTGAACAGGTTTCCAGTCTGTAGCAGGGTTGACATGATGAATGAACCCAATCTGCCGGTGGATTCAAACCTAGAACCTTCTTGCTGTGAGGAGACAGTCCCCCATCTTCATCCCAGGACAGAACAGGAATAAATTCTTTTTAAAGCCAAAGTATTTTTCCTGGCCATGTGAACGTACTGAGATGTGATTTGACAACTTTGGAGCATTGACAGAAACTGACAGCAGAACATCTGCATTAGAAGCTGATGATGTTTTATTAAACGCCCTGCATCCTTTCCTCCGTTTCCTGCGATGGTGCGATGCAGCATGGCGTGTCGCTCTCTGTCTCATCCCTTTGTTCACTTTCACACCGCGTGTCTCTCTGCCCTTGGGTGTCGTCTGGTCAGTGGAATTCACTTTGTGTCTTTGATGCTCTGAGCGTCTAATGAGTTCACACAGTACTCGATGCTCCCTGGGAGACCGGGAGATGATGTAATATGTGGGTTTGAGAGGCAACCACACACACACACACACAGCAAAGGTTAGAGTGAACACGGGGGCTGAGGGAACAATAGACAGATGTACAGAACAGCAGGGCTTAGACTCTTTAAAACCATCTCCATCTCCCTCCCTCTCTCTCTCTCTCTGAGTCACTCTCTCACCCTCTGTTCACCAGTCTGCGTTTTCCCTCTCTCTCTCTCTCTCTCTCACTCTCTGTTCTGCCAGTCTTTCTCTCTGCTGGAGTTCTCTCTGGTGTCAGATGACATCTGATCCAACGTCGGGACTTGGAGGGTGGGGGGGGGGGGGATTGGCAGAGCTGAGCAAATTCAAATCTGTCTCAGGAGTCAACACCTGGTACAGGCCGCCAGTGATTTCATAAACAACTGTGTTTTCTGGGCCTACTGAGGAGAAACAAGACAGTGTTGATGTGGCAAAGGGAATTAAACTTCCATTTGAATTACAAAATAAAACCCCGCATCCCAACGAGCGAGCGCAAATACTACAGTTCTGATCTGTTAAAGATGGCCCATGTTACAAACGCCAAGAAGAAGTCATGCAACAGTGTTGCTTCATTATTTTCCTCTGCTGTTGTGTAATGCTGGCTTAAGTAACGGAGTCACGTCAGTGTGGGAAAGGAGAGAGAGCGAGGTCCCTGCTGATCAGTGTAAAATAAAGCTTTTTGTGTCAATGCGGGGAAGCCTGGAGACGCCATTTCTGAGCAGGAGTACAAACACAACAGTCGGGCAAATAACTAGATAAAAGCAGCCACTGTCGTCTTTATTAGCTCCGCTAATGGGACCAGCCTGTGCAGACCGATGCTGACTGTCAGGTGGGACTAATGGGCCCAGATTTCAGCACAGGGTGTGGGGGTGGGTGTGTGTGTGTGTGTGTAGTACTCACACATCGGATCAGCTGAATGAACAAAGAGCTTCTAACCCGTGCCTACCTATCTACAGCAGTCAAGTTTATTAATAGAGCCCATTTAAAAACAAGCAGAGGTGACCAATGTGCTGTAACAAATGATAATAAAAAAGGGCAATAATAAAGACAACAATGAAAAGATAAAACCCAAGGAAATACAGAGTGGGATGCAGTGGTCACAGAGGAGAGAGGAAGAAGAAAACAGTGGCTGAGGGAGCACATGTGCACACACACACGTGTAATTTCAATCTTGTCATGGTATACATACATACAGATGCTGATGTTAGGAAGAAAAGCAGCAACCTGCTGTTTTACCTGATGACAGAGACTTGAAATCATGTCATTGAGAACGAACACAGCCAGGCCGACAAAGGATTCCCAATATAAAATCACTCAGTCACTCAAATCAGGAAACGGTGTTTTTTTGTAAAACAAGCACTGCATGAGAAATAATAAGCGTAATATTAGCTGCTGGCAGATGGAAGCCAGTGTGTATTAGTGCACGTGTCAATTCATCCTGCATTATCAGAATTTGTCTTATTTACTACCACAGCACACCCACTTGAAGACCTACGTTACATCAGCACGTTATATCACATCCTGCACATTGGCAGCTGTCCTCACATAAGAGGTGTAATGGTGTGTGTTTGTGTGTTTGTGTGTGTGCGCGCGAGGGGGGAGAAGTCATCACAGGCCACATGTCACACACACACAGATTGAGGAGGAGAAAGGAGAGCTGAGAGAATGGGTGAGAGGCTGAGTCACTATGTGTTTGTGTGTGTGTGTGTGTGTGAGAGAGAATGGCTTACACAACCCAATACAGCAGGAACCATGTATGGATGCAGCTGCAGTGGTTCCGCTACAACCGTTCACTGTGGTAACATTATTTTTCACATGTCATTCTGTTACTTAAGCACTAAACACTATACTACATTTAGTACAGCGTTTACAGATACTTCATTGCAGCACACCAGTGGCTGAACAACACTATTGTTTGTGTACTCTTTTCATTCATGGATAAGTTTTTCGAAGAATTCACCAAGAAGGTGATGCAACTTGTCCAACTTCCCTCCCCCCGTCATCTGTCTGAAGAAGGAGAAGAAGAAAAAAAAAGCCAATACCAGCGCTGGTTAAAAGCCAAGGGTTACACCAGCCAAGAATCACCTCGGCTTAAGCGCAGCGTTTGGGTATCGAAGAACGGTCCTGAACTTGGACAAGCTCCTAATTTGTTAGAGCCGAGGATTCCTTTAAAGGTTCCCTGTGGGGGTTTAGACGTCTTCCTAAGGCTGTGGAGCTGTTTTTTTCTGGGAGTGGGTCTCCATTTTGTTGATCTGGTTCTGGGACACACAGGGACGCACATGCACAAGCATGCACAAGGGTGAGGCAATACAGATTTCTGTGAATGTTCCTGCACTATTCCACTGATCCACAGGTGGATATAAAGTACCGAGACAGACGGGGGGGGGGGGGGGAGACTGCAAGCTGGTAAACGTGGATGTTAACAAGGCTGAATACTTACACTTATCTGTCACACGGTTGTGTTGTGACTAACTACAACACAACCTATGCTACTATCGAGCTTAAAGTCTGACCTGAAAGGCTGCTGGGGAAGGAAAAATGTGATCTCTCTTCTTTGTACTAAAGGCTGCATGTTCATGATTAATGTGGAACGACAGTTTCATGTAGAATAACACACATACAGCATGTAGACTCAGACAAGCACACAGAACCTCACACAGGAACCTTTTAAGGACATTTCTTTTTAATGGAGCCATTCCTGTAGAAAAGTAGAAGAGTGGAATCTGCAAACGCGTATTCAGAATCTATGTGTGTGTGATCAGACCTTCAAATGTGTAGGTTATCTGTATTTGATGTGTGAGATTTGTTCATGCGTAGACAAATTGTGTAAATGGTGTAGACGCTTACAAGTCATAGCATTTGCAACTCTGCTATATGAGACCGTGGGAGGGCGGAGAATGAGGGAGCAGACAGTAAAAAAAGAAGCACCAGCAAATCCTGCTTCACTAAACACCTTATCAGTCCCTCAGCAGACAGGAAACCCGCAGAAGGCTTGTTTCCTCTACACACACACGCGTACACACACACACACACACACACACACACACACACACACACACACACACACACACACACACACACACACACACACACACACACACACAGTAGAGAAGTGAATAGGGAGGTGTGAGCATTTCCTCTCTTGTGAACAAAAACAATATGAGAGGAAAGCAAAGCAGCCAAAGTCGGACTTGCTCTGTGTGCGTGTGTGTGTGTGTGTGTGTGTGTGTGTGTGTGTGTGTGATGTCCAGGTGTTTCAGCATATGTGCGTTCATATTTGTGTGTATGCATCTGTGCAAACAGTGAGTGTATTTTTATATGATCATATGATGTGTATATGTAGTAATAATATGCTTGCATGGTGTGTTACTGTGAGTGCACACACACACACACATATGCCATGTGTTAAAGGGGTAATATGAGTATGTTATGTATTGTGTTGCAAGAGGTGTTTCAGCTAGTGGCCCGAGGAGGATCCTGGTCTGACTGTAAGAAACAGAATTTCACTTAACCTTAAGTGTTAACATGAAGTAGCTCATCTCTGTCGTCACAAGATATATAAACTCAATCCACAAACAGAATATTTGCCAGTTATTTTTCTGTTAATCGACTGAACTATTAACCAGTGAACTGTTTCAGCTCTACACCAGCACTAAGCTTTATCACCTATAAGCAGCATGTAGCATTACTTCTTCAAGTATGTTGTACTGGGATACCCAGTGGACCCACAGTGCTGCTTTATATGTGTTATTCACGGGTGACACGACATGCAAACCATACTCTATTTAAGCCCATTACATGCATACAATCACAGAAGTATACAATTAGAAATGATCATGCATAAAAGCATGATATCCAATAATGAATGTTTTTACTGGAGAAACTACAGAGGACACGCAGACAGTGTTGTTCAGCTGTATCTATGGGAAACCAGTGGAACGGCAACACAACCAGAGAAAAACAGAGCGGGGGGAAAACACAAGAGGGCTAAATTAAAGCCAAATGTGTGTGTGTGTGTGTGGGGTGGGGGGCGATCTGCCTCAGTGAGTTATGGAGCTGTTGTGAGCAGGGTGGGGTCATTGGGAACTTTACAACACAACAGACCCACACAACAGACTCAACCCGAACACACAGCCTAAGGCAAGTCCTGGCTCAATTGACTGCTGCCATTAAACCAGTAGCTCCTCACACAACAAGGATCATCTGTCTCTCTGTCTCTCTCTCTCTCTCTCTCACACACACACACACCTTATAACCTTATATATACCAGCATGCATATTACTATGCTAGCACTCACAACACTTACACAATTTTACACAACACTTCTCATTAACTGCCAGGTCTGGTCCTCTCTCTCTGCTAAAGATGCCTGAATCAGCACTAAGGATAGCTGCACACACACGCACACACACACACACTTGGCTGAACTTTAATGGATGACTATAGTATGAAAAGGAAAAGGTCACAAACAGTATGTGTGTGTGTGTGTGTGTGTGTGTGTCTGATGAAATGAGCAGTTTCCATTAGCTAACAGGGCTAAGGTTATCCTACAGGAGACATGTCCCTGCAGCCTTACATCCCCTGACACCACTGGTCATTACACCGACACACACACACACACACACACACACACACACAGAGGAACATGCCTCATACACATGCACACATGCAAACACTAATGCACACACATACAAAATACAGCACCGACTTAACACAGATACCACTGGCCTATAGCTTTAGAACACATTAAAAAGCTCAACAACTTCCAGGTGTTCAATGAGCAACAGCTCTCTCATTCATCTGTCTTTCTCATTGTTTGTTGGTAAAGTACACGGAAGAGCTTTTGAGTGCTTGCTAAGCTGCTGACAGTCGCAGAGATAAGGGGAACAGTCAGTCAATGGCATTATGAGGCACTAAAATAAAGAGATAAGACCTATCACATCAGGCCTTTGTGATACAGAAGAAGATCTTTGTGATTCAGCTGTGATGAATTTAGTCTGATGCAAGGTGGGAAATCTGATGCAGTCTGGGATCTTTCTGAGTGGACAGTTCAAAGACATACAAGTCAGGGTAACTGGAGACTCTAAACAGGAACTACAAAACCACACTGCAGACATGACTGCAGACAACAACGGACATACACTGTTTTCCATAAAGTTGGAATAAAATATATTTGACCTCTTCTCATGAAATGATTGTGACAATGTGATTTATTTTTGATAGATAAAACTTTATTGATCACTCTCTTCCAATGTGATTACTGATGTGTATAAATAGGAATAAAAAGAGGAATGTGTCTGAAACAAAATGAGTCCAACTTTATGGACAACAGTGCATTTAAGTGTGACACCACTGCTTCCCGCGCTCTCTGTTGTACATGTCCATATGGATACATATAAATAAAAAAGTAAAAAAACAAACAAACCGGAGTTTAGAAAAAATCTGAAACACCACCAGGCTCTTGCTAACTGCAAATACGTTTCAGCTCCACATGCATGAATGAAACAAAGATATACATATATCTATAGAACTAGACCGGAGAACCTTACTCCAGTTCCAATCCTGGTTCTCGGATTACTGCTGCTCCATATACAGCTACTACTGCTGCAGCTGTTACTACTACAAGCATTACATGTTCTATAAATACTCTTACTACTGCTGCTGCTATCATTAGCATCACTGAAGTGCTGATCAATCCTACGATAGTGGACCAGAGGCATGTTCTGCTCAGACGTTCTTTACTTTACAGTCCCTCCTCTCTGTTTCTCGCTAACCCTCCAGCCATTAGGCTGTTTAACCACATTTCTCAGCAGCTGATCTGTTATCAAGGAGGAGAGCTTACAAAAACATCACCTGCCTCTGAGTGAGATTCCCCACACTGACTGAGGTCAGTGGTTACACACAGGGCTCAATGGATGCACAGCAGCTGGGGACACAACCATTTACTGCCACACCAAGGCTTTTGTCATTGTTAAAAGGGGAGCTAATTGCTGTTACTTTTACCCATTTGTGGAGCTGAAATTATTAAATGATTAGTGGAGTCAACAGAAGATGAATGATTATTCGTATCAAGCTTAATGGTTTAAGTCACTGCACGGTGAAATAAACTACACAAGAACACATTATGTAGCATAGAAATCTATATTTTCCAGTACATAACCAATGTACACTCATCTGTAACGGTCTACAGGCCTCATAAAAACAAAAGCTGAGAGAGCGCACCGGAAACAGAGGGATAATAAAGAGAAGAAAAGAATGAAAAGAGACACTGAAAAAATAAAACAGACTGAGGCAAAACAATGACAACCATGAATAATAGAGAAAACAAAGGAAAAAAAAGCACACAGTGTGTGTTAGTGTGTGAAGGTCACAGGGGTTTAGTTATGTAACCATGTAATAACTAGACAAGCTATCTGCTGGGTCTGTCTGTCTGTCTGTCTGTCTGTCTGTCTGTCTGTCTGTCTGTCTCTCTACTA
Organism: Toxotes jaculatrix; assembly: GCF_017976425.1. Taxonomy (NCBI): domain Eukaryota; kingdom Metazoa; phylum Chordata; class Actinopteri; family Toxotidae; genus Toxotes; species Toxotes jaculatrix. The sequence continues at coordinate 1,262,976 of NC_054414.1, forward strand.
ATCTCTGTGTCTGACTCTGGAGTTCGTCTGTGTCCAAGTGAATGTGTCAATAATAACCGGCAGCTGTGTTCAAAGCCTGAGCATGTTTCAGAAAAACAAGTCAGACTTTCTAAGAACTTTAAATTCAGAATTTAAAGGAGGAGTCAGAGATTCCAAAGAAAGACACTTGATATTTGAACTCAGCAGCAAAACAAATGCACCCCTCCCTTTCAGGGCTGCCTCATAAACTCCACCACCCCAAACTCACAGACGTGCACTGTCAAGGCAACGGCGCTAACAGCTGGGCTAGCTGACCAGGAGAGAAATACGGTGGAATCCAGACCGTCTTATACAGAAGCAAACAGCACGCACACAAACACAACACCTAAAAAACAGTAAAAACTAGCAAGAGTTAGCTGCCTAGGTTGTTTGTAGCTAAGCTTACAAGGAAGGTAGCATAGGATTTTGAATTACACACCAATCCAAATAATCCTACTGTGCTAACAAGCTTGTATGTATAGGTCTTTGTGGCTATAAAATCCTCCACATGCTGTATGGATAAATACCATAATTTAGACAAGCAACAAGACAGCAAGTGTTGGAACTAGTGTTAGCTAGGTTGTGTGTTAGCAAACTGTCGTGACAGTTGCTGCTGCAAAGCTAGCACGCACAGAGAGCGAGACGGTTTCCCAGAGCCAGCACACCAGACAGATACTCACAACTCTCCTGCTACTATAGATAACATCACACCAGCAGCAGACTAGAAAGTAAGCTAAGTAATTTAATGTTACTGGACATGCTAACGTGACACAAGTACCTGCTCACTAACTAAGCACTTAGGATTAGCTACCACAAACATTAGCAAACGGGACAACCCGTTGAATTAGAAGCACCTTTCATGAAGAAGAAAGTCAAAAACCACAAATAAAGAAACATGGTGAGATGCTGCTTCTTTCTTATTCAAGTAGTAAGAATGCAGCACTTTATATAAATCTTACTGTCACTATTCCTCTATCGTAGTCTCTTGGGGACACTCAGGCAAACTGTTCCCGCATTAGTTTCACAGTAAAACTCATCCACCGGTGCCTCCTTGTTTCAGGCCTTTAATCAGATTTTTACCACATTCCCAGGAGTGTAGTGCTCACTATGACAGTGAAACTGTGTGACAATTTCTTTTGGTACTTTCACAGTGAAGCACCCGCAGATTTATGAGCCTCAACTACAGACAGAGACAGGTGTTAATCTACCATTTCTCCTTTTATAAGTGTACTTTTAACAGCCATCAGAAAGGAAAAAAGTCCAAATGACTGACAACAGTTTTCTGTTAAGAGCAACTGAGAGCAGCAGGGTGGTGAGTGTGACATGACGATTGTTATATTGATGGAATCAGTGCTGTGGAAATGTACAGAAATACTGAACTGGGAGTTTTGTCTGCCACGTTAAATGTACTTCATCTGGGTAAAATATATCATGATAACAAGACAAACCCACTGAGGTAAAACTCCCATTAACACCAGTAACAGAAAAGTAGAGCTGGAAAACAAAGTGAAGCCTTTGTATTCCAGTGTGAGTGTGTGTAGAGCTATTGACTGAACGATCTTTTGTCTGAAAGGTGCTGCTTTCGATGAAAAGAACATTCAAGCCACAACACAAACATTCAGCCGTAATGAAAACAAAAGGCTCCTCACACGTTCTGTTTAATGTGTCATTGATGTCAGTTAAAACCTAATGTGTAATCTAATATTGGATTTTCTAAAAATCTGTTATTCGCAGCTTCTTCAGGCTTACAGCTTCATTTCCCACTATAAGTGCGTGTGTGTGTGTGTCTGTACTAGATTTTGATGTTGTTGCTATGACAATAGCAGAGGGGGCACTGATATGACGAATGAGTGAAACAAAAACAGGAGGAGGAGTCAGGGAGGGAGGGGAAAAAAAAAAAAAAAATCAGTGAAAAACTGTGTGTAGAAGTCTTTGAACTCTTATCTCCCATGCGTGTGACAGATGGCGCTGTGCACTCACTCTGCTATTACATAATCAAAACAGTGAATCACATTTCCATGCACGCGCTTGCAGCCGCTGCCAGACACACACACACAAACACACACACAGACAAACATGCACACAGTCCAAAACTAAATGCCATCAATGTCAAACATTTATGAACCAAATCCCTCGGGTCAGGGACAGACTAAACTAAAAAAAAATACGAGTTCACGGCCTGATGCAAACACACACAAGTGCGGCACTAGCACGTCTACACAGACCACTGTCGTCTGAAGTGTGTGTCTGTGTGAGACACAGCGTGCGTGCGAGAAACGGTGTGACATACAAACAACAAAAACACCACAGCGACCACACTGTTGCCACACCAAAGCGCGCGCGCGTGTGTGTGTGTGAGATGACAGAGACACAGAGCAGACTTGGCATCAGAGTGCTAATATGTTCACTGATAATGACACACACACACACACACAGAGACAGACAGACACAACAGACAGTAGAGAGCAGCACATTCAAACTGAAACCACTGTCAGACAAATGCATTTTATACGTGGTTTCAGCTGCCGCTTTACTCCCAACAGTCACTCCTCTATATACAGTCACTCCTCATTCAGCAGCCCTGCAGCTCTGACCCACAGTAAACCCAAACATTTTCCCTTTAGCTCTGGCATTTTAAATACTACCCCCAAGTTATCAGCACCAATCCTAAGTTATAACTCCTGCGTGTTTCCACTACCAGCCAGCCCAGTGTGTTGGAGAGTGTAAGAAAACTAGTAATTCAAGTCTTCTGCAGCTTCCTTCTACATAAGCACATCCACATTTGAATAACCGCGAATTAGACCAGTAACAGAATGACAGTGCTGTTTAAGACTCTATTTTCACACACAAAGCAATAGGTGCGTCGTATTGTTCTTTGTACATAGTGTATATATTGTGTAGATGAGCTCGATCTGCTCAGTGTCTGATGGTTATTTCTTTCTGACCGTTTCCTAACTGCGGTGAAACAAATACAGCGGCACATGAGGCTTTGTATCTCTCCTCCACTTGACGGACGCCCTCTTATCTCTAGCTCCTGAAGTGGAAACAAAAACTAAAGTGTGTGCAAGTCCTTTAGAAGCTCAAACAGACCCCAGCAGAGCAGAAATAGTACTAGTGTCAGGCTCAGCAAAACAAAACCGATGGAGACCAAGCTGGTTACTGCCACTCAGAAACAACCTCTATCCAAGAACACAGGGACAACACTACAACAACACAAAGGGAGGATGAACAGTGACCCTGAGGCTTTGTGTTTAGATGAAGAGCCTGCAACACTTTGTGGTAAAAACTGAGGTGTTTAACATCACAGACAGCTTAGTCATAACATATTCTCATTACTGTGTCCAGCCTAGAAATAGAAAACAAAGGTCTTACCAGGGCAGGCCACTGTATGTGTTTGGCCTTGGTTGCCTGCAGCAGGCCTCCGGCTCCTCCACCTGCTCCTGCTCCTGCTCCACCTCCTCCTCCTCCTCCTGCTGCTGCTGCTGCTCCCTCCTTCCTCTTGGCCCAGACCAGCTGGTGCTCCAGTAGAAACAGCTGGAAATCCTCATAGACCTTGACCCACTCTCTCTTCTCCCACTCCTGGTCATCAAACTCCACATATACCTGCGCACCACACAGAGAGAGAGGAAGTTCAATGACAACATCACACACAAAAAACTCCACCAGCTGAGAGCAGAGACTTGGATTAAAGCTGCATAAAACTGTTCAGACAGTTGGTTTCAGGTGGAACATTTGGCATTGTTACGCAACATTTTCTACAGTGCACGCTGACCTTGCAACCGCTTAGCAACAAGACCTACATAAAAGCATTAAACACTTCAAGAGAAGAAGAAAAGATGGAAAAGAAAAGAAGGACACAAGGGAGAAGGACTTTGGCTTGGAGGACAAGGAGGTGAAGAAGGAGAAGAAAACACGTTTGTCAACTGAGGGCGGGTTAGGATTTTCACATTTTATAACAGAATAAAAAACTGAATAGTTTACACAACTATCAGCTTATCTTCTGTGTGTGTGTGTGTGTCTGCATTAGGCACCTTTCCCTCTTCATCGCCTCATTTCATTTTCACTCTCTCTTCCATCTTACGTTCTCTCTCCCTGTTCCCTCATTCCTTCCTATACATAACTCACCCCCGTTCCTCACTCTCTACATCAAGGCAGCGACATCAGTATCTACCTGTTTATTACTACTCACCTGTTCATTGCTACCTGGATCCATCCTTCATGTTTCTATCAGCTGACCCACCTCCCTCCACACCTCCATCGCTTATCTTTCTCTTTCACTCGCATCAACAGCAGTCATTCCAGGACACAGATTTAACCCATCACTCCCACACACTCAACCATCCAATATCTACTCCTTCATCTTTAATCAATTCCACACTACAAAGTTTAACCTCTATCTGCCACTGCCTGAGTCTCACGTCATTAATTTATTTGAATTAACAGCTCTTTACCTCTTCTTTACAGACTTGACAATGTGCCACACCTTATATTTGTGCTGTATCTTGTGTGTGTGTGTGTGTGTTTTTGTCGCAGGGACCTTCTGCACAAAGGGGTGAGCTACCAACAAGTCTGACTTTATTATCACTCACACCCTTCAGAAAGCACATAATCAGACCTACTGTCTGAGTTATGCACAGCTTCAAGTTTCTAATCCCGCCCATTGTTATTGCATGTCAACATTTTAAATTCAATACAAACTGCTTTCATTTTTGTGTACCCGTGTGTGCTGCCACACACAGCACCTGTGATAACGCACACTGGTGATAGGCCTGACAGTTTATTTGTGAGAACCTGATTTGACGCACAGAAGAAAATCCAGATGCAATGAGTCAATCATGCACCTTCTTCTATTTGTATGCTCCTCATTATGATTATTATTACAATATGAATTGTGCGTCCCTAACACGACAACCAGCCTTGTTTATGTCTGCTGATTTCACTCTGCCTCTCTGACAGGAACAAGACGGATGATGACAGCGAGAGTGAGACATTCCTGTTAAGCCTGTTGTGTCAATAGGTTTATGTGTGTGTGTGTGCGCGCACGTGTGTGTGTGTGTGCGCTTGTAGGTCTATCTTTGTGAGGGCCAGTCTAAGCACAGACCTTAAGAGGTGAGGACATTTTGGGAAAGTGAGGACGCTCTGGTCGGTCCTCACAACTTCAAAGGGCTGTTTCAGGGTTCAGACCTGTTTTTTTTTTTTTTTTTTTTTTATCAATGAGTGACCTCACAACGACTGAAGTACTGAGTCTGTGTGAGTGTACCAGAGCAGCAATGCTTATACACCAAGTCTTGATCCTTCAAAGTATCAATGAACAAACCTAAGCCTCAGGTTTATGTGTTTGTAGCTCTCTGCAAAACAAACACAAACACCTCACCACAAACATGCAGAGCAAGCGCTTTAAATACATGCGGCTCTATGCTGCGGTGTCTTTGTTTCTGCTGCCTGCTTTGGCATCTGCCGTTTGTGAACATACACAGTACACGCGCGGGATAGGTGTCATCTGTCTGCACGCGCTCACCGCCATCAGCAAGCATATTAATAACCCTGACACGTGCAGAGCAGGCATGACACTGTATTCTGTCTACACAAAGACACGCACACACAAACAGCAACACTGAGTACACCGAGTATTCATTTGAGGAAAAAAAAGACATACACATGCCAGGGAAAAAAAAAAAGGGAAAACTCAGTGTCTGGTGGGTGAGTCGGTTGCCACAGTAACTGGAGGCAGCAGTGAGCACTGGCCATGAACACACACACACACAGCTCTGATTCAGTAGGCTCCTACCCGCCAACAGTGAGCAGAAGAAGAGACAAAGGGAGAGAACAAAGGAGAGCAGATGCCACACTCACAACACTGTACAGCATCTGATTTTATCAATATCAGCTCCCACTATCACTACAGGCTGGGTGGCACTCTCTTCTTAAGACCTGCTGATAGCCCCCATTAAAGACACTGACCTACACACAGGAATGAGGCTGACCACTGACCAGCCGGTACAACCCTGATCCACACTGTGCAGATGTGTGTGTGTGTGTGTGTGTGAGACTGAGCGATTCAGGAGCTCAAAGCTGGAGCCCCAGATTCTGTAGCAGAGCACCTGACGACCCTACCTGTGTTTGTTACATCACATTGAAACCACTTATCATTTAGCATTAATTAGCTAACATTAATTAATTGATTTGTGTATATTTTTTACTAGTGCTATACTAAAAATGTACATTTGACTCAAAGGGAGGAACACACTGTGTCTTCACTAAATAATAATACCATACTGCTCACTGCTTTCTGTTCAGCCTGTTCAGTACTGACATGTATCTGTGGTTTTCACAGTGTGAGATATGTGTTCGGTAATGATGGGAGAAGCTACTGCTGCTGTTGCTGCTGCTGAGCTAAATGTTATCCCAGAGTCTGACACTACCGTCCAGCACCACCATCTCAAGACGTGGCATCTGATCTGAGGAGAACCTCGGCAAATCAGTGGGTGAGAAATCCCAGTGATGTACTGGTCCAGCAAAAAAAAAAAACCTCCAATATGGACTTGAAACAAAAGAGGAGTGAAGCGTCACCTCTCCAAAAAGGCTAGAAAAGTGCTCATCCCCTTCACTTCCACTCATGTGTATGAGTGCAGGTTTTCTGTCACTGCTCATGATTAAAAGCAAGTGTCAGTCGATGCTGCAGGTTGGAGGATGATCTCAGTTTATTCCTTTCTACAATGCATCCCTGCATCAACCGCCTACCTGCATCAAAGACAGAGACCCGTTGTCCTCACTAAAGGAGGGGTGAGCAAAACAAGGAGGCAAAGCTGGCTATCAGTTTACTGCCGAGAGCATGTCCGGGTGTTGAGACCGTGATACGACAAGCAGTGAAAAGCCATGCATGATGCCCAGTAATGGTTTGGTTTGCCCAACTGACTTTGTTATGTTTTACAATGTATGGTTTTGTTGAATTGAGGTTATTTTAGCAGGACTACTTGTTTAGTTACTGGACTGTGGAGGATTAACTGTTCAATAATCTGAAGTGAGAGCAGCCCACAGTTAAAGTGTGAAGGTGGATGAGATGTTTAAAAGTCTTTCAGGGTTGAACCTTTATTCAAACAGTGAGTGTTTAAAAGATGACAGCTGTTTTTCTGTTCTCTGAGGGGAGGCTCACTTTCCCACACTCTGAAAAACTCTGCTGTATATCGCTATTCACACAACATTACAAGGTTAAATTACAGGGTATGAGAATGCCAGACAGAGAGGAGTGAGAGGACAGTCAAAGTGAAGAGGGTGTGCACGCTCAATGTCAAAGCGTGAACACTGCTGTGTAGGTACACTCCCAGAGCACTGTATTAGGCTACCGTAACTCAGGTAACCGCTCTTTATAACTGTGATGAGCAGAAAAGCATCGTCAACATGTCCAACCTTGAGGTGAATGAACTGTAACAGTAGAGACCACATCAGGTTTCCAGTCCTGTCAGCCAAGAACAGAGATCTGAGACTGCAGTGGACACAGACTCACCAAACCTGGACAGATGAAGACTGGAAAAAACGTAGCCTGGTCTGATGGTGATCTGGAATTGGAATCAGTGAATCAATGGACCCAACCTGCCTTGTGTCAACAGTCCAGGCTGGTGGTGGTGGTGTGAAGGTGTGGGGAATGTTTTCTTGGTTCACTTTGGGCCTTAATACCAATCAATCATGGTCTGAATGTCACAGCCTGTCTGAGTATTGTTGCTGACCATGTTCATCCCTTCATGGCCACAGTTCACCATCTTCTAAAGGCTACTTCCAGCAGGATCATGCTCCATGTCACAAAGCTAAAGTCAGCTCAAACTGGTTTCATCAACATGACAGTGAGCTCAGTGAACTTCAGTGGACCTCCCCCAGTCTCCAGACCTGAATCCAGTAGAACCAAGCAGGATCTCAGAGGAAGGTTTCCAACATCTTGAGGGATCAAAGAGAGCAAAGGGAGGAACTGCCCAGTGTTGGTGAGGTGTTCTTAATAAAGTGCTCAGTGAGTGTATGTTTAAAGTGTCTCTGTGAATGTCTCTGTGTGTTCATGCTCTCTACATGACTGTGTATATATACGGGTATATGTGAATGTGTGTTTAGCTTTTGCACAGTGTATAATCTGCCCATCACTAACGGCTGCAGAGCTGCTTTCTGGCTGGCTGCACGAGAGGCTGCCGACAGCCAATGAGCAGGAGGCGTGAAAGCACAAACGGCCAATGCGGAGAGAGCAGCGCGATCTGCCTTTTAAATAGAACGGCACAGAAAAGCTAGAGAAAACACATAATATAGAACATTCAGAATATAGAAAACAAACAGGAAACAGAGGCTTTACAGTGACTGGTTCCACTAAGAGGACAACATGACGAGACATGAGGACACAGATGAAGCTGTGTGTATTTGTATGATACTCCTATCTCTCTTTAATGTGAAGTGCCAGCAATCCTGGATCAATTAGTCCACGATCCTCACCCACTTTCCATCTGCGGTAATGGCGTCATTGCATTTTAACCCTTTTTGATGACTTCATACTCGACCCTTGTCCTCCTCTCTCCTCCACTCTCTCTCTCTCTGTCTGTCTCTCAGCCTCAGCCTTGCCCTGCTGTAAATCACGTCCAGACACATGCGCAGACGCATGCGCACACACACACACACACACTGTAAGCTCTATCCTGTTCTCCAAAAACTCTAATCTGATTTATTGAGCTTGACTGCACAGAAAACATGTCGGCTAGTTGGGCTAAAAAGACTCCTTTATCCCCTTTTTACCCCCACCCCACCCCCACCCTACCCCGAGCCCACAACCCCCCCGGAACCCGACAGACTAGCACACGCACACATAGAACACATAGTCCAAAGTGTGTGTGCATTGGACTCACAAAATGACAACTAGTTGGGGTATTCGATTCCAAACCTTCACGCCATGATATTCAACGACAGAAACAACAGCCACCCCTGCTGGAGGAAATGTCACAAAGAAACCAACATAAACACAAACAAACCATGGTATTGTTTGTTTTGTGCATTTGTCATGAAAGGGATATTTGATGACACAGCACTGTTGTGTTGTGTTACACTAGTAAAAGATAAAAAAAAATAAAACACCATGTTCCACTGCTAGAAATATGGAGAGAGAATTAGTATCTGGGACTTTGTAGTTACAAGATATGTGCATCTTGGACCACTAGGCCACCATGACCCACCAGGAGACTGCACATTTATAACAACAGGCTTTGTTACAAAGCAGTCTGGGGAGGGGGTGCAATATGGAAAAAGCAGGTACGTGTGCTTTTAGGTCTTGTCTCATACAAGGGAACAGATGTCAAGACATCTCAGCCTCTGCTGCTTCTATTTTAAGTGCTAACACTGAATTTCTCCATTTAATTTAATTAAATCTACAGTCTTCATGTTCCTGCATATTACTTATTAACAGCCTGCAGCAAACATTGATAGACATATTTCTTAGGATGAGACAGACAGACAGGATCTTGGGACATGCAAGCCATTGCTTAAACCTTGTTTTCATTTCAAACAAACAGGAGAATGTGAACCTTTTCATGCTTTGTATTCCAGTGGTTTTTGTTTATTTTTTTTCTCCTGCCACAAACCGCCTGTGCTGGAAACAGAAAATGTAACAGCCTGCTGGCCATCAGCTAGCTTATATGACGCAACGGGTCCTGATGGAGTGGACACATTAACGCTGCAAGAGTCCCCTGAGTGGCCGATGAGGTCTAGCACAATACAACGAAAAACAGAGCCATCAGAGTGCTTGTATTTAGAAACCAGCGAGCAGCTACGCCAGTAAAAGACAAGTTGCTCACGTGCTGGTGTGAAATTATAGAGAGCTCAGACCTGCAGGTCCTGGGAAGAGACAGATAAGACAATAAGAGGTAACAGGAAAAGAATGTGTGAGAGCAAGGTATGAATAGCTCAGGCTAAGAGGAGCATGAGAGAGGACAAGAAAACAAAGGAATAATTATGTAAGGAGCAAGTAAATAACAACATAAGGGGAAAAGAAAAGTAAAAAACTGTTTTTTTTGGGGGGGGTGGTGGTTGTTTATTCGTCAATGAAAGAAAGAGCAGTACCAACAGAGGAAGGAGGTGATGAAAGAAATGGATTCAATGGGAAGGAAACAGACAAAGAGAGGCAGGGAAAAGATGAAAAGGAAGAGGAAGTGACAGACGTCAGTGTCAGACAGCAGAAAAAATGAAGCATGAAGGAGAAGAAATGATTAAGAGGAGGACAGATGAGATGAACACACACACACACACAAAAAGAGGAGAGTCATCTGCCTGGAAACCCAGCGACTAGCCTACCATAACGGCAAGCAGGTTGACAACACTGTAACCAAGGTGCCTCGTCCCTGACAACGGACCAAATGATGCTGCTGCTGCTGCTGCTGCTGCTCTCTACTGCTAAAGAATATCAATCAGTGGGGGGAGAGAGGGAGACAGACTTTGATAGAGAGATGGTCCCCCAGAGGTACATAAATATATGAAGCAGCTTCAGAGTAGCTGAGCTGCTGGCTGGCTGGCTTCCCCTCGCAATTACCAACAACCAAAGGAGAGCGAGAGAGGGAGAGAGAGAGAGAGAGAAATGAAGAGAGAGAAATCTCATCATGCAAAACAGAAATTCAAGTAGGGCTGCTGTGGGCAAAGACATGTTTGATGTTCTCACCTAATACAAAACACAGAGACTCAGAGAGACTCTCTGTGTGAGTATGTGTGTGTGTGTGTGTGTGTGTGTGTAAGGGTATTGTGACTACTGAAACTGCTGGAAGAGAGAATGGTGGGTCAACTGTGAGACATGACGACGAATGAGGACAAAGAGACACGGAGGGGCAGAGATGGAGGGACGGCAGCAGCTAGTCATGCGTTATTACACTGAAGGAGGAATGGGCCGTGCAAGTTATGTGCCCACCTGCATTCTGAAGCTTAAGGTGCTGAATTTTTCAAGTCAACGCAAAGACGTGGACAGTCGCAAATTTGCATCAGGTGATGCCACAAGTACGCACAAACATGAGGGTTGAAATTATTTCAAATATGTCAACTATTTCAACCTTGTACCAGCTTTCCAGGAAAATGCAGCAGTAGTGGCTTCAAGCATGGTGGGCAGCAGAAATAAACATTAAGGTATGTGGTATCTCTGGAGGCAAGCCCCTCCTCCTTTTGAGAGGAAGTACTCCCACACGTGAGGCGAAAACTGGCTTCAGGTTCGACTCCTTAATCATGTGTGCAAACAGTATTTTAGGTCCTGCTGTGAGGGAAAATGGCAACTTAATGCTCCCGCCAGGGTGAAATTACAGTTTCACTGAAGTTAAGACAGGTGGCCATGTTCAGTCGGTCAGTCTCACTGATAAGCCAAGAGTTGCACGTGGTTGCACGCATGCATTATTTTCCCCTTGCCTGTAGTGAGAGAGGCTAAAGAGACGATCTAAAGAGTGTGGATGTCCACAGGTGACAGTTGGACATCGCAGCGACATGCCCATAACTGCTCAGGTCAAGGAAAGATTTGGAATGTTGTGTCAGTTAAGTCACCAATAAAATTCCTTCAGTGTGGTTAAAATGGTCCAAAGCAGGTTAAAGATCCAGCACGGCAGAGACAGACAGGACCGAGCACAGAGAGAGGGGGGACAGAATGGCTCTGTTGTGGAGGTTCGCTGGGATGTAAGTAATGGGAAGGAGAGAAATGGAATAAGAGAGCAGATGAGCTGAAGTAATAGCCAATGACAGCATGAAGAGACATCCCCTGTTCTACAAGGTCATCTCTCCCTACCCCTCCCTCTCTCTTTCTCTCGGTCTGTCTCTGTCTCACTCTACCTCTCTGTCAAACCCACATGGGAACCAGAGCAGACACAAGATGGCAAGAACGACAGAAAGTGTAGGGACATGAAATGAAGTACAGATATTTCAAAGAAATGAGGGGGGAAAAGTAGCGAGGAGAAGAGAGGAAGAAAAAAAAAAACAGGCAGACTCAAAAACAAGGACTGAGAAAAAGATGGAGAGCGAGCAAGAGAGAGAGAGAGAGAGAGAGAGGGGTAAAGTAAACAGCCTTGAGCAGAGTGATGTGACCCAGCTTCCCCCATCCTCCTTTATTCCTCCTTCGTCTCTTCCTTAGCAAGGATGCGTGGGGCCCAGGAGAGCGGAGGGAAGGAGAGGTGAAAGGAAGAGATGGAAGGAAAAGGCTCATCCAGAAATAGCTCTGTTGTTGTTGTAGACTCATTACTAGGAAAATACTTACTCAAACACTTCCTTCTGAGATTGAGGATTTCAGGCTGAATCTGGTTTATCTTTAATGTGTTTCCACATTTCCTGCGTTCGCGCTGCGGTTTTTGTCCGACGCAAATATGTTTACTTAGCCATTACAGCTCCAAGGAAATGAGGCGCCTCTCTGTAATATATCACTTAAGTTCATACGATTTTTGTTACCTGACTAATCAATATCATGTTCAGTTCATACTCACACCAACAAAGTGTCAGTGCCACACAAACGCCACAACAGTCATCTCCAAGCCCACTGATTCCACTAAACTACAAATTACATACACTTAAATGTGTATATCCATACATATACAAATTATATACACAAACACACACACACATATATATTTAATTGCATATTTACATGTATATGTGTAATTTAATTGTCCAGTAATATGCAAAAAACAGATGGCACACACTTTTTTTTTTTTTTTTTTTTAAATCAAACAGGAGGTAAAGGTGGCAGCACATTAATCCACATTTGGTGCTCTACTTTGTATTTGGGGCAGCAGGACGGTGTGTGTGTGTGCGTGTGTGAGAGTCAAAATAAACGGCAATGTGTGTGTTCATGGTAATGAAGGTATGTGTCACCCAGTGCTAAAGTGTGGCTCACTGGTGTGTTATTAGAGACACATCAGTGAGAAATAAGATATATCAGGCTGTGATACACACACAATAGGTGACAGTATTATTATTATTATTCATTTATTATTCATTATTCAGATTACAGGCTTTGTCGGTGATATAGAAAGCATGGGTTATTACCAAATGTATACATTAAAGGTCAGAGAAAAATAAAAAAGGACTTTTTCCTCTTCAAATCCACTGCTGCCTTTCTGTATATGATCCAGAGTCTGACTTGCAGACTCAGACCTGCAGGCAAATCCTATTTGGTTCTCCAGTCCAATCTTTAGCGCTGTCTCCCCTTCATTTGTAAGTGTTCAGGTCTGATTTGCGTGTTCAGGCACCGTTAACCAGCCAATGGACTCTGTCTGCGGCGGAAACAACACTGGTGAGCATATGTACGCTGCTAAACGAAGATGGCTGTCTCGCCCCACATACTGTATTTCAACGCAGAGATGTTAAATATGGAACACTGGAGGGAACGCTTATGACACAAACCAAAAGAGACAGTGCTGAATATTCAGCAGAAGGGCTGAAGGACACGCACCGGAAGAAAAAAAAACAAGGCATGCTTTTCCTTTTTCTCTCGGCCACTTTTTCTCCTTCGCCGCATTTTTCCCTTCCTTCCTTCCTCCCCTCTCACTCCATCTCTCCTGATAATACAGCTCTAATAATAGCCCAGTTGCATCGAGACAATCGTTTGGTGGAATCTAGGGCAGCCGCTGCAGAGGCAGTATGGGAAAATCCCTGTTGCCTTCTCCAAGCCTGCCTGCATGCCTGCCTGCAGACTGCACACGTTTGTGTGTGTGTGTGTGTGTGTGTGTGTGTGTGTGTGTGTGTGTGTGTGTGTGTGTGTGTGTGTGTATTTCAATTCGTCCTGCACAGGAAGAAAGACACACAGGACCTGTTTACTTTTTACATCACACCTACAGAGCTGACTCTCTGTGCCAAACTTTCACATAGACCTTCAAAGAAACAACAGGCCTGGATTTGTGTTCAAATCAGACTGAAAGAAGCACAAGAACAAGGTAACACTGAAAAGAATCTAAAATAAAACCACCACAACAACAACACAGTGCTATTTCTTCACATGTGGGACAAGGATATTAGGATTATTTTGGGTTGGAACATAACATGTGTGTCTGTTCCTTGCCAACCGTTTGGAACAGGATGCTCCTCTGATCTTCCTGCAGCTCAGTGCACCTTATGAACCAAATAATTAAGTGTCCAATAAGTCTAATAGACCTTAATCAGGTATGTGCCTTAGTACATGCAAAACAGAAACTCTTAAGTTCCTCTCAGGCTGCTGTGGCAGTGAGTCAGCTGTTGTCTGTTAGCTAAGCCTTGCTAGCTGGTTGTGTAGCTCATACGGAGAACGCAACTGAGAAACTAGAGTCAGTCATTCAGATCCATCCATCCATCCATCCATCCATCCATCCATTATCTATACCACTTATCCTCTTAAGGGTCATGGGTCCGTGGGTTGGAGCCAATCCCAGCTGACACTGGGTGAGAGACATGTCTCCAGTCTATCGCAGGGCTGACATATAGAGACAAACACTCACACCCATGGACAATTTAAAGTCGCCAATGCATGTCTTTGGACTGTGGGAGGAAGCTGGTGTACCCAGAGGGAACCCACACTAGCACAGGGAGAACATCCAAACTCCACAGAAAAGCCACGGACCACAGATTCAAACCCAGAACCTTCTTGCTGTGAGGCGACAGTGCTACCCACTGCACCATTTAGATCCATTGTTTGGTAGTGGTCTGATTTCTCAGTGAGTTATAGCCTCACTGGACAAAGAGCAGTGGAATGGATGAAAAACAAACACTCAACCTATACGCTACACTGTGTGCGCAACAGCATCACCTGGCTGCATCTGCTACAGTGTATGAGCCCTGCTATGATAACCACCCCCCCCCCCCGACACACACTGTGCATTTCAGACTATCTGCAGCCTGCTGTGCTTTTCCTGGATGGAACAGACACAGGCTGCAGTCGTTGCAGTCATCCAGGAATTTCTCACTGCACCAGCAGCACTGGACTACAGAGAGCTACTTACAATAGTCTTCAATCAAAATAACCACAAGATGTTCTTCTGACAACAAATGGTGAGCATTACTGACATATTTGGATTTTTATTTTCTCATTGTGCATATGCCAGTGTTTTGAGCATTTTATTTTTTACAGTAAAGTCATGGCCAAAGAGGCTTTAATGTTTTTTTTGTCTTTTCAAAATAAAGTTTTGCTCTACAAACTAAACAGTGTTCCTGGAACATCTGAAACAAAATATGTTTGTAGTACATGTTTTGTTGTTTGGTTGTAGCTGTGTTGTGTAATTTCCTAAAAAGTATTCTGATAACAGAGTGAATTCAAATCAAGATCAAAGCAAACATAACCTGGATGTTGTGATTCTTTTCCTTTTTTTTTCTCTGCAGTGCATCAATGGAAGTGTGTGGGCTGCCTGCTCCTCTGACACGTGTCCACAATGTGTGAGATCAAGTGACAACATCAGAGTCTTCGGGACATTTCTGCATGTTCTGACTGAATTTATTACTTATAGTGGAGACTCCAGGCTCCAGAGTGCGACCAAAAATCTGTCAACGGCGACTAAACATTTTTCATTGGTCGCACTGCTTGTGCCTGACATTTACCAGGTCTGTGTGGGTGTGTAGCGTTATTTCTTTTTTTCCCGCCCCTGATATTCTTCTTGGAGGGGGGGGGGGGGGGGGGGGGGAGAAAACAAGGCGCATGTGCAACCACACCCTGTCCTCCTCCTGGAGCAACATCACAACAACATACCAGTATATTCAATTCACTTGTTTTTTTCATTAAGAAAAAAATGCTGCGGTGCCCATTACACCGTACACACCCTGAGAGGTTCACCCCCAGACCCAGTCAGATCCGTGGTGGAGAGAAAGTTCCCATACAGCACTGTAAAAACTACAACATGAAAAAGCCAACTCTGACAGACATGACTGACAAACGTGCTTCACAGATCTACTTAGGTACAAAGCTATGATCACAAATGTACATGCGAATGAAAAAAACAGTACGCAATAAAGAGATAAAACACAGGCCTGATACAAACACCTAGCTGCCTTTGAAAAGAACCCACAGAGTCAGCAGACCGTGAGGGTGTGGGCAGAGCTTTCCACAGTTCAGGTGCTGCAGCCTCAGAGGGTTCATTTTAAACCAGACCATGGGGCAGAGAGTACATTTTACTCCTTCCTAAGTAAAAGTACGTAAGTATTAGCAGCAGTACTGGTTTGGTTCCTCTGATTGACATAGTATTACGTACAACATTATTCCATTCAACAGTTTTAACAGAAACCATGTATTTGTTGCTGCCTATCTTGGCCAGGACTCCCTTGAAAAAGAGGTTCTTAATCCCAATGGGATTTTCCTGGTTAAATAAAGGTTAAATAAAGGTTAAATTAAAAAAAAAATCATTTAAAAATGTGAGAAGTTCAGAGGGAAAAAATCACTGTAACAGTTGGAGCTGTAGATATCTGAAATGTAACCGTGACTACACTGCTGCTTGTAAGAAGACAAAAAGGTTGGAAACCACTGATTTAATCTTCACCAATCTCTTGTACTGTAAAAACTTCCCATGTTATCTATTGCTTAAAAACCTTCATCTTAAAAGTACCCCAGTAACTAAAGCTGTCAAGTAAATGTACAAAAGTACCTCAAAACTGTTCTTAAGTACAGAACTTGAGAAAATGTAATTGGTATGAAATACCTAATCCTGACCCATCTCGCTCAGAGTCAGAGTCACAGCCTGCAACATACACATTTATATGTACCGTTCACAAAGAATGGCTTGCAACAGTCACAAAACATGTTACTGCAGCAGTTAAGGCACTGTGAAAAATCCTGGGTGCGCTTAAAAGCAGATGTTAGGCACACTAGTGCAACCAGGGGAGATCCCTGTCAAAGTCATTCATGCTGTGTGTCTCTTGTTAGCAATTCCCCAAAGACCACTGACATTTAAATCAGATTTGATATTTTAAACGAATTAGGCAAAGACCTTTTTTTTTTTTAAATATAATAACCTCTACTATAGCCTCCGTGGAAATGCCTGGACATGACAGCTGGTGATGTCACAGGTGATTCAGGGGACATTCGGGGAGACATTTAAGATGGACAATACGTAAAGATTAAGAATTCAGCAGTGAGAGACCAGAGCAGTGGAGAACCACACACACCTAAGTGTGTTTGCTGCACACTAAACGTTACGGTAATGAAACGCCTGGAGACCACAGCTGTGCTCACGTCTCGTGTTTTACGTCGGATTGATGTGAACTCTCCGTTGTTTTGTATGTGTTACATAATCTCGCTTCTACAGGCCAAACTCCAGCTGTTATCAGCTGGAAAGGGGTGATTGTGAAACACGACACAGTGGGACAGTGATGTCACGGCAGTGAAACAGCAGAAGTAGGAGCCGTTCAATTATGGCTGACTGTCAGAGACACAGTGGGGACAAAGGGCAGCTCGGTAGAAATACACTCATAATGTATTAGTGATGTCCCGAGACATGCTTACACTAGATTTATTACAGGGCTGTCACATTTCCTGTACAAATTTGAAATGACATGCAATTTGTACAAATGTGGCTCGGATATAGATAGAAAGACAGAAAGATGGATGGATGAATACGTTATTCATCCCCCAGGGAAAGTACTGTATCAGATTCCACACCAGTATTAATAGACTCTGCAAACAGGGACAAATAAAAATCATATCAAAAATAAACACTACAAAAAAAATAAATAGACGTCATACTCACAAATCACACACCAATACCACAGTCACACACACACTAACACACCACAGCTAGTCAGATTACCATCACGTGAATACCCTGTGGACCGTGCAGGGCTGGGTCCTACTACTGATTCATGTGACTTCACTAAGATTCAGCTGTGTGTGTGTGTGTGGGGACTGGAGAAGTGGCATGAAGGAGGGAGGGAGAAAAGAGAAAAGAAAATGTGCATGTGTGTTTCTAAGAGAGAGAGAGAGAGAGCACGAAAGGACAGAGGGGAGGCCTCTGGGCAGCAATTTAACACACACACACACACACGCACACACACACAGAGCAAGAGAAAGAACTCTGGGGTTGATGTGGTGAACAAAAAGACCTCTATTTGAGCGAGCATGCAAAAGTAGGTCTGCGTCAGGTTTGGGAGAGCTACAAGAACGAGTGTGTGTGTGTGTGTGTGTGTGTGTGTTGCAGAAGACAAATGGTCTCTGACGTCTCAGGCTATTACAAAGGAACGGCCTTGTACGAGAGAGAGAGAGAGAGGGAGAGAGAGGGGGGGGAGGGAAAGAAAGGGAGGATGAAGATGGGCGGAGGAGCTTGTTGATGTCCTTAGTTTCTTCCTTCACACCTTCCACCAGCTCAGACGTGATCCCGTCTCTAACAGCATGACTCACAGCTTCATGAGCTGCTCTCTCTCTCTCTCTCTCTCTCTCTCTCTCTCTCTCTCTCTCTCTGGTTCTGGGACTCTCTCCACACTCATGATGCTAAATGCTATTTACATATTCAAAACAACAGAATGCTTTGAATGCTGCAGAAGTACTGCTGTTATGGTTATAGTCAGGTTTCCCTTCCCCTCCTTGCCTTGGCTTCAACCTACAACCAGTTACCTTTGAAATGCTCAAACAGCTGTAACATTAACCTACATTATTAAGCCCTAATGCCTTAAAGGGGGGAGACATGACACATTTATGAGAGCACACACAAGGCTTGAGGAATGAGGATCATCATCTTGAAAAAAAAAAACAACAAAAAAACACAACTAGTCTGATGAAGTGTTTCATATCTTCTTGTGGGTGCTGCTTTTTTTTTTTGCTTTATCATTAAAATTAAAATGAACATGGGCCATAATTAGCATGCATTCTCTACCAACCTATTTTTGGACTGGACTGGCGGTGCTACAGCAAATGCTGCAGTGGCTTTCTTGCATTCTTGAGGGGAAACTTGCCAAATGTAAGGTTCAGATTTCTGCAGGGTCTGAAAGAGCCCTCAAGACCGGGGTTCCTCCTCCGGCCTGTTCCTTCATTTCCTCTGGTTTTCCCCTCCAGTTGGTCTGAAAATATCTAACGTAACTATTGCATAAAAAACTAATTATTACTGCTATATGAAAGGAATCCAACCAATGCATTTCATTAGAATCATCCCACAGGCAGCCGTTGTAGTTTTGGAAAAAAGAAATAAAGAAAGAAAGAAAGAAAGAATGGTATTGGAAATATTTAGCAGCCTGGTGTACAGGCCTGAGAGGTGTTGTCTGATTAGCGCAATCATTCTCTCCTCCCCTCTCGTGCTTGGGGTGTGGAAGGATTCCAGTGTTACCTGTCTGACATCTGAGTCCAAACACACCCACAGACGGTTTCCAGCAGCCAGGAGAGTAGAACAACTTGTTTCCAGAGGCTGTTATTCTCGTGGTGTTAATTACCATGAATGAACTGGCTCAAGACACACACACAGCGCGTCTCCCATTTCATAGCATGAGACACACGACTTCAGGCACTTGGGCAAATTGAATTGTCTGTTACTACCCTTTCACCCACTCCCCCTTTCTCTTCTCTACCTCCATCGTCTTCACTTTGCAGAGGGAGTTACAGTTGGGACACACCAGCCTGTTATTACAGCCGTCAGGCACACATTACAGCTCCGTGAGCAGACAGGTTTTGTATGCTATGTAGTTCTAAGAGTAAAGCTATTAGAGGTCAAAAGGAATGAGTTGTAGTTTACGATATAATATCAATGCAACAACCATAAACGTCTGAGTTTACCTCGTGTTATCAGGAGCTGAAGTTCCCTTCTCGCGTCACATGATGACAACTCCGTAACAACTAAGCCAACCATTCCGTTCACGGATGAAGGCAGGAAGATGGAAGACCATGAAAGTTCCACAAAAAGCTCAGCTCGGTCTAACTGTTGGACCTAAAGCTGGAAAGCCAGGCGTGTAGAACAATGAGGGTGTGTAATGTGAAGCACATTCACGGCTTGGATCTGCACACAGAACAACATCTGGTGGACTATTCAGAGCTGAGCGTCTGAAACGCGCCCAGCTAACAGCAATGAGACACCACATCAGCGCTCCCCTCCTCCGCAATTCATCTCCCACAGACTTTCTGTAATCGATAATTCACGTTGTTCTATGAGAGACGGGGGTCGTGTTTCTATTCTCACACACACACACACAGACACACACTAACACCAGAGTACATGTGGCTGCTGCCTTATTCTGTCATTCAGTCAGACCTTCCAAAAAAAAAAAAAAAAAAAGCTAAGGAAGGGTTATCAAACGGAATAGTTGTACTCCCTCTGTTCATTTATCCCTGCATTTGTGTGTCTGTGCATCTGCTTGTGTTCACACACAACAACTGAATGATTACATTTTAAATTTTCAAGGTATTAGCGATTAAATATTTAGTGTCTTGATGTCTGAGAGAACAAATGAAATTCTAGTTAACTGGGTTAACTAAGATAAAGCTTTTTGTGAGGCTTTAAACAGCAATTACACTAATTCAACCACACATATTACAAAGGGCAATGATTTTAATGAAGACTAAAAATGGTGTTTGTAGTCCAATGTATTCTGCCAATAAAAAATGTGTTTACATTTGACTGTTCTTGTAAGGGGATGTTTGTTTTCCCATCGCAGGAAAAACAAGAGAAACATGTTTTAATTTAAGCTAGGACGGCCCACCACACATATTCACTGAACAAGACACGTATTAGCCGCATAAACAAATGGATTTCATGTCAGGTTACCACACTTCCTCTAGAAATATGAAAATCAGACATAGGCAGCCTAGAGGCTGTTTAATAAAAACATATAGTAGCAGCAAACAGACAGGGAGTGTAGCAGTCCACCCAGAGCTTTAAAACGATCGCTAAACAATCAGCCAAATGACGGTCATTATTGACTGGCAGCTTACCCAACTTGACTAGTTACTTTGGCAGGTCACCAGCCTCTGTTCAGACTGTGCCACAGATGGAACGTGTGAAAAAAAAAAAAACAATCTTCTGGCAGCTCAGACGTTCAGAAAAATCTGAAACCTCTTTCCTTCCTTTGCTGGCTAAATCAATTACTTTCATAACACACAAATTAGTGAGTGTGTGTGTGTGTGCATATGTGTTTGAGTGAACACATGTGATGGTGATGGTGGAACTCAGCTGGTTCAGACTAACTCCCCCCGGGGGAGAAGAGAACGAGTCTAGCGAGTAAATGAACCCAGTGACACCACTGGTCAGATTGTATGTAATGGTGCACATACACGTGGTGAGCTTATCCTTTAAAAGCCTTCCGAGTTAAAATGCCTTATTCTGACCGCTTCATGAACATGTAAGATAAAGCATTAGAGGCAGCCAATGAATTTAACAGTTTCCATAAATACTTGAAATAAAAGGATGAATCTAAGGCTCCGTGTGTTCCTGGCTCTCTCTCAGCCTGTCCTACGCACAAAGATTTAGCTCATTCTCCAACAAATGGAGACATCTATTTATTACCAGCCATAACAGAGTGGATGGTATTGTTTTCACCTTGTGTGTGTGTGTGTGTGTGTCATCGTGGGAAAATGTCCTGGAGACACCTTCTGTAGTGGGAGCTACCACAGAGGAAGTTTTCACATATGAACTCCGTACAATGTCCGGACCTGATTCCCTGGACGTTGACCTTTCATTGACCTTGCAGTACACCGCTGGAGATACTCCACATGAGACCCATTCTCACCTAGTGGAAATCCTCCATTTGGTTTGGGGCGAGGGGTGGTGCCTGGGTATAGAACGCGCAAGAGTCGCTGTGAGTTCTCCGGACAATGACCTGCTCTATTCACACATCGGCTCAATCGGACGTTACAGGGACTTTGCACTAGGGAGCTGTCAGGGTAAAGTCTGTTTATGTTCGGCCCCTTTGCTTTGTCACACAACAGCTCCTCTGGGTGATGTCTAGAAAAGTTGTGGGTTGCATGTGTGAAACTTTTGTCACCACAACAGAGCCGTTTTGCTGCTCAGACCCCTAAACACCTAAGAGACTGTCAGGAAACGCCGCAATACCAATGTGTGAATCAGCAATCTTTCATTTTCAGTTTCATTCATTGTTTCGGAGCAAGCCTCGCTCCTTCCAACCAATCAGAGAAGGGCAAAGTCAGGGATTGGGAGCTCACGGCTGTCAGTCAATATTTGAGCATGCTTCTCAGCTCCTCAGCTAGCATTAGCTGCCGGAAGACATCGCTTTGGCCAAATCACGGGCTAAAAAAAAGGGTGCCCGATTCCTGCATTAGCTGAGACAGCAAACGTAGAGAGGATGTAGGTGAAGGGCTAGGTGGAGCATAACAGACCAGAGAGAGAGAATGATATGAGACTGATAGAAGCAGAAATAAGAAGTCATTTGGTATTTTTGTAATGATTACAAAGATTCACATCAATCAAGTACTCCACAAATCAGCTGATTCACTCAACGCTATTTAAATATCTGTACTATAATGATATAAACAGTGTGCCAAACTCTATCACTCACCAATTTTAACTGCAGCCAGAGAGCCTTACTGAAAAGATCACACACACACACATCCACACCCACTCTCAGAGGCTGCTGCAGCTTGCTAGCCACCATCTGTCTGATAGCAGACCTAAACAGTACAGTGGTTTAACCAGGCATTAGCACCACATGTGTTCACACATACACACAGTCACAGTCACATCCACAGGGGACAGATTAAGCACTTCTACAGTGTCTGTAGTCTGAAATCAGTGCTTTCCCTCCGCTGTGGGTTTCAGAGCAGTAAACACTGGGGATGTTAACAAAATACTGACAGAGCCTGACAGTAACAGACACACAGAAACACAACTAAGAAGAAAGCTAATGTGAGCAGTGTAAACACAGTCGAGCGACATGTTTGAGCTCTAGAATGTATATGGCAATGACGGCTGGAGACACTGTGGTCTCCAGAGAAACAGAGCAGCCATATCCAAAACCTGAGAACAGGACAGGACAGGACGACCAGCCAGATGGACTGAATCTCCCTCTTTGGGTCGACTCAGGCTTCAGAGCATAGAGGGAATAGCTTGTGCGTATATATATCGTCTTATCTTCAAAACTATATTTTCTCTTGTTTTTGCCTGCGCCATTAAAACGTGTGTGGTGCTGTGAGACTAGATGCTACTGTACAAACAGGAGGGAGTTGTGTGTGCAACTCCTTCGAAAACTCCAAACAACTCTGCCAGATAAAGCCAGCACGTCATAAGTCAGCCACAACTAGGCAGCCTCTCTCTCTCTCTAGGACAAAGTGGATCACTCAGAGTCACTTTGTATCGATTTGCTGTGATCCCCTCCCTGTAAGGGGACAAGTGGACCCAAACCATGCCAGCAAACTGTCCCCCATAGCATAACAGGACCATGGGATCCTCTTACCGTAGGTGTCAAACATTCAGGCCTGTACCCGTCCCTCTTGGTGTACTCCACAAATGCACTCGTCCACTCGTAGAGAATATGGTGAAGAATGAGTCATCTGACCATATCACTGTTTTCCACATCTCTGTAGACCCATTCCTATGGTTTTAGCACCACTGAATTCTCAAATGTGCATTCATCTTTGTAATGAGGGGTTTATAAACTGAAACCCTACTATAACATCCCTCTCTGGGCTCCAGGCTGTGACCAAAATGGTCGTATATGTGACCTTTTTTTTTTTTAAGAGTAGTCCAGTTAAAATCTGCTTTCTTCCCGCCTGCACTTCATCACACACTGATGATCAAACGATCCATTTAGCTGTCACCGTGTTCCAAAGATGACGAGGCTTATAAAAAACAAAACAAAAAAACAAACCAGAGGTCCCGACTTAGACACAACTGATGATGAGAGTAGGCAGGCAGAGACCGAGCGAGCAAGTCAAGAAGAAAATGTACGACTTTCAACCACAGTGGCTATCGCAGCAGCCTTGGTTGCGGTACAAGGGGAATGCTAAGCTGTGTGTGTGTGTACTTTTGACAATGAGGCTCGTGCATTGCAGGAAACTCTAAATTTGTTTCCAGGTCGACAGGGTTTAAGCTTGGAGCTTTAAAGACAAACAACAACAACCGTCTTGATTCAAGTGATCGTGACGTCAAAGCTTGGCATGCAATGACACAAGCTTTGAAACAAATAGCTGCAGGAGCAGTGCACAAGTTTTTATATATAGAAGGAAACTGACCAATTAAAGAATAGGACCAAGCATGGGAAATAAACTACACAAACATTTGGTGCATGATAACAAGTATTTATCAGTTTATTTGTCTCAGTGCAGACAGTCCACAGAGACTCTGTGCAGACCCTTGAGGACATGCTGATGCAGAAACCATGACTTGGCCTTAACACTTCTCCCCGTTCTCTTCCTGTCTCTCTTTCATGCTCTTCCTCCGTCTGCATCTTTCTCTCCTTATGGATATTTTCCTCAGACTCTTCATTTTAATGATTAGTTACCACAAAACCACGCTGGTGACAGGGTGAGTGTGGGAGCACAGGCAGAGAGAGGGGGAGAGAGGGGGGGGGGGCAGCAGACAGAGTGACGGACAGCTCTAGACTGAGCTGGATTTTTCTGGGTTCATGTCAGGGCCAGTGACTGACATCACAGAAAATCGCTTTTCAGAATTCTGCATCATTACGACCACTTGTCAGCCCTGCACTGACAAGGCCACTGTGTGTACACAAGTGTAAGTGTGTGTGTGTGTGTGTCCATTTCCAAAAACAAACACGTCTTTCAGCAGCACTTGTACCAAAACATGAGCTCAGAAGCTTTAGTGCGCCCTGTTCATATTGCAGTTCATCAGCATGCTTTCTCCCTTCCACTCCAAGTACAACTACAGTAACCAATAGAAACACGTGTGTGTGCATAGACATGCTGTATGCATGTACGTGACGTGTAGAAGCTGCAGTGCTGTCTATGTTTGTAGGCTTGTTAAATCTAATCACAGATTGGTTTAAATTTAGCTCCGGCTTAATTACACAGCACATGAGAGTCTAACCTCACTGTGCTATTCTGGAGCCCAAAAATATAAGAATGGTCTTGCTATTACAAGGCCTGTTTACTGTTGGGTCTGTGGAGCCAAAACCATGGACAGTAACAGTCCACATTTCAACAAGGGGACAAGCTGGACAAAGCACCAACTCCACTGTCCAAAAGCAAGAAAAAAAGGAACAATATTTTCATCCCTGAAACTGCTGAATTTTTAAGTTTTCTTTATAAGGAACAGTCACGTGAAACTGTTTTATGTCCCCTTTCTATGTAAATTTAGTAAAAAGAAAAGCTTAAGAAGACACAGGATCTGTTTGAATGTGGACTTGGACTGAAGTTTGAGACATACAGCTGATTCCAAAAAAACAAACAAACAAACAAAAAAAAAAAAAAAACAGACAGAGAAGACGTGACTCAACCCAAAACTATATGAAACAAACATCAACAAAAACAGTGTGTGTGTGTCCATGTGTAGCTGATGTGCTGATATGTGCGTTTGCTTGACATTGACCCAGCAGAGAAGCAGAACGCGCAATGTGCCTTGTCAGAGGAAAAAAAAAAAAAAAGCTTTGAACTACTTAAACTACAGCAATGTAGCAATGAATCTTTCCCAAACATTGTAATTTCAATACATGTGTGGTTATGGTTAAAGGAAGCAATGATGTCTATTGGTTTCAAACAGGAACAGCATGAAAGTGTTTCTACTATGCAGTGAAGTACAAAATGAATGTTTAAATTACATTAAAATAAAAAAAATACAGCTAAATAATTATATATAATAACAACTGGAGGACTGACAGTGACAGAGTTTTAGAAACTGAATGCTATAATGACATTATATTCACTGTATATCAGCATAAGTCTGTCAGAAACATGGATTATTCGCTCAATAATTGAGAATAATGACTCCGGTGTTTTAAGTTTTAAGTCTTACACGCAGATACTTCAGAAAATAATATTAAACAACATTTTTCAAAACCAGCTTGTGGAGACACGTTTGTGTTGGGAGTCTACTGTGTGACAGTCGCCGTTAGTATGTGCAGGGCAGCTCTGCACACTGACTAATGAAACAGGTAGAGCTGTAGACTGCCCTCCTCTCTCTCCTCAGAAAGCAGCTTCTCTGCAGTATATAACAGGAGCTGTCCAGACAGAGGTGAGCAGTCTGCAGTTTAACTGGCAGCCACGCTTTAAGTGATGCTTGTGTGCCAAGATTTTATAGTGCGAGTCATTGGTTTGTCAGCATAAATGTCAGCCAGAGATTTTTCATTTGTTTACTTAGTTTAGATCCTCATCACCCACTGTATTCTACCTGTGGCTACTCTTACCTACGGTCCCCCAGCAGGCTTTTTAAACAATACTTCAATAACAGAACATACTCACTATAAGACTCACAATACCTAACAGAACCACTGCAACACAGAACAACCATAAGGTAGCTCTATATCATAATTTCATTTCTTAAATAAGAAAGAAAAAAATCTATGAATATATGTATATGGTTAAGACATTATATGTGTTGCAATGAGTGTTGTATGTGATACTGGCACATGTATTCTATATGTTATCCTATATAGCCTGCTGCAGACACAAACTTGTACTTCTCTCTTTGTGAAGACAATCACTGACATAATGCCTTCAATAGCCCCTTACCCTAACTTTACCCATTCAAACTAAATGCCAAAGCCCAACCCCCAATCCTAACCCTCAAACGCTGTGTGAGAAAGTGACGACCAGCGAAAATGTCCTCCATCCTGAAGGTCTATAACTCAAACTGGTCCTCACAAAGATAGAGGTACGACTATACACACACACACACACACACACACTCCCCTCACATGTTCATGTGTGAAAGCCAAGAGACAAACACAGCAGGATTGTTGAGCATGTTAATTGAAACCAGACACAGTGAACCTCCGTCCTCCATCTCTCTCTCTCTCTCTCTCTCTCTCTTGCGCTCTTCTCTGTTTCTCTCCTTCCAGTGCCCTGATCTGAGGATCTGACTGTGAATACAGTTTGTATCCGTGTCCCCCTTTTGTGGGAAGAGAACCCCCAACCCTCTCACTGCCCATGCCTTGCTCTGGGAAACTGAACCCCTATTCCGTGTTTTGTCGCCAGAGATATATTTGTTCTGTTCGCAGCCTCTCCTTCTCCGCTGCCTCTTTCTTCCTCTGTTTAATGCACACTTCTTATTCTTATTTCTCCCGGCTGTGTCTGTATTTCACCACTGTGCTACCCCCCACCACCACCACCACCGCCACCGCCTCCCCCCTCCCCCCCTGTCTCTCTCAGAGATGGTTTGAGGTCAACCGGCTCACGTGTCTTCATCGCCTGCTACAGCATGTGGGTTAGAAATTCCACCATCCCACCGTTTCAAATTGCATGTTTCCTGGCTCGAAAGAAAAAAAGGAGCGCTCGCGCGCACGCACGCACACACACCGCCTGCCTCCTGCAAAATGGAGCACACGTACCCTCACAAGCATACTGCATATTATTTACTTACATGCACGCATTCTCATGTGCACACACACACATCTGAATAGACATTATATAAGCAAAAACCTGCTAGTTTTTTTTTGAAAGGCTGAGACCATGCAGTCATTTTAACAGGGAATACTGTGGCTTTTTATTCAATAAATGCCTTCAATTTATCAGTCAGTTTATTTATTTATAATTAAGTATCTATTTATGTTCTGATAATCAAAGAAATCTTTGCCAACGGCGACAAACTAGCATTAACGAACGTCAGCCAGTGTCAGAGCAAATATTATCTAACAACCCTTCAGTGACTCTGCTGACAGCTCCCCCGCTCTAACTGTGAGCTATCATGTCATTCTTTTTAGTCACAGACTGAGACGTCCAACTAGTGTCATTACCTCCAGCTAGTTACCAGGTTGCTAACTACCTGTCTGAAAATGACAATCGGTTAAGGCCGCGGCCACATGACGCTTCTACTCTGATCAACTGGGGTTCTATACAACTGAAAACTGAAGCATATATTAGCATTTTTAGATGAGGTCTCCAGACAGCACCCGGAAGACTCGCAGGTCTAACAGTCAGCCAATAGAAACTGTGTTGCCATGGTAACAACGTGCCATTAATACCATTAAAATTTGAATGGTTTTTATCACATTTTACCAGGTTGTGTAATATCCTGCTCATTGGGGGGTTGGCGGTCGGTTACATTGTAGATTTGAACTTTCTTGTTCTGCTTTTTTGTCATCATGTTCTTCATGATGACAAAGTAGAGGGTGAGATCTGAATGAACATTATTAGTTATTCACTTTCAGTGTTTCATATTCATGTTCTTTCTCTGTGGGACTCAGGCTGTAAGACTTTATGTCGTGATGGTGAGCTAACGACGGGCTACTACTTGGTGAGAGGGTATCATAACCACCATCTATCTCAATATGATACAAAGTTGCGTTTGTTTAAATAAGATCTTGACGACTGAGGAGAACGTTTAAAAAGACAACAGCCAATAGTTTCATTTTCTTTAGTCCTCCCGACTCACAGAGTTAATGACAGATTAGCTCCTGCTGATAAAAATCCCTTAGCAGCTGTCGTCATTTCAGGCTGATCTGTCTCGGGCTGACGGTCACGAAAAGAATTTCTTCAAGTGGTAAACAAGTCAAACCTTCAAAGTAGACACATGCAGATGCACACACAAACAAATAAACAAACAAACAGCGTGGGGCTCTCCCCGAACAGCAGCCAGGCGGTGTGCTAAGCTGAGAATCATGTGGAGATAACAGAGTTTACTTTCTCTCCTCTGGTAAATCCCTCTTTTCTTGCATGTGTGCGTGCATGCGTGTGTGTGTGTCCTCTGGCCGTCTCCACCCACTAAAATACATCCTCATTCACATAACAACTCAACACTGATTCATGCTTCTCACCATCTTCAGAACATCTCTATTGTCGAAAGTAGAATTCACCTCAACTTCATGTTTGTCAAACATTATCACACCACCGCAAAGAATAAGCACTTACTACAATAATTAATCGTTTAATTGTGTTTTACACAACAATTTGCTATTTGAAATGATTAAAAACGGACATTATATTTGCAAAACCATAAGATATCATGACAAGTTAATAAATGACAACACAATGAATCGTGGCCCGGCCCTAGCTGTAGCAGCCGATAAAGAAGTAGGTGATTAGGCTTTGTGGTGATGGAGAGCTCAAACACAGCGCCACTACAAGTTTTATCACGACTGATAACAGTGTGTGTGTGTGTGTGAGTGTGTGTGTGTGTGT
Organism: Toxotes jaculatrix; assembly: GCF_017976425.1. NCBI lineage: Eukaryota > Metazoa > Chordata > Actinopteri > Toxotidae > Toxotes > Toxotes jaculatrix. The sequence continues at coordinate 1,292,140 of NC_054414.1, forward strand.
GTGTGTGTACATTCGCTGTAATCCTTGACGGCCACTGTACTAAAACGTGACTTTCCTTCCTGGCTGGCAGTCAGTGGCCTTGTAAATCCTCTGGACTTCACATCTCTGCCTCTTTGCAAATGGACACAAATGAATAAACCGCACAGGGAAAACTATTCAGGAGCTTAAGCAGAGGCTGAGACAGCCAGTCGGTGTGTATGTGTGTGTGTGTGTGTGTGTGTGTGCGCTGTGGTGGGAGGGCTATGTGGAGACAGGTTACTGGGACTCAATCACCCTTTTCAACTGAATTAACATCACAGCCGCGCAGCCTGCCTTTATGGTGACAGCGGCAGTCAAACAACAGCAGCGCCAGTAATGGTGGTAATGGAAGCAGCTGGAGCAGTAATGGTACATGCAACTGTTCATATCCCACAGGTCCCATATTTTAACACTAACACTTTTACGCTTATATCTGTACTGTTATTGTGTGTCCTATTAAACTGTTCTATAATGGTGCTAACAAAAAAAAAGTGCTGAGAAAACAAATGAGTCTGTTTCTTTCCCCAGCCACACACACACGCTCAGATGTTGCTGCTAAACAGAAGTAACTACCCACTATTCATCAGCAAACTATAATGAAACAGCTGATTTCATCACATTTTAATCTTCAATCATTCAAATCTTCATAAGTAGAATTCATGTGTGAGCTGTATGTTCTGGATTGCATTAGATTTTACAGGTCTTCCTAATAAACTGGCCACTGATTGGGTAACAATTAAATAAAGAAAGAAAATGTGGGGGCACAAGATTTTACAGACTGCCACAGCTTTACAGGGGGCAATGGGGATTCAAGGACTTTGGCCTCTTGACCACAGAATTTCTGGTCACGGTCCCTGAAGCGAAGCAATCACAGCCATGGCAGGACTACTGCTAACAGCAGCAGCAGCAATGAAAGTAGCAATGAAAGCAATAGCAGTAACAGTAGTAGCAACGGAAGCAAAGTAGTAGCAACACTAACAGCTGTAGCAGCGTACTAAAGATTTTATGAATTCTTCCAGTTGCCTATGAAAGCAGTTAACGCATGCTTTTGAATACAGATGATTTGTGTCTACTTCTGAAAGCATAATCATAAACAACACATCTTAGGAATCGACACTATTTAAGCCTAATGGTGTTTCCCGTTTCTGAAACGCCACTGACAGGTATGCAGACGCTTTGAAACCTCTCTCTCTCTCTCCATCATGCTAAAGCTGTCTTAGAGCTGTGAAATACTACAGAAAGGCGACACACGGCGCTCCGCTGGCCCTAAAGCATCTCTAACGGCACTGCACCTCTGCATCACTGCTGGGATTCTTCTAGTGTTGTTCTTTAATTAGTAGAATAGAGTATGCAAGAAAATGTGACCACTAACTGCCACTAAAAGTTGTGTAACTTCAATTTTGCAGAGTTCACAGGTTACTTTCTGTAGCTACAATTTACAGATGGCCCCTAAACACCTCACATTGGAAGATGCTAGCGAGGCAGCTGAACACACAGAGGAGCCTCTAGATCCCACTCAGCGTTACTGCAGCACACACAACTCAGACAGGTGTGTGGCCTATGTATGTAACTGTGTCAACTGTAAGTATTATATGACACTGATCATGTTGGACATTAGGAGAGGACAGGCACACAGATGAAGACAAAGTGATGAGACACACACAGACTGAAAGACACCTACAAACAGAAATACTATGAGCAAGAGCAGCACAGAGTAGAGTTGTGTACTCTGTCTTGTGTGTGTCTGTGTGAGTGTGTGTGTGCACGTGCTTGCGTGCATGTCTTTGGCAGCCTTACAGACATCTGCTGTGAAGGTCAAGTTTCAGTCTGTATGGAACCAATCAATGGAGCCAGCACTAGAACACCCCTCCCTGCCTTCATCTGCTGCCCTGGGACACACACACACACACACACACACACACACACACACACACACAGACGCACACACAGACACAGACACACACACGCAAAGCAAGTATTCACAAAGCCAAGTATGACTGCACACATACAGACACAAAATTAGCACGCATGCACAAGCCTGGTTCTAACACACACACACACACACACACCCCCATACTTCTCCACAATAGCGTACTCTCGAACCTACACATTTGCTGACAAATCCCGTCCCACAGGCAGATACACACAAGCTGGTAAACTTACACACACACACATAACAAACATGCATACACACACTTGGAAGCTGCCAGCCGAGCGCAGCTCGCACAGACTGACACATGTGGAGAAGGAACCTTGCCCTAGATTCTCAAGGAACAATCTCATGTTACATCTCTGGTATAGCCGGCCTTTGTCGAGGCTGCACAAAAGTCTCGCAGGCTGGCATGTGCAAAGCCCTGCAGAAGCGACGCATCACGCTCAGGTGGACGGCGCACACATTTTCATTCAGTGACCTTTGAGCTGCGTGCTCCTGTTGTTCCACACTGTAGTAAATAAGGGTTTTAGAAAGCTTCTTGCATCAGACAATGGTTACTCGTGGTTGAACACAGAAACCAAGCTGGTAGACTTAAAAAAAAAAAAGGACAACCTGTTTAAAGGGAAACCAAATTTTCCCATGGCGTTACACTTTCAGGTCTTAAACTTCCAAAACTTTTTTGCTGTTTAGATCCAGAAAACATCATTTTGCAGTGTCCTTAAAGTGGAGAGGCTTATACTGCTGGAATCTTTGTAATGTTTTCTTTGCATATATAAATCATATTTCATATGATCTACTTATTTGACAAAATAACACAAATGCCTCACAATCTAATAAAACAACAGTAGATGAAAAAGGTAGGAGAGTAGATAGTTGTGGGTTTGTAGTGCTGCTTTTCAGCTGTAACAATATAGTGTTGTAATGTCAACAGAAACTTTGGACTTCACACACCACTACATCCACTATCTCCTACAGGACACACACATGCACAAATACACAACCATACAGACAGCACATGTACACATGACATTTCAGAGAGCATTGTGGCATTTTAACTAGTTCCAACTTCAAACAACAGCACTCGCAGATCTAATTTATTAAAAAAAAAAAAAACAGTTTGCTTGTTTGTTTGTGCAAAGCTTAATATTAATGCTTCAGGGTCAGGTTATCCACAGTATGCATGAGCTGCAGCTGCAAAAGTAACATTTCCAGCCTCTGTTCTCATGCTAAAGTAGCTGCAGGTCACCAATACTGATCAACCAACCTGATTCTTGAACAGGATCTCTGACGTAAGCTTCTCTGCCTAATAGGTTGAGCACTAAGGAACATCTCACAGTCTTGGCTGTTGGGCATTAGTGGGAATTTCCCTCCTTTGATTTTAATAACAGCTCTGGCTTCATTACACTTCATTTAAGCTTGAAATAAAATTAATAAAAGAAAAGAATTAAGCACGAACCAAGCCTGAAGTTTAACGGATTAAATGAAGTTCCCCTGAAAGACATTGAGAAGGAGCCCCCCCTCATCATGACAACATCTAAATAAAACCGCCGCGGTGCTTCTCTCCCCATTCAACAAGCCTCATTACACTGCAGGACTCCACTACCTCAGCAGCCGCTCCTCACTACACAGACAGCGTATGAGTATGTGTGGCTTTTCAGGGCACTGAGACACACCCAGCACACTTTTGTTTGGTGGTGTGTCATGCTGGAGCTTTATTCCACTCTCTTTTCTGCTCTCCAACACTAGAAGTGACAAAGCAGGCTCAACGTGTGTGTGTGTAAATATTTCACTCAGGCTTTTCTTTCCTTTTCTGTCGAGTGCTGAGGTACTAGTAGGATGGAAAGGTGGAGGCTGATGGAGGGTGGAGGATGGACTGCTGACTGACTGGATGACCCAGGTTACTATAACAGTAATAAGTGCAAACCATCGTGTAGAGCTATTAGAGCTATTAAGTACTCAACAACATACAATCTATAATGAATAGGTATGCTGCAATTAATTTCAATACTTTCAATACAGTAATTCGTGTAACAACAAACATCACAAGCAGGTCATCAATCATCATTACATTTGTGTTTACAATGTCAAATAACATGTTCATTTATGGAAAACAAGGGCAGCTTAAATCACATGGAAAAAGAGAAATAAGATATTTATTTCAGTCCTTCATGTTTTCATCAGCTGTTCTTTTCTTTTTTCTTTTTATCAGTTTGTACCTCCGTTTGTGTTACCTGCATTCAGATCGGCAGATGTGTAATGTCTCCCAGCGCGCACACAGAGCTCTGTTCATATCCATGTGATTTGACGACGGCTGTGTGTGTGAGCGCAGGTGATGTTAGGATGTGGTGATGACACATACCATTTCGGCAGACTGTACCCGTGTGAGACACTATGAAGGAATCATACCTGTGCTTACTCAGTTCATCAATCAGCCAGTCGAGTGACAATTCATCCGCAGCACCTTTGATGAGTGATTAGTCATTTAAGTCATTCATTATGTTAAAAAAAAAAAATGCCAAGCCTCTCACTTGTAAAGTGTTGCTGCTTTTCTCTGTTTATATCCTACTACTATAATTGGAGAGCGGTTTGTTTATGTGTGTGTTTGTGTGCTGTGTGTGTGTGTGTGTGTGTGCACGTTTGTCTGTGTCATCTGTCTAGGAAGCAGCCAGGAGCATGACATTTTAAAGGAGCCTAACCTTCATGAGGCCTGAGTTTGAGCACTCTGATTGGTCCTGATCCTGGTTCTGGTCCTCTTTCGGGATCATTCGTTTTTGTTTTTTTTTTAATCTTTGAGCATTTACTGTGTGACAAGTGGTAATACTGTCAAGAGGCGAGATGTTCTGCTTTTATTGATTCCAGTTAAATTCACGTAGGTGTGAGCTTAACTGGCATAGTAACCAACAAAGGTCCATCTCATTCATCACACATCTTACTTCTTTGTAAACTTCATTAAATCAAGAGTCATTGATAATACAACAAGATTGAGAACTACCGTTTACTATGTCACCTTAGACTCTGAGGAAATGTGACACACACACTGAAAATGATTATTGAAAATAATCACCAACTTCAGCTCTCAGACAGTACTACTGACAGACACTGCCTGGTTCTCAGGACAAGAAAGGGAGAGAGACAGGAAGACAGCAACAAGGAGAGAGAGAGAGAGAGAGAGAGAGAGAGAGAGAGAGAGAGAGAGAGAGAGAGAGAGAGAGAGAGAGAGAGAGAGAGTGCTGACAATAAGAGAAGGAGCTCTTTGCGAGGGGAATCTTTCCTCTCTGAGGTAACAAGAGTTAACTTGTTTAATTGCGGTCCACATTCCAGCTGAGACACGTCAAATACTGAGTCTACTCTCACCAGTGTTGAAGCAACACGAGTTTTCAAGGCCAGTGTACACAGCGATATTCAGCAGTTCAAGCACTGTGTAGCTGCTGCAGCCTTCTCAAAATCTTTATATCCATTGTAACAATTATACTTTTTATTATACGCTGAGGTTGACTAATCACATAAATACAACAGAAGTGGAATCTCTTCGATGCTAACGTACAATGCTCAAACAGAAAATAATACTAATACTAATACTTAAACTCCACAAAGGCAGACCTACAAATAATGATTATTTCCCATACATTCTATTTTTACAGCTAATGATTATTATTAATCAACTAATAATTCACACATTAGTCCACACAATGTCAAAAACAGAAAGTAGCTGGCTACCACTGCCTGAACTCTCTAATTGTATCTGATCGTCTAACTGTATGTACATGAAATGGACAGATAGTCAAAAAATATTGGTTATAATATTAAGATGAGAAATACAGAAAATCCTCACATCTGAGCCCATAGAATACATCTCTATTATTTCCAACTTTATAGTTAAAAACAGGGCCATAGCCAAAAATTTTCAGGTAACATTGATGTCAGCAAATCGAGGCTGGGACGAGAGGAGAAGCGAGGAGAGGAGAGTTAACTCTATACCATCTGGAAAGAGTTAGCTAGCTCTTGAATAAAAGGAAAGGGGGGGGGGGGCAGAGAAAAAGACAGAAACAAGCTCTCTAACTTTACCGCTTCACCCTGTAGCAAAACTGTGATTGTGATCCACTAATTCCCAATAGTCGTTAACTATGGAGCTGTTCCACACCTTTACACAACACAAAGCATTGTATTAGCTCCAGTCAATGATTCTAAATCCTCCCAAATACCCTCAAATACCAAGCATGTTTTTCATTTTCATTTCCACTTGATCCCTGCATGCACACACTGATACTGCCAAGCTATGGACCCAGGCAATTATTGTAATTCAATACATTGGTGGAAGTCACAGTATAAACTAGGCTGCAGGACTACAGTGGAGTCCCATTATGGCATTAGAATGGTTAAAATATATACCCCAACAACTGTTTTGTGTTATTATAACTGCACTGTTGTTTTCAAATCTGCATTAGCTATATGACTCTGGATAAAACATGCCTTGGCAGCATTGCCTCTGGTATACAGTGATGGAACCCTTTGTCTTGGCCAAGAGATTTGACTTCTCTGTTTGCGTTTCATTTTCACTGTGACGTTGTGCAGATGGAGCCGGGAAACCCACAGAAACCAATTTTGTCGCACACTGGTTCCAGTCAACAATCGTTCCACTGTTTCCTTCTTACGCCAAACAGCGGAATGGTTTCACTGTTCAATTTCCACTTGGTATAATAACTGTACGCTCTTTCTGCTCCGCTCTATAGGACGGCAAACCCTCTCTTTGTGACAGCACTCTATTCCAATCAATATGACGGCATTCTGTTTCTTCTCTATATGATAGAATTCTATTCCTCTCTATCTAACATCATTCTGTTCTGCTCTATATGATGGCATTCTATGATGATATTTTATTCAACTCTGTAAGATGGCATTGCAGTGAAGAAGTTAAATGCCAGGGAGTCAGTGAACACAAAAGAAATCCTCTTTCTATATAATATGTATTATACGCTGTGTTTTATATTGTCTGATTTTCAGTGGGAGGAATCAGACATGACAGCGCGTCATTTGTATGTTTATTCTTTCCAGAGTTCTGTCGTGTTCTCTGGCTCCGTGCCGCTGTGCTGTGCCATAATCCAGTGCTGAAGGGGTTAAATTCTGTGCAGTGGGTGAACTCAAAGGAACTGGCGTTCACGTGGCTAAGCCGCTGTTGCTATGGGAGAGAGGCCAGACAGAGGAGAAAGAAACCCCTCTCTCTCTCTCTCTCTCTCTCTCCGTCTCTCTCGCATTCCCATTTTCTCTCTCTGTCGTTCTCTTTCCCTCATCCTCTGCTCTCTTGTTCTTTCTCTCTCTACCAGAGCTGTGCAGAGCTGAGAGAGAGCTGTGGACTCTCATTAGTTGTTTGGTTTTCCAGCCAACTAATGAGAGTGCACAGCTCTCGCTCTCTCTCTCTCTCTCTCTCTCTCTTTCTCCTCATTTTTCAAATAGCATAACACTCAGTTCAATTCAAAGCTGCTTTATGAAAGTTGCAAAAACTATGGAACCAAAGCATTAAATAAAATGTAGCCAAGTACACAACAAAGAACAAGAAAAACAACACAAAGATCAACATACATACATATATAAATGATATATTCACAGTCCATTATACCCATGTGTGGCCTCAGTTTGTGGCATGTTGACAGATATTGGAGTCTGTCTCATTTTTCGAGGAATATTTTGATCTTTGAGATGTTATTTAGTCCAGTGAAACGTGGAATTACAGAGCTGAATGGGTTAAAGTAAATGTTCCTTATTATTTCACTGAATTATTCATGTGTTAGGAGGAAGTGCATCTGTGTCTCAACCTCACCTGTGGAACACTGACCACGTTTTCTTTCACTTTGTCTCTTTGTCTCTTGTTCGACTGCTAGTTTGTGGTCACTGAGCCTGCATTTGTATTATATCATTCCTCCCTTTCATCCCTTCATCTGCTCTCTCTCTCTCTCTCTCTCCTCCTCCCTCCATTTGCAGTTATTAAAGGATACTCATTTACTGTCATACATGACAAAGAAAAGCAGCACATCCAAACCTCTGAGAGGCTGGAACCAAACAAATGTTGACAGTTCTGCTCCAAAAATGACTGAAACAATGAATCTATTCTACAAATACTTGACATTTTTTTCTTATTATTGACTGTATAATTAATCAACTAATTGTTTACACTCTATTGGTTCCCTATAAATAAATGTACCCAGTGTAAATGTTACTGTGCAGAAAGCAATAACAGATCTCAGCCTCAAAATGAATGAATATTTTGCATTATTTGTGCTGATTTGCAGCCCAATCAAACAACACTCACTTCTATCCATCACTGCAGAAAAGATCTAGTACAAACCGTGCTACTTAGGCAAACAACAAAATAACAATATGAACACAGCATGAAGCTGACTTGATTATTTTATCTCGGGAACCTTGTAAGTGCAGCGCGGTTGTGTTTGCAATGCCTGGTAATACACATAATTGAGTTAAAGTCTAATGCGTGTGAAAGCGCAGACTGGGACAGGACAGGAGAGATCAGGATCAGACAGGAAATGTGAGAACAGGTCGGGGTGGACCGTAACACAGGACAGGACTGGGATAACAGCACAGCATATAACAGCGAGGTGCAAGAGAAAACAGAACAAGACAAGCTGCAGTACAAACGCTAGTGGGGTTCAGTAGCTGCAGCACAGCTAATCCAATACTCTAAATGTCTGTCTGTTCTAGTTGCAGTAGTAGTAGTAGTAACACAGGTCACTGCCCTGAGGACACTGGTGCAATATGCAATTTATATTATTACTCATGAGCTTCACTATCAATTTACAGTTTAGATTAGATTAGATTCAATTTTGTCATTGCACAGTAGTGAGACAGCACAGAGGTGCAAAACGCAGTGCAGTGCAGAGCAACAGTGAGAATAAAGGGCTGGATATGACTATGCGTATACACTATAGGTCAGAAATGTACAGTAAATATGGCAGTATAAATATGAGAGCACTGCAGAGCAGATATATACCATGGTATAGATCAGTATGAGTATGAGTATGGGGGGAGCTGGACAGCCTCAGTGGTGGGGGGGGGGGGGGGGCGAACCACCCTCTGCTGTGCTTCCTGGTCCGACACAGAGCAGCTGCCCTCACATACTGAGATGCAGTTGGTAAGAATGCTTTCGGCGGTGCAGAGGTAGAATTGGACCAGAATCTGAGCAGACATGTGGACCTTCTTGAGTCCGTCACTTGAGCCGCTGATACAGACCGGGGATGTGTGTGTGTGTGTGTGTATGTGTGAGTATGTGTGTGTGTGTGCTGCCTCTGCTGCTCTGAGAGAACAAACTGTTCTTGAAGAACAGGGATCCTGTTTGAAATGCATCTGAGGCAGGCCCTATTGTTATTCATCCTCATGTTGCGTCCCACTGGCTCTAAAGCAGCCATGTTAATCCAATGAATTAGTTGATGACAAGATTAAGTGAATTACATTACAGGGTTAACTGGTGTCAGTGAGGATGACAGACAGGCACATCATACAGACAGGTAAGGCTACATTCCATTGGCTCCAGCTTTTTACCAGCAGGGAAGGAACCAGTGACGGTGACAGGCTGACCTCAGGGGGTGGACAGCAAGACACTTTACTCAGCCTGTGTCCACCGTCCCATGAACAGAATGCAAGCAGCAGCAGGTGACATCTCTTCTCACTAGGAAAGACGCAGTGGAACTAGACGAACATGCATGAGCCGCAGTTGCTCAGTTCAGTCGGGAGATGTTCCAAACTGAACAAGCACAACCTCCTCATTACTAGCTACACCAAAATAGCTTCCCTCGCATTCTTTGGTGAAACAGTCTCGTTAGAGGGCCGGCCCAGTATTCCCTGACAGCGGTATTTGAAAATACATGGGACAGCTCTGGGTCCAAGGAACGGTATGGGCTGAAAAGACTCCTCAGGAAAGGACATTTATTAAAAACACACGCTGTGTTGGACTGCAGTGGGACTCTGCCACCACAACAAGAGCCGAAATTTGGATGAGATACCAAGTAGGTGAACGTTTTAGACCGAGAATGCCAGTTTGAGTCAAAACCATACCGTACTTTATCAGCCCTTCTGTCTCCAAACAGTGACGGATGGATTTCACTCGGAGCAGTTGGGAGCACACAGGCTGTCTCACGGAGTGATGGAGATAAAAGCAGTCAGACAGGCTGAGGTTTACTCATTCCATATTCAGGACACAGTCACAGTCACAGTCTGTCTGGGCTGCTTTCTCACTGAATGTTACTACACACTACAGATCTACTGTTGCAGATAACAGCATTGTGAGCCGTTGTTATGTCTCTGTTTATCACTGATTATCATATATCAACTAAAAGCAATTTATATTCTATTTTTGTATTTTAAACATGTGCCTGTGCAGAGATGCCTGGCTGTTATCTCCTTCACTTATCAACACAAATGACTGAATGGACCACTTCCTGCACTGTCACCAGTCTGGTTGGTGTTTAAATGGGGAAACAACACAATGGTCGTTCTGAAACGATTGTCAGACTTATCCTAAATTATCAGCTCCAATCATCCAGTCATTCACCCCAGTGCTTACTTTAATCAAACTTAAAAATCGTGTTAAAGCTGAGGTCATAAGGTGAAGTGACTTTGTGTGGGGCCAGTTTAATGCTGCTTTGTGTTCAGGTATTGTGTCCTGATTTACCCATGATATCTACAGTAGATAATTCGCCACAACACAATCTATGTAGAACTGAAATCAATTTAGCGGTTGGTGTGGTAGGTTTTACCAGTCTGTGGTGCTTGGCTCTTAGTGGTTTTGGTTCTTACTTAGTTCCACGTGTGTTCTTCAGTCAGTTTTCTAAACAGCAAAGGATGTATTTTTAGCATTATATGTCTCTGAAATACAAATTCCACAGCCTAGCCATGAGAATAGCAGCAGTGTAGATGAGTATACAAGGAAACCACAGCAGCTGTTGAGTAGTAGAGCCTAATGTATTCCCAGGGTTATCTGGGAAGCCTGTGAGCCTATAGGAGGCTTTATGGCTGCCGTATGTAGCACTGTGTGTGTGTGTATTGCTGGGATGGGGGGAAGGGTACGTCCAGCCAGAAATCCAGCCAGCCCATCCTGGCTTCAGATTACATTTTGTTTCCTTAGGCACCAAAAAACAAACCACTAACACTCAGTGTATCCAGTTGCCCAAACAACCACATAACCTGGAAGTCGCGCAGCAGTTCTGCAGCTCATTGTATGAATGTCAGCCTGATAAATAAAGACCAATTATGCAATCGCTCTACAGGCTACATTTATGTCCCAGGCTGTCCTGAAATTGACAATTGCAGCTACTGTTAGATGCTAAAACAACAGCAAGACACAGAGATGGTGAGGAGTGTCTGTCCTGCCTGTGGACGTCAGCGCAAAGACATGATGCACAGTGAGTGATGGGATCCATAAACATTAAAACACACCTGAAAGTTACTCAGTGAGAATAAACATCCCTGTCTATTAAGTCAGTGAAGCCATTATGTATCTAAATCTGTTGTTATGTTAAGACTTAGTGCACAAAAGCTAAATAAACCACCAGATTACACTATTGCGAACACTAAAATCACAATATTATAAAATACACTGACATGTGCCTGTATTGGAGGAGTACCTGATGTATAAGAGTATTAGTTTATTCATTCATTTAACATAAGGCTGGGAAATATGGTTGAAATCGTTATTTCAATATTGATAAGTGCATTTTATGGCATCTATACAAATATATATCACAAGATGCCATGTGTATGCAAAATCCCATAAAAATGATTCCACTTGATGTTCAAATCACTGATCTGTTCCAGATCAGATCAAAATTTCTGTTACTGCAGCTTGCAGAGAAAACGCGCCAAGAACATATCTTCACAGTGTTATGCAGATATCTGATAATAACTGAACAAACAATAATAATGAACTGCCAGCGCAGGGTTCTGGGCCTATTTTTTTTTTTTCAAAAGTTACCAATATATAGTTGACTGTAGAATTTTTCTCCTCATATTTCAGTGCTAAGCTGCTTAAACCCAGAAAAGGGAATTGTAACCATCTGTTACCAGGATGTAACAAATTTGGCAGGCTATTAATATAAATAAAAAAAAGAACACTTATTTTAATAAGAGCAAACTCTAATATATTCAATACACTGAACAGAATTGGAATGGTGTAGACAAATTCATATCATATCTGGCACTACTGTCGCATCGAGGTTTGATGGGCACCGCTTCTCTCCGGGCCATGTTTATTCTCTGTGTCTCTAGTGTGTGTTTGCACTTTAAACAATGCTGCTATTCACAACCTCACACACAACTCGCGCACAGCTCAGAAATGTTTCTAAGCTGGCTGAATTGCAGCACTGCAACAACCATGTGGGGCGGGGGGGGGACTCTGTATGTGGAAGGTTCTTCCCTGGTCACAGCCTGTCATTTTCTGCTGATTAGCCACATGGAGATAAACTTCAGGCCACAGCCCTAAAAACAAACTAGCAGCACTGCTACTGTAAACATACACTCACACACACGTACACATATATACACAGTGGACTGTAATAGGAAACAAAGGCTGCTATAGGCAGCGACCTGGTTGCCCCGCTCTTTCCATTCATTGTGAGTCCAGATGAGTGTGAATATGCCAGCGCAGGGTTCTGCTGCTGAGCTTTTTCCTTTCCTTTCAGCTTGGACCAGTGTCCCCCCTAAAGACTCACCAAAAAGTGCCTGCAAGGGAATTACCATGCTGTTTAGATGCTCTGTCTGTCACAGATTCTCAGCAGTTTTCTTTTTTGGACCAGCCCTTTAAACACGAATGTCTGTCGCTGAGTGATGAAGTTACACCACTGGCTGTTGTTCTTTCATCACGAATTGGTGTGAAAAGTTTCTAGATTTTTCACACCACCAAAAAAAAAAAAAAGAATCAAGTGACAAACCTAGCAACTTTTGGGACAAACCTTTGCTATTTTCCCCATAGAAGAGAGTCACCAGTATTACCACATGAGGAGACTTTCCCTCCTCAGACACACCTCTCTATGTGTCTCATTCACTTGACCGCACGCCAGCTGACATAGGCGTCAATGAGCTTCTTAACTTTCTGTCCGACTGATCATTTTACGGGTAAATACAGCTGAAATCACAGCACGGCCGTCGCCTTTCACTTGTGTGTGTGTGTGGTGATTCTGTCAGGCGACGTCGTGGTTATGAAAAAAAAAAATCAGGATTTTACTTGTTCCATTGTCTGCCACAGAAACAGAGAAACGTGAATGAGAGCAGCTTCATTGTGAATTCAGCTGCATTAAATGACTGTATATGTGAAAACAGAGAGAAGGAGAGAAACAAACTGATAAAGGGCTGAAACTGACTGACGCCAGGCAAAACTCAAATACGACGTCATGATGTCATGAATGTGGTAATTAGCATATTACAACTTTTCAAGAAGGCTTTAGCTACTATCCATAGAAAGCAGATGTGGTGGTTCAACAGCAGGTTTCATCTATGCCTCAGTTTCACTCATTGACCACAGGCGGCCCAGCCAGATACTAGGTTTGACCGAGTCAAGCTGCTGTTTATCAGACTCTCTCGAGGCCGTCTGAACTCCTCTGCCATGTATTTTTTCTATTCTCCTGCAGCACCAAAACTGGGTTAACTGCAAAATAATTTACAATGCCATTAACAGAGCGGCGTATCTTAATACTTGGGGGCGTTCTTGAATTTGATCTTTTTTTTTTTTTTTTAATTTCAGCACCAAAAACAAAAATGTATTCTTCCTCCTCAGGTAATTAAAAGCACTGTCATATTTCTCAGGTAGAGAGCACTCAGACAAATGGGATTGTGAGCAACTGCGTGACTGCTATAAATATCAGTGCCAGCATTTAGCTCAGACATACAGTAAACAAAACCGGACTGACTCTAACCCTTTACACACACCATTAGTTATCGGTATCATTAACAAGCAGCATTAGGACATGAAAATAAACACCCAGACTGTGTCTCAACCCACTGTTTCATCATATCAGATACATTACATCACATCTGCTACTTTCTTGTGTGCTTATTGCATAATGTGGTCTTAGGTTTACACACACAAGAGGCTGTCCATTAATGGCCTGCTACTGAGCAAAAGGAATACCCATAAAAATAAGTCAGATATGTACAAACAGTCAACCTACAGGTATTATCACAATAACTCTATATTACAACACATTGCTATCACTGCCATCATATTAACTATGTACAGAATTGGCTGTTATCCAATTCAGCAAAACGCATCAGTAATTCTATTATTATTTGCTTGTCCTCATCTTCATTGTTTAGCCCACATCAGCTAAAAGCCAGCCAAACTCGCCTAATCTCCTGCTAGATCAGATGTCTATTACCGGGCCACCCTAAGCACAAATACACCATGTGAGATCTTCAATAATGATAATAATGATGTTAATAACCACCAGAATAATGATCAGCATTTGCTTCACCTGGAACGGGTACACACAACCATTTAGTTTTACTTAAGAAGTTGTAAGGAAATATTTTTCTGTCACAGGAAGAGTTATTACACTTGATTACACCAGCAGAGGAAGTATATCATTACACAGAACCCTAAACTCCAATACATACTATGAGAGGATAACTTGGACTATTGCACAAGTAAGGTCCCATCACGTGCAGTGATTATGCAAAGTGTACACGATCAGGTCCTCTGTAATTATTTCTTGTAATTATCTTGTTAATTGACTTACACAATACATCAACACTCTGTTTTCAACTCTGCTGCACATCATGATGAAGTATAAGTCAGCACTGTTACATAGAAGCAAATCTCAAAATACACTTATGCTGTCTAATGAGGCAAGAAGATTTCACACTTTAACATCAATGCTCAGACTAGGGCCACAACTAGTGATTATCTGCGCTATCGATTAATTTTTTTTTTTTGGCTCAACTGGTTTGACACATTATTTTGTTCATCAAAACATAAAAGGAAATTGTGAAGAACGCCCATCGCTACTACCCAGAGCCCCAAGTAACATCTTCAGATTGCTCGATTTGTCCAATCATACCCCACAAACATTTAGATCACTATAATTTAAGACAGGAGGAAAAGCAGTAAATGGCCACCATTTGTAATGTTGGAAACATTAAATAACCATAATGTGAGAATCGAGTTGAGCTGATTTTCTTTTGATGTGCAGATCAATTAATTGGTAATTTCAGATTGCATTATTCGTCCACTAAGATACCACAGCTATGAAACAATAAGCCTAGGTGAGCAATTGCTAAACCCAGTATTCTCCTGTGCTACTGGCCTACCTGACCACAGACACTTGACAAAGGCCTGACAGCTTGGCTTGACACACTTCTTCTAATCTAATCTCCAATCCTTCTCAACTGTACTCACTCAGCTAGTTAAGCCCCCCTTGCTAATGAGACTGTGCCCCACTGTATGGAATTAAACCAGAACACTAATCATTACCTAAATTGTATCACACACACACAAGGACCAAGTCTACAAGGGAATTAAGAAGCTGGGAGTGTGTTTGTGGTGTGATACAAACAAGTACATGAAATACGCTGTGCAGACGAGGGAACGTGCCATTACACATGTGAGAGACGTTTCGCTATTACTCTGTAATCAATCCACAGAATTATGCCATCCCACTAGACCTGTCAAAAACCAAGACCACTTGATGTAAATGCATGATTAGGCGGGACATTATGACACTGGGAACTTATCTAGTGTCTAATCCCACAGAAAACACCACACAAGTAGTCAATGACACGTGAGAGTGGCCTCTGACACGTATGCTGGCCTAACTTTCTAAAACTGATAAACACACAGGAACAGAACTACCACAGACATGTCTCAAATTAAGTCACACACAAAGAAGACCCCTACCTCATACCTGCGATCATTAGAAGATCATATGTGCTGATAAATGTCCTATCTGACGACCTGCTGTCCTCAAGAAATGGCACATGTGTGCCAAGACAACATGCTAAATAATCAAATCTGAACTGTGCTTGGGTTTGGCCAGTTATCTGCATAGGCAGACAGAGGGATTCTGTGAACAAAAGAAAACGGGGAACAGGCACACTGTACATTGAGGCAGTACAGTGTATATTAGCCAGCCAGGAGCTTGTCATGGCAGATATTTCATTGTTTGCAGGTTTTTGCATCATGAAAATACCTCTGTTCTTTTTTTTCCCTTTTTTTTTTTTAAGGAGAGGGAAAAAAATTCAGACCAAAATATTGCCAAGATTTTCATCCATCACTCCCTTGTCTTCTGACTGTAGCAGGAACGCAATAATTACACATCAAGCTGGAAACCTATCTGCTCCTGAAAGATCTAAACGTGACAACACGGCAGTTGTTAGAAATGGAAATTGCAGACTATATTTTTTCATGACGATAAACTGCCCATTGTTCAGCCTGCAGCGAGCCAGTTTTATGTTTTTACAAGTCTTAGCATTCCTGCGTCCTTGTCCAAGACGGAGGGGGCTTGTTGTCCGCCTGACAAAAAAAGGGGGGAAAAAAAAAAGAAAAACACAGGCAGACTGGGCTTTATGGTCGATCATCGCGCACAAATAACGCAGATTGTGACCAATAACCACGAGGTAACAGGGATTAGTTCAACGTAAAGGCTGTAAAGCGGGGTAAATCTAGGAAGCCAACCTTACCTCCGTCAGCTGATTTGCAGTATACAGCAGATTAAAGCATTTAGCTGCTCGGGACTCAAATTCCTACACATGCTTTTTACAAATGTAGCTTCCCTCAGACGACAACACTATATCGGCTCGCACTCCAGGTGTCTCTCGTCAACAAATTGATTATAATGAAATGAAGGCTTTCCCTTTTGGCTTGAAGACACACTGTACCTACTCGGAGCCCACTGTGTTTTGCCATTCCTAGCAATAACTACACATGAAAACATGGAGGTTCGTCTTTACCGCAGTAAAGGATGTATCAATGAGCTAGCTTACGGATTTTGATGTAAATAAGCCGTGTACTGTTTGGACGAATGCTAGCTGTTTGCTTTCCACAACCCCCCTGCTGGTAGTCTGCCTCCCATTAACTGACTCCCAAGTGGTCAAATAACTGGTGTAACTTGTCCACTCAACAAAGACAAAAAAAGATAAATACAAGCAGTGTACTCCTTGGTCCAATGAGCCATAAGAACTAAGACAAAGCCACAAAATAATTTCCGCCTGGCAAGCCGACAACATTGCCTCGCTGGCTAGC
The DNA here is from genome assembly GCF_017976425.1 of Toxotes jaculatrix. NCBI lineage: Eukaryota > Metazoa > Chordata > Actinopteri > Toxotidae > Toxotes > Toxotes jaculatrix. The sequence goes on from NC_054414.1 coordinate 1,309,326, forward strand.
CACCAACCACAGAGATTTTCCCATTTGCTTTGCATGTAACAGAGTAAAGAGAAAGACAAAGTCGGCGTTTTCCTTACCGTCAGGTCGGGATTGTCGCTGTCACGATGGTTGACGGCTCGTATGACCCCGGACCTCCACGGCCAGCGAGCGATATCGCCGATTTCAGGCGGCTCGTCCCCGCTGACACAGAGGAACCGCTTCCCGACCAGCTCCGGCCGAGCCTCGACTGCCATGGCCCTTTTGCTGGTCCAAACCCCCCCCCCTCGAAAAAACTTCCTAACAACGACGCCCTTACAGACCTGTCATTTACGACATTAATTCAGCTCTACGGAATCCAACGGTAGAAAGAAAAACCAAAAAAAAAAAAAAAGAAAAAGTTGTTTGTTGCCGAAAGCTGGGGGGGAAAACCGACCCGGGTGATTTAAATGTGTAACAGTCTCCACCCGCTCAAGCGTCAGTCTCCTTTCTCTGTGCCTGAAAAAAAAACGGTGGAACACTGGACCGCATCACCGCCGCCATCCATACTTGTCTTTCTCCGCTGGATCCCATGACATTCACAGGACCGCAGCACTGTTGTGTCCCTCCGCTCAATTAAAAACCCCCCATCGGTACTATTTTCGCAAAACAACTGCTCGAGCTGGCAGAACTGCCACGACAGCTGTTAGCAGCAGCTGTGTACGACTTCTACCTGTGTTACATATGTAATAGCACCACTACTACTGTTAGTTCTAGTGCTACTTCTGGTATTACAGCCGTACTATTATACACAACAACAGCTGCAATAATGCAGTCTATAATAAGCGGCTAGAAAGAAATTAATGTCATGTTCATAATTGTAATCAAGGCTGGATTACCAACCTGGCATGGTGGGAAGCTGTCCAGGGGGGCTCCCAAAAACCCAGATTTACTCCATATTATTTGGGTCTACATAATCTGATTAATCAGAAATTTGGCAGAAATTTGTGCCACTGAAGTACAATATCAACCAGGATATGAGGGAGTTCGGGAATTTTTCGGTAGGCCAGTTTTCTTCTTTTTTTTCTCTTTTTTCCCCCCATACCCATAATAAAGACTACTACAGATATTCAATAATCTGAGCTGCAGCGACACTGCTGGTGAAACCTGTAATAGCAGTTACCATCACAGCTGAAAGTATGGAGCACTCGTGCAGTTAGTACCTAGCACCTCCTTAAAGGTATCCAGCACCAAAAAGTAAAGCTTTGAAAAGTGTGTGAAGTTAGTAAAGCAGTCTGCAGGTGATGATGATAGCAATGATGATGATGATGGTTTTCCTCAGTCCTACTTTGAATTAGAAAGTCAGTGACTCAAAAAAAATTAGCATTTACAACATTTTTTTCTGTTTTCAGAAAAAATGCGTATGTAAATGTCTGATAAGTATAAAAACACTGAGTAACCAGGGCAACCAAATGGACAGCAAGCGCCCATCGTCCATCATGAGTAACCAGCCAGCAACCTACAGTATGCTCTGTGTGACACAGTGTAAATATAGTGTGCTTTGTGTGAATTTGTAGTGTGAGTACAGTGGGAACTGTTGACTGTTTTGCAATATTTTAAATAATAAAGGTTTTGAGTTCAAATCCCCCCACAGGGGCTTTTCCGTGTGGAGTCTGCATGTTCTCCATGTGCCTGTGTGGGTTCCCTCTGGGTTCTCCGACTTCCTCCCACAGTCCAAAGACATGCATATTAGGTTAACTGGAGACTCTAAATCGTCCATAAGTATGAATGTGAGCATGAATGGTTGTTTGTCTCTATATGTTATTCCTGTGTTGCTCATAAATTGTTCTCACTTCCTTTTAATACTTTAACAGGATCTTATTTTCCCCAAACCCAGCAGGGGAAGAGAGGCTGGAGAAGCAACAGCAGCAAGCTGGACATCCTTCCCTGCCATGCACAGTGCCATGGGAAACTAACATAGCATGCAACAAATAAGACCTCATGAACAGCGTGAGGGGAAATACCTGACACTGTGAGGAAAGTCCACCCGATCAGGAACACTGCAGTCCTGAACCCCCAGAACAGCAGACCACTCTGCCAGGGCTCTATCACCATCTGCAGCTGCCTCATCCAGCCAAGCCCCATCCAGTCAGGCTTTTGTGTTGTGTTGTGATGTGATGTGAGCCATGTACTTTTCGTTTGCAATCCAGATGTGTGCTTGGATTTTCAATTGATCAGCATTGTTTGCTTTGCTTGTTTTATAGAAAAGAAATATAACATCCCAAGGCATGAACACAAAGCTTGATCCTTTTTGATTTACCTCACGTTACACAATGAAAGGTGTAAAACAAAGAAGCAGAAAAAAAAAAAGATCGCACAGTTCACACGTCTGCACAGTCATGGTCTCTCAGCACGATTGGCAGCTGAAACCTTGACAGGCAGTCTTTCCCTGATGCATAAACCAATCACTTCCCTGAAGTCCTCATGCTCTTGTGGTTCTGGAGGACCAGGGTCTTCTGTAAGAATGTCCAACTCCATGGTACAACAATCAACAAATGTGTTCACACAAGGAACACAAGGGAACATTCCATACATACACTGGACAGTTGGGATATATATTATCCTCTTTTCTCAGTGGTTCAAAGCATTGATTGTTTTTTTCATTTATTTGCATGTTCTCTTTTCCTCTAATCCACCTAAGGCTGTAATTAATGATTGTTTTCATTATCCATTAATCTGACAATTAATTAATTCTTTGGATTAATCATTTAGTCTCAGAAACAACAGAAAATACTGTACAGCCCAAGGTGATGTCATCAAATCCCAAAACCATTCAGTTTTCTATACTGTAAGAAAAGGAAATGTGACGCCCTCGCTTGTACTCTTTGAAGTTTGTTTCTGTTTTTATTTTGAAATCACTCACCTTATGTGTACATGGCTGGTTAATTTCCTGCCTTTGTGTTCTTTTCCGCCAGCTTTCTGAGTCACCTGTGTTTTGTCAAGCCATCAGGACGTCCTTGTTTCGAGCTGAGTAGCCTACTCCTTGTATGACTGATTGACTGATTGATTGTTTTGTTTTTTTGTCTGTGCCTGCTCCTTGCATGTATTGTTTGCCTTACTGACTTCTTGTGGATTTATCTGATTAATTGATTATTGCATTCACATAGCACTTTTCTAGTCTTATCATCTACTTTCTATGCATACAGGGCTTTTTACTCACACATCCATACATCAAGGGGCACATCAGGCAATTTGGGGTTCAGTATGTTGCCCAAGGACACTTCAAAATGCAGATGGAGGGGTGAGGGATCAAACTACCGTCATTCTGATTAGTGGACGACCCGCTCTACCTCTTCAGCCACAGTTACACCTTGTCAGCAACCAATCATTACAGCTCTAAATCCACCACTCTGAACACCAAGTCTGCATTTTATTTTTGTAACTTACACCTTCATTGTGAGGAAAAGCAGTACAGTCCTTTCAAATCAGTCTGCACTTAAGCTGCATTACAGTGCGACAGCTAAAAATGAATGCAGACGTGACGTTCTCCGTAATGGATTACACAACTCCAGCTCCAGGCTTCATGTAATTCTGCTAATAGATTCTCATAATCATACTGAAATGAGTGTAAACCAGTGACTGTGTGGAAAGGAAGCAGGAATACATCCAAATATCAGCAACATGTCTTGCGTGCATCTGAAAAATGATCAGCATGGAGGTAAAGTGGGTTCAAGGATGAAATGGTCCCTAAAAAAATCATAGTAGACTACCATGTTGCCATCAGAGGTAAATAGATTCCTCGTTTCATTCATGATTTTACACCTTCCCCGTCTTGCTCTGTTGCGTGAATATTTCATTCAGAATTTAAAATGCAGCTGACATGTTTGCTCTCTTTCTTTCAGCAGGGATTTTAGTTTGCATGGTCCTGCACTGAGGACTGCAAAGACCGAAACACACAGAGAGTCAGTGAACAAGAGAATAAGGCAGAGGAGCTGAAGGAGATCAAGGGAGAGAGTGTGTGTGTGTGTGTGTGTTGAGCGCACATCTGGCTCTGTGCAAGATTGCCACAGTTGTGTGGTTTTGCTTGTGTGAGCATAAATGTGTGTGTGTGTGTGTGTGTGTGTGTGTGTGTGTGCGTGTGCAAAGTGCAGGGATCTTAAGGACAGAGGAGAGGTTCGTGTGTGAAGCATGTAGAAAGCAATCAGCCCGGAGCGACCTCCAGGGTGGGATAAAAGAAAGGAGGAGAAAAAAAGAAAGAAAGAATGAAAGAAACTAAAGTGAATGACAGAGGAAGAGAGGCAGGGAAAGAGTGAAAGAAAAAGGGCGAAAGATTCTGAAAAAAAAGAAAGCCACTCTAAGGATGCATGAGACAAAAGAGGAAAGAGGTAAAAAAAAAAACAATTGAAAGGAAAAGAACTGAAGTGAGACTAGCATATTTCTTCTCTCATTTACATATCGTGTCTTGTTTATTGAACAGGTGGAGAACAGTTCTTGTGGCTGTAGTTGGTGATTTCTGGGGAGGTTTAGATTTCAGAGAAAGCCCCCAAAATACAGCTGCCAACACCTGTAGAGCACAATAATTATCATGAGGCATGTTTAGCCTGTGCACAAACAGAAATATAAAACATGAGAAGTTGTGGTTTTAGAGGAGATACATCCATCCATCTATTATCTATACCGCTTATCCTCTTAAGGGTCAGGTAAAGGGGGCTGGAGCCAATCCCAGCTGACACTGGGTAGGAAGTGGTGTACACCCTGAACAGGTCTCCAGTCTATCACAGGACTGACATATAGAGACAAACAACCATTCAAACAAACACTGCCATGCAAGCAAAATCCTAAATCAGAAGCATTAAAAAATACATAAACATGAACAACCCCAGTAATATGTAACTGCATTGTACCATATATCGTTCAACATAGTATTAACTGCTGTGCTGTTGAGCAGGTTGTTAATGTCTCATTGTTTTCCTAGTGGCTGATTTTCAGAATATCTCTGCTCCGTTTGATTTACTTGAAAATGTAAATGTTATATTAGTATAGAATATTGTGAGGTTAGCAGTGAGCAGCTGAATGCTTGGCGTGGAGGCATTTTTCTTTTCAGCTGTGATCCTCTGATGCTGTCCCAGACAGGCTGTGTGTGACCAGAGAGGCTCCAGTGGGAATCTACCTCACACAGCTGCACACCGCAACAGCCGCCTTCATGAATAACAAGTAGCTACGAATCCAACGCCACCCCACCCCACCCCCTTCCATGCACACACATACACATGCTTATACACACACACACAACATGCATATATCTGCATGTGGTCACAAACATGCACGTTTGCAAATATATAAAACCGCAAGCTCAGAGCTGCACATGTATAAGCTCGCACACGTTTATGTGCTCAGATGTCATGTTCTACACACACACACAAACACACATGCATGTGCACACACAAAGAGAAAGGCTTGTTAAAGCTCACAGATGGGGTTTGTGTCTGCCAGGTACTATGTATGGAAAACTGCAATGAATATGATTATGCCCTAAAGACTGGTGTGGTTTATGTAATGAGCAAGACAAAGGAAGTCCACTTTATGTCAGGTATCCAGTTGGTTGCCCCTTTTAAAGCCACTAACCTTAGGCCACCATCCATTTCATATGTGTGTGTGTGTTTATATGTATGTATAAATATACATAGTTTAAAGTTTATTTTTTAATGAACTATTCCTTGCACAATACACATTGGGCAAAACTTGTTTCAGGATTTTGGTTCTGGGCTGAGAAAATTCCTGAAGCTGCGATTTCTTGATGTGGATTTGAAGGTGGGATTCCACAGTAAAAATGTGAGGGTCCCACGTATGTGTTTATTTTCCATCTGTAACATGTTCTCTCATTCCTCTTGGCCCTCAGAGGATTATATACCACAATTTAATTTAAAGGAGAATGTGTTTCTTCTGCATAGCAACAAGAAAAAGTGACTCTTTATTTGGTACATTAGACTAAATTATATATTTTTAAGTAGCCGTACGGTAACATACAGTTATTACTTGACAAGGTGCGCTTTCTGTGGAAGAGGGCGCTTGTTTTAGCTCAACGTGTACCCCATAGAGGCGGTCACACTACTAACCTACAGGTGTTCATTTACATTTCCTTTACTAATATGGAATAAAAACATACACTGACATATCGGTCCTCTTTTCTAATATTGCGCCCATGTAGGCATACTTATTGAAGACTGAATCCGCCCATCCTATGTGCACTGGAATTTAAAATAAGATCACCTTCCATTTTGACGGTAGGAAACAAGCTGCCCCAACAGCAACGCTTGGAATAGCCACCGAACCCCGTCATTGCTTCTCTTTCCCGTTGGCTAGAATTCGCCACGATTCGACAACGGACCAATCAGAGAACAGGTCGCTGAGTTTGAAATTCCACCGCTGCGAGCAAACGTAGAAGTCACGTGGTCCAATGTGGCCAGCCAATGACAGTTTGCCTTTGTTGTAAACAGACTGGACCGGCCAATGGAAGGCGTCGGGAGGTTGTGTTTTTTTATTGTGTTTACGTCACTGGGTATCTGAGTATCGCTGTGGTGCCAGGAACTGGAGCGCAAAGCAAAGTGGGAAGGAGGAAACAACGACTATCATATTGGATATATTCCATCGCTTAGCTATGGCTACGAAGACAGGACAGTGAGACCGGGCGTTTTTCAGACATGTGAGCTTCCTAGCTGCTCCTGGAATCTCTCGTCGAAGTTTTAGCCGAAGAAGTTCACAGCGGTACGGCTAAGCCATTATCGTTTCCACCGGGACTGTCTTCTGCCTCTGACACAGCTCGACACTACCAAGACAGAAAACATGGTGTCCTGGATAATTTCGAGAAGCGTCGTGTAAGTATAAACACTGTAAAGAGTCGTGAAAGTGAACTAAAGTATCCTTTTAACTCTTGGAGAAAATTAGGGCAGCTGTTTGGATTGAGCTTTGTTAGCATACCTGGCTAACAGCTCCCGTCCTTTATCTTAGTTATGTCCTGTGTCCTTATCAAATTTGAGCAGAAAGTTTATTAAGAAGAAACAGCATAGTTTAGGTTAGCGAATAGTTATCAGACGCCTCAAACACACTGTATGGCGTTTTTTGCAAATATAAGTCGTTTAACTAGCTAGTTTGGCCTTCTGGCTGGTGATTTGCCATTGTCTCTGAAGCTAATAGGCTAGTACTGTCTTGTTGATGAGTAATGTCCATGCATTGTGCTGGTGAGTCAGCTATAACAGTGTGAAACTTGTGTTATGGTGAGGTGGAACTTTTCAAACCATTTAACGTTCAGTGTGTGAAGGAGTGGCAGGTACTAGTGCCGTGTTGAAGATATTATTACTCAGCCCTACCCAGAATAACCTGGCAACCCATGGTTTGTTGGGACTCAGTGAGGAAGGTGCCCATAAACAAATGTAAACGGCTTTGTGTGACTTTGTTTGGTTACTGGATCCTTATTTATCTATTGTCTTGCCACTGAAACCACTTGTGAGTATGGTAGAAGTCAGCGATGCAGGTATGGTACACCAGAGGGAGAATAGATGTGTTTACCTTCGGGGCAAAAATTCCTATTCTTGACTCAGCAGCATGCCTTTTTACCATCTCTGTCCTCCTCGTCCCCCTGTCTTTTTGTGGGTTTACATTCAGGAACAGTAGTTGCATAACAACTGGTGGAAGTGTAATGGAGGATAGGAATGTGGTGGAAAGGACAGATGGGAGTGGTGGAGAAACACGGAAAGCCTCTCCTTTTTCTCCTGTGCAGCCATCAAACACAAGCCCACTGTTGTGGGATAACGAACACGCAGTATCAAACTTTTGTCACAGATCAGTACATGGTTCCTAGCTGTTCACTCCAGACCTGGGTTCAGGAAGTTCAGGAAGCAGGTGGGCGTAGAATTTAATGCCTGCGGGTCCTTCATCTCATAACCTGTGCACACACTCCCTCTGCCTCTAAATTCTGCCTTTAGCCTTTGATCCGAAGAATGTGCCACATTTACATTTACAAGACATTTTGGAATCACTATACTACAATATACTATTTATGTAAAAATCCTGGGTAAAGATAAACCCATTTTTTACCTGGTATAAAGGAACCTGCCTAATAGTAACAGTACAGTGACAGCAAATATGTCGTCACCTGTTAAGTGAAACAGCAGACACCATGAAGGAATGTAACCATGTAAGGACAGCCCCACAGAAAAACAGGAGGACACACAGAGGATGTGGAGGAGGAAGGAAGGGACAAGGGAAGAGAACTGAGTTCAGGCAACAGAGACTGATGGAGAATAGGGTATCTCCCTTCTATCATCATGGATAGCATGAGATAGTTGGACAATGAGATGGTAGAGTGCAGTGTTATGTGTTTCACAAAGACATGCTTTGGATCCCATTGCCACCGTCGACGGATTTCAGACGGTTTGGGTGGACAGGAAAAAATCTGAGAGTGGAAAGAAAGGAGGCATTTGTATTTTTCTATTATAAAGTTGAAATTATTATTATCACTGTTTTGTATTAATATTTACTTTTATGCTTATTTATATACGCATTCATACAGTGCCTTTACTGTGATATAGTAATATTCTGGTTAATGAACGTCATGCTCTACCTCCTGACCTCCACAGCTGCCCCTTATTACTTTGATTACTTCCTCTTTCCTAACTGTGTGTGGAACAATTGTAACAAAGAGATTTTCCTGTTGGGATCATTAAAGTTTTTTTTCTGATTCTGATTTCGACAGCACAGTTTAGTAGAATGGATAATGGAACAGTCCTGTTATTACTAATACTAATATATATCCTGCTTCAACTTTGACCTACTGTATATGTTATTGCTTATTATATAAAAACTTGCCACCAGCATCAGCTTTAAAGTCACAGTAATGACATTTTCAGTCTTAACTGTAGAAATGCATGTATAGCCATTCTTTCAAATTAAAGCTGAAGGGCTAATGCTCATTGAGCACGGCCATTCAGATCTCACCACCTAGATGAGAAATAAGTCTTTGGCCTTGATCAGGCCGTGTTTGAGGACACATTTGAGGGTGATCCTTGGAGGGAAACACTGACATAGTTTTGCCCCTTTAGGGGGACCACTTGACTTAAAGTCATCATATTTGGTGTCAGATCCTTTGCAGTAAATGATGTTATAACCCGCAGGCATCTGGAAAGTAAAAAATTGTAACACACCCGATGAGGCAATTTAGTGATTATTATTACAATATAAATTGTAATTAACTTTACCTGAGTGAAATAAATAGAAGTGGAGTTCACTGTGTATACTGTAATTTCATCGACACAAGCTAACACCTTTCTGGTACTGTTCTGGCCTAGATCATGTTCTCTGGAGCTTGGGGTATTGTGTTTCTCATGGTCAGAAGTGTTCAGACATTTTCATTACAAAGGCTTTTCAGGCAGTGTTAGTGGGATGCTTTAAGCTTTCAGCTTATACATGATGTTGGAAGTGAGCAGTGTTAAATTCTTTAAAAACTTTTAAGGTTAACCCTTTTCTCTAGTCGACTTCTCAGCAGACCTTTAAACGTAAATCTGTTAATGGTTTAAACGTGTGTGCTTTTATTCATTAACCAGAAAACACAGCGTCTTTCCTTTCTCCTCTTTCACTCATCCTTTCCACCTCTACGCATCTCTTCTCCAACAGCTATCTAAAGCGTCTAGTCATGCAGCAGTTAAAAAAAAAAAGTCAGACACAGATTTTCAACTCAGTCCTCCGTGACCAACTCATTTTAGGCAGCAGCTCTGCAGTCTGCAAGGAGTGGCTGCAGAATTGTTGTGTCCTGTTCTTTCTCTTTGCCACAGTCGCCCGTTTGTTGTTAACAGAGGAATTTTTATTGTATTGAGAGTTTAACTGCCATGAAAGATTCTGAAGTATGTGAACCTCTGGTAGGGGCTGTGAATTCCTCTATAATGTAATACAGTTTGATGCAGAAGCTCAGGTAGCTTAGAATGTTCTGTTCTGCAGTCATCACAAAAAATCATGACTTTGGGAGCACTTTATTAGGAAAATCTCACTAATACTGGGTAGTTCCTCCCTTTGCTGTCATGCTGTCATCATGATTCCACAAGATGTTGGAAACCTTCCTTTGAGATCCGGTTCTGCTGGATTCAGGTCTGGAGACCGGGGGAGGCCACTGTCGTGTTGATGAAACCAGTTTGTGACTTTAGCTTTGTGACATAGAGCATTATCCTGCTGGAAGTAGCCATTAGAAGATGGTGAACTGTGGCCATAAAGGGAAGAACATGGTCAGCAAATACTCAGACACACTGTGACATTTAGACCATGATTGACTCAGCAGAAATCCAGATCCATCAGACCAGGCTATGTTTTTCCAGTCTTCAGCTGTGCAGTTTTAACGAGTGTGTCCACTGCAGCCTCAGATCTCTGCTCTTGGCTGACAGAACTGGAACCTGACATGGTCTCTGCTGTTGTAGTCCGTCCTCCTGAGTCTATCTGAGTTAGTGTAGCCTCTTTGACAACCCCAACCAGTCTGACCTCTCTCATCAACAAGGTGTCCTCAGTTTCACAAATACAAATTTCTGTCCATTCTGATGTTTGATGTGAACATTAAATGAAGCTCCTGACCTGTATCTGCACTTCTGCCACATGATTGGCTGATTGGATAATTGCATGACATTGCAGATGTACAGGTGTTCCTAATAAAGTGCGTGGTTTGTGAATGCATTTGCTGCAGGGCTGGTGTTTTGGATAGCAACACAAAGTGTTTAGGATACTGAGGTAATTAATAATAGCTTGAAACGTCAGGCTGCAGATATTCATGTTATTCCTGGGTGTGACTTTATCCACTTTGTAAACTGAAAGCAGGGGGTGTTTCGTACGACCTGTCTGCTGCAGTTTGCTCGTACTTCACAGCGAAGTGAAGAACAAGCCTTTCAGGATCAGTAGGATTCATGGTTTGCTCTTGTTGCCTGTGGCACAAAGTAACCGCTATTTATGTTCATTACTGTTGAATAATATGCTGATATAGCCAATAAACAATATGCTCGCACTACAGGCACTGTAAACAGATTCCAAATCAGTTGTTTACTATGAGCGATAGGCTCCTACATGGGCATATATATATATATATATATATATAGTCAGTTTGAAAATGGTGACGTCAGACACTTCTTTGCACCAATCAGCATTTAGTAATATTTGAATCAAAATGTGAGGAGAGTCGTGGATGTTTGCTTACGTTTGCTCAAGCCACACCCACACAGCCCTGGTGATGAATCACATTCGTTTTTGAAACTCTTAAATCAATAACACCTAAAGAAGTTTGTTTTTCCATGTTTAGTCGTGTGTATTTAACCTCTGTAAACTAATTTTACAGTGGCTTTAGGGAGAAACATCTGCTTTGCATTCACATCTGCTTTACTGCTTATCTTTTTAACTATTACAACATATGACAAGTGCATAGAAACACCCAAAGTGGGAAAATCAGATATTTGGCAAAGGACAGCTGACAGCTTCATTTGTATCAGTAGTAAAAAGTCATCAAGTTAAATGCTTATATGTTGAAAAAAGCAGACCGATGGCTCTGTTGTCATTAATCTGCATTCACGCTGATTATTTTAAGATGACGTTGCGATTCTAAAATGATTGTTATTATTATGAAAAATATGTTAAAGACAAAAAAAAGAAGAACTATATTGTGAATTTGGCTGCTTTTAAAACGGCAGGAGACTGAACGGAGGTGCAGCGGGCTGACACTGCACTTTAAATGTCATTAACAGCTGTTGTCATTAACCTGTATTTATGTCGACTGACTGTCAGACAGTGTGGCCATGTGGTAATGATTTGATGGTCAGTCTGTCTCACTGCTCACCAGATGTTGGCCGTGGTGTGGTGGTGGTGGTGTTTTCCACCTGAGAAGAAGGTGGAAAGTAGAAGAGATGTAGCTGTGTGATACATTTTTAGTGCAGATTGTTTTTGCACAAAAAAACTGTTCTGACATGAAATCTGACTTGTTTTCAGTTTTTCTTGTCTCACTGCTTGTGTTTCTTTACCCATTGAACGATATTATAGCAATATCACTGCATTCTCAGACTTCAGCTGTTAGCTTGATGAGTACAATGTTGTTGTAACCCATACAAGCCAAGCTTTAATACACCAGAATTATTTTTTTTGTCTTATGCAAGTGAGTCTCTCGTTTGTTATTATTATTTAAAGGGTCTTTCAGTCGACCTCAGTATTTTCTGTGGGGAGATTTATGCCTCCAGAAATATGCTTAAACCGCTGAGCTAAAGTTTGAACTTGTGAATGATGTGTTAAGCCAGTTTTTGAATGTGGGAGGACTCAGAGAGCTGTGAGAGCAGTCTAAATGATATATGCCATTTATTTCCCTGTGAGGAAATATTGTGGGGAGGTACAGACCTGGACTGTAACCAGTTCCCATTTGCTGTAGCAGCACTTCTCTCAACAATCCTCCCTCTGTGTTTTTAGGGGAAAAGTCTTGTAATCAAATTCTTATTCCTGAAGCTCAAACCAGATGGTGGGAGCTCAAATCTTGGAGATCTCTAGATTTTTTTTCCCTCCCCCCTTCCTCTATTCCATCTTGGTGTGTCTCCTGTTTTTTTATTTCTCTTGTTCTCTCTCTCTCTCTCCCTTTGCTCTTTCTCTTGTCTTCCTCCCCCCCCCCCCACCCCCCCCCCCCACCTTCACCTCCATCTGGTTGTTGTTGGTGGTGTACGGTGTCAGGAAACCAGGGAAATTGACCTGGAGCCCAGAGTCAAGGCCCATCTAAAAGCAACGGGCTATTTTCTCAGCTGCATGCAGAGCGAGAGAGAAGGGGGGGTGTTGAAATGGGAAGAAGGAGAATGAGGAGAGAGAGAATGGGAAACAGAAAGATGGTAGTTTTGGAATGAAGAAGGGGCCCTGCTTTTCTCTAAATTGTTTCAAGAACATTTCTGTGCATGTCCAACTTCTTTTGTGTGAGTTTGGGGCAAATCTCTCTGCTGGTCCTTAGTGAGACAGACAGAAAGAGACAGAAAGTAAATGCACATTTTCATTTGAAAAAAAATAAAGAAATACAGTAACTTTAAGGTCAGAAAATTGTTGCCCTGAAAGGTGAACCATCGCCCCACTCTCAGATCTCTGCCCGAGGACCGCTTTGTATTTGGCTGCATTCATCCTTCCCTCAGTTCCAACCAGTCTTCCTGTCCCTGTCCCCTCTATGTCTCACTGTAGTGATGGTATAAGCCAGGTGATGAGCAGTGCCTGATGTTTGTCAGATATAGTGTTTTCAGTTCTGCTCAAAGGGTTCAGTTTTTGTCTCATCATACTGGAGAATCTTTGTCCAATCAGTTCACTTTGCCACAGGTGCTTTTAGACTCATCTCAAGGATTAATTAAAGCAAACAGGATGCACCTGACCACAGCCAAAGGATCTGAATCCTTGTAAATGAGAGATCTCAGGTTTGGATTTTGAATTAAATTTTTAACAAAAATGTTTTCAGTTTTTCATCGTGGGTATTTGAGTGTGGACTGATGGGAAATAATGGCTATTTTACCGATTTTAAAATGAAATCAGCAGCACAGAATGTGCAACAAGCGAAGGGTCTGAATGCTTTGTAAAGCCACTGCAGTTCTGTGTAGGCTAACAAATGATAACCTTGTATTTGAAAGAAACTGCTGCTGCTGTGGTGAGGTGATATGGTGCATGGCCATTGCCGTAGAAGATTTGTGATGTACTAGTAATGGTGTGTCTCGTCAGTGAAAGTTGTTCATTTAATTAAATTTTTTTTTACAGTCAGTACTTTCAAATTGGAAATAAAAATGATGGCTCTGGGCAAACAAGGACATACATGTAGATCAGATACTCATACAGTCCAGTCACACTCCTCCTCCAGAGGAAGCCCTCTGAACCTGACTGATACAGTTTCATGTAAATATTTCTTCTTCTTAGAGTCATAGTCCTGTCACATACACTTTCCAGTAATAGCAGCAGCATCTCTGACGTTCAGCACACGTCTAATGTTTGATCTCAGATACTCATTGCGCTAGATGTTGTCTTTAGCATCGAAAGTAATCTAAGCGTATATTCGTAGTACTATTCACGCTCCATATTTACTAAGTAGTGCACTGTTATTGCACTCCATTATAATATTCACTGTCTGCTGCTTACATTTATCCAGGATGTAGAGCCCTTAAAAAATTCCACAATGGAAGAACATGTGTTCGCATTCATTCATGAATGTGACAAAGAATATAAATATTCAAACAGTTTGAATTCAAGCTTTATGGTCTTTAAGTGTATCAGTCCAGTTGTTGGGTTCCCCTTCAGAGAATAAGTGGTATAGAAAATGGACAGATGAATGGATATATACCAAAATATGGCATACCTCATTGAGACATAGTAAGTACAGTGACTGTTCCCAAAACCTGTAAAGTAAGGAAGTGATGTGTTCCTTAACACATCACTGTGGACCAAATAATTGGACACATCAAACTACCGTAGAAGAGGGGGCAGTGCTCACTGTGTGCACACAAACATGCCCACATACCACTGTAAAGGAAGAAAGAGATTCATTATCCAAACTTCAGTGTTTCGTGATCATGCTTCTGCGTGTATTGTTCTCTTACCTTTATGCAAATAAAGCACGGCGAGTGGAAATTACAGTGTGACAAAGAGATGTAGACACGAAGAGAGAGTTTTTGAGCTGTGGCAGTTTTGCTGTTACTATAGCAACAGCAGGAAAATAAACCGCTGTGGTTGTTGGCGGCTCGCCTGCTGCTCAGGGGACTCTGGTCAGAGGGAGTGTGTGTGTGTGTGTGTATACAATGTGTGTATACAAGACTATATACAGTCTGTCTGTGTGTATTTAGTTGCTGTTATGTGAAATCCTCGTACCTCCAGACTTTTATGGTTTAACTTTAGTTAAAGGATTGCTTCCTCCTATATGAGTATATATATATATTTATATATGATTATTGGGTTGACAGAGATTTCTATTGATTTGTTGGGAAGCTCTGCACAAATGACATGCCCATGGGTCATTATTGTGTTGATACTGTGTAGTCTGGTCTTAACCTTAGCCCCTATAAAGGCCATAGGAAATCTTAATTCAGGGTGCCCCATACATTCAGCATGCTCACTGATATCGCGTTCATTTGTTGAGACATAACAGGCAGAAATCCCCGTGTAATATTTTCTACAGAGCTTAACATGACGGTTGAAGCTGTTCCTGTCTTTCAGAGATGAACTGTGAAACCAGCATATAGAAGAAAAGGTTATCCCCTACCATTATAAGACTCAGGCACAGAGCCTAAGTGTTTTTACACAGCGACTTTTAGTATCAAAAGTACCTACCTGTGTCTTTTAATGGAGTGTTGCATTATGGGTTGCTTGGTAGTCTTAATGCTGCTAGGCTAGCGAGTGCTTTCAGGTCCATCTATAGTTTGTCTTTCAGAATCGGGTCTCAAAGTGACTGTGTGGCTCAGTTTATGCTGCAGGAGTTTCTGAAGGCTGATGTAACACACTGATGTTTTGCTGCCACAGAGGAAATAAATAAAATAGCCAAGAATTACAGCTGTTACAGATAATGAGCCCCCCGACCCCTTCAGTTTCTCTCTGTCTTTTCCTCTCCCTCCCTCATTTCTTTCCTACTTGTCCCCTTTCAGGATCACGTTGGTATTACCAGTTGAGCGACGTAATTACTTTTTACCCCCGTGCATCAGTTTTTCAGTCAGTCGTGTTCAGTCATTTACAGCGGGGTGGTATTCCAGGGACACTTCATTATCCACTGTAGATATTAATAACTGAAGCATTTTGCTCCAAGAGCTGGAAATACAGACAAGTCATCACTTACAGCTCAGGCGGGCCTCTCAGCTCGCTGTGTTGTTGCAACACTTCTGCTGTGGCAGAGATCTGCAAACTGTCAATCTGTATCTGTCTATATATAACTATATATATATATATATATATATCTATATATATATGTGCAAGCACTGTGTATGTAAGAGTGCAGTACATTGAGGTGGTGTTCAAAATCGGCATTGGACCTGACATGGAACCAAACCCCACATTACCCCCAGCTGCTGTTGCTGCTGCTGCTGCAGAAGATTACAGAGGAAACACTGAGTCATCGTCTTTTTTTCCAGCGGTTTTCAGACTCTGGGTCAGAACCCAACACCCGATCATCGCAGGATATAAATAAGTCCCCCAGGTTGTTCTTCATGAACAGATGATGGCTGGAAAAGAAACAGATGAACTGGAAAATCACAATTTTGTGCGCAAGCCTCAGTTTGTGCTCCGAATTACACTGAACAGCCATTTTGGTTTCTGTGTAAAAATCCCCTTCACGAGTACGAGTGTAGAAATCAGATTAGAAATGTGGAGACTTTAAACGGTAGGCTTATGTAAACACAGCAATTGTGTTTATCAGTGTTTCTCCCAGACTGCGCAAACCCACCAATACAAATTCAGCAGATCTCAGGCCTGTATTCAAATGGTCTGTGTATGGTTATTTGAATGAATGTATTCAGATCATATTTTTTAACATGTGGAATATGGAATAGAAATGATGAGCTCGGTGTTGTGTGTGTTCTCTCTCCCTGCAGGCTGGTGTTTGGGACCCTGTATCCTGCATACTACTCTTACAAAGCTGTCAAGACCAAAAATGTCAAGGAATACGTAAGTTCATGAGCTTCACTTAGTATTTATGGATGTGCTGTTTTTTATTTTTATATTTTTTTTATAAATGTACATTACTTATCAATAGAGCTGCCTTCTGTGATTGATGTTACACTCACTGAGCACTTTATTACGTACACCTGCACATCTGCTGTGTCGTGCAGTTATCCAATCAGCATCGTTATGTGTTGCAGCCGTGCAGATACAGGTCAGGAGCTTGGGTTCAGGTTCACATCAAACAGTGTTAGTGAAACTGCTGATTTTCACACACAGCATCGGAGTTTAACTCCAGAATGGAGACAAAAACTAAAACCATCCAGTGAAGCAGCAGTTGTGAGAAGGGAAACACCTTGTTAATGAGAGAGGTCAGAGGTCAGAACGGCTGGAGCTGACAGAGAGGCTACGCTAACTCAGACATGGCTCAGGTGGATGGACTACAACAGGAGAGACGACGTCAGGTTCCAGTCCCGTCAACCAAGAACAGAGAACCGGACAGTTGAAGACTGAAAAGACGTAGCCTGGTCTGAAGGATCTGGATTTCTGCTGAGGCTGCAGATGGGAAGGTCAGAATTTGGCATTAGCAGCTTGAATCCATGGACCCAACCTGCCGTGTATCAACAGTCCAGTCTGATGGTGGAGTTGAAATGGGCCCCTTAATATCGGTCAGTGCTTTAATGCCACAGCACGGGGTAATAGCAACGCTCCATTTCCTATAATGGATTCCCCTGTACGATGGTCGGTTAATGTTGAAGGAAGCACCTGCTCTGTGATTTTTATTTTAATTTTTAATGTGACTTTGTTCAGTCTATATTTGTCAAATATTCTTTATTTTTTCCATCACATTTCATTAAATGTTCAAATCATCCCCTGAGGCTAATTAAGAAACTCTAATTCCCAGAAATCTCTTTGGAGGATTTCACACCAGAATGCAATATATAAAATTTTGAGAGGAAATTATTACTCGAGCTTTCCTTAACAATTCGGTGCCTTCTTGAATATTTGATGTCGAATTTTCTGTTAATGGCGTTTTGTTGCAGAGAGACAGACTTAAATCCTGTATCTTCTCCATTTTTTGGAATATCAGGATGTGAATTGTGTCTTAGCCCTGCTTTCATTTAACCCAGGTTTTGACAGAAACCATGAACACACGAATGTGGATTTAAGGGTTTGAATGTGCTTTTTCGGATGAAGCAGGGTGATGTAACTAATGCCAGCGAGAGTGAAATCAGTCCACCGAGTTAGTAACACGTTCACACACAGCATTAACACACCAGCGCAGGGGTTCAGACGCAGTAAGCAGGGACTGCTCTGAGCCATCTTTCCTCTGTTTGTCTTCCTCACTCTCTGCTTCTGTTTGCTTTCTCTCCGCTCCCTTACCGATTCTCGAGTCGGCTTCCTTTTGTTGTGTAATGCAGCTGGGTTGGTAGAGGTACGTGACATGTGAATTTCTCTTTGCAGCTGCAGAAAGGAAGGCGTGAATAGAAATGAAGATCAGTCAATACAAGATGAGCCAGACTCATCATATACAGCTGTTTGCAGATAAGCTTCCAGTCTTTCATGGTCATCTCACCAAAACAAATTCACCAGATTGAATGTATTTTATTTTTTTTTCATTAAGCACATCCCCAAGCACATATATGAAAGATTTTATGTATACACTGAAAAAGAGTTCAGTACTTTAAGATAGTGGCAGCTCTTCTACAGCAGAAACAGGCCTGTGGCTGCTTTTATATGACTCGAGTTGCAACACACCCTGTTAGAGGTTACTCCAGTTCATGACAAAGTTGGCTCTAACCATTCATTCCACACCAGCCCCCCCCCCCCCCCCCCCCCTTTTTTTTTTTTCCCTTCTTGTTTTTATTACTTTAGCGTGTGTGCCTTTGTGTGTCCATGCTGACAGAAAAGTCTCTCAGGCACTGTCTTGTTGAACGCTCTCACCTCCTGTAAAAGTAAAAACCTCCTCTCCCTTCTTACATGGATTCATCCCTCCTTTCAGTCCATCTCATTAACCGAGTTAACACACGGTTGGAAATAACATAGCTGTGCACTGTCCCTCGCTGCTGCCCCTTGCTATCCCCAGCACTGCTTGACACAGCATTGATAAAGTGCTGAATGAGGGTAGTTAAAGCCTCTGACCCTAGGCTACTCCGCTCGACGCTGCTCTGTTTTATACAAATGGGCTTTTATTCTGAACAGTCTGGATCCCAGTGTGTCTTGAGCAGACATGTCTGTTGGGCGGTGTTAGTGCTGAAACCACAGAAAGCTAGCAGGAACTGATTGTGTAGACTTTGTGGAAGTTTAGACAAACCTTCTTAGTCTTCTGGACTGACTAAGATGAAGTGCCAGCTTCACTGGGAAGATGAATGAACAGAGAAATCAGGATGATTCAGCCTTGATATGATACACTTACAGGCGACATGGTGGTGCAGTGGTTCGCACTGTCACCTCACAGCAAGAAGGTTCTGGGTTCAAATCTGCCAGCCGGAGTGGAGTTTGTGGAGTTCCCTCCAGGTTCTCCAGCTTGCTCCTACAGTCCAAAGATTAGGTTCAGTGGAGACTCTAAATTCTTTAATTAATTAAAGGACAGGCATGGATGTACACTGACCTCATGTCCAGATAGGCTGTGTCCTCTATCCACCAAACCCTCACCATCCTAAAGCTGCAATACCAATCTCATGACCTCCTCAAGCTCACCTCACGTGGCTTCTCATATCACTGCTACGCAGACGACACCCAGCAATACCTGTCATGAATCTTGGCTCGTCTCTCAGACATATCTATGTGGATGAAGGAACGCCTCCTTCCTCTTTGTCACTCCTGTCAGTCAGCCTCTCCATCACAATATCAACATCAAAATCTCCTCTTCGTCTTTTACCCCCCCCGCCACCCCCAGCCAACAGTTGGGAGAAACCTGGGCTTCATGTTTCATGTCATGTGTCTGGACAGACATGGATGTAAGCTGCAACTTGTCCGGTCGGTGGAGGCACGCAGCTGCACGGTGGCGATTCTAGTTTTTCTTTCTCTTCTAATGGAAGGCAGTTATTCATAGACGGGGCTAGTAAATGTCTGCTATTGCCTGAGGAAGGCAAAATGGCTGCTGTATATTTCACTGAGGTCATGTCTTAATGTCCTCCCTACTGATGAGATGAAGGAGGGAGGGAGGGAAAGAGGCAAAATGCTGGGGGAGAGAGAGAGAGAGAGAGAGAAGGGGTATGAAGTGGAAGATGAAAGGCAGAGGTGGAAGAGAGACAGGGTCGGTGGAGGCAGGAGGAGATTGAAACATATAAATTAGATGTCCTCTCCATCTCACTGGCTCTATGCTTTACTCTCTCTGCTTTACATTCATCATTCCCATGAGCCTGTGCATGTGAGTGAGTGAGTGAGTGTGTGAGCGAGTGAGTTCACGATGAGGTCACCAATTAACCAGTCCAGCAGTAATGGTGCAGGCAGTGGAGAGACAGTACAGTGTGTGTGTGTATGTGTGTGTGTCTGCGTGTGAACATTGCCTGCCTAATGTTAGTAACACTGCAAGAGTGTATTTGAAATTGTGTGAGTTTGTACTTGTGAGACAGGTGAATGGTTGTGTTTGTATTCACGGTTCCTCTCTGGCGCTTTCTCTTCACTCTCTTACCCATCCACACACACACACACACACACACACACACACACTCACTGACATTTCATTAGCTAGTGTCAGTGTGTGTTCAGTCATGCGGCTGCAGCCCGGGTCTGGCTAATACCTCAGCCTTTCGCCATGTGACCGTCTGCCTGCCTGCCTGCCACCGTCTACTGCTGGCTTTGATATGGAAATCCAGCCAGAAACAGCCTGGAAAGCCCTTAGAGAGGGACAGCAGGAACAAGGGAGCGCGGAGGATAGCAGAAAAGCAGAAAAGCAAAAAGCGATATAAAATCCTAAACCTCAGTACGACTGGCCTGAGAGGGGGCAGGGTGCAGGATAAAAGGAGAAAGAAAAGAGTACCATTTAAGCCTCAAATTATCCAACTCTTAGGCCTTATAAGTATAATACTGGCGTAAATTCAGTTATTAAACTGCTTAAGCAATGACCGTAATGACCATGTTCTCTAGTTCAAATCAGGGTTAGTGGAACAATAGGTACTACATCAACTCTGTTAAAAAAAAAAACAGTCATAACTCATGTCTTTCCTGTGTTTTCTGTAACAGCTCTGCTCAGTCAGACGTTTCTTTTAGCAGCTTTTGGTGATGGCAAATACAAGAACAGCAATAGCAAGTGCCTGCAATATGATTTTAATGTTCCGTGTCGTCTCTGTCCAGGTGCGATGGATGATGTACTGGATCGTATTTGCCCTCTACACTGTGGTGGAGACCATCACTGACCTAACACTGGCATGGTGAGTGTCACACAGTTATGAGCACACATCAGTAAACACACACATACACCTTTGCTCATATGAACTATGCTGATATTTGAAATTTCGTTGTGAACTCATCTAATTAGAAGGGCCATGTGGGAATGAGGATGACAACAATGGGGAAAAGTGTTCACATGAACATGCAAGAGCCAAGCAGATACACATTACGCACATAAATGTCAGACTGTGTCAAACTATGTTTCCCCACTGATGTGTATTTATTACGGTCAGACCCTTAATTCAGCCCCTTATGGCAGCAGTTACAGCTTTAAGTCTTCTTGGTTAAGTCTTTTACAAGCTTTGCACACCTGGACTTGAGCAGTGTATCTCATTGTTCATGGCAGAGCCACTAAAGCTCTGTCAGACTGGATGGAAAGCATCTGTGGACATCTTCAGGTCTCTCCACAGATGTTCTATTGGGTTTAAGTCCAAGCTGTGGCTTGTGGCTACTCAAGGACAGTCAGAGACTTGTCCTGAAGCTAGTCCAGTGTTTAGATCAGCTTTTAGATCCTGAGCTGTGCCCAGATTAACCTCTAAGAGCTCCACACAGCAGGTGTGTAACAGACAGACAAAGAGCTGATATGTGTCTAAAGACCTAACGAGTTAATATTAACTGTCCCTGATGCTGGGTATGCTCCCTCTGTTGCGTGCACATTTCCAGGTTTCCTCTGTACTATGAGCTGAAGATAGCCTTTGTGATCTGGCTCCTCTCCCCTTACACCAGAGGAGCAAGTCTCATTTACAGGAAGTGTCTGCATCCTCTGCTGTCCTCCAGAGAGAGGGTAAGATCACCCATCCATCCATCCACTCATGTCCACCTCTGTATAAACTCATTATTTGTTGTGGAGAATATTATAGTCACTCTGCTTTTTACTCGATGAAACTGTCTACTAGAGAAGTGTTATTGATTGTCTCCCTCCAGGAAATAGATGAGTACATTGTGCAGGCCAAAGAGAGGAGCTATGAAACCATGGTGAACTTTGGCAAACAGGGACTGAGCATCGCTGCCACCGCTGCTGTCTCCGCAGCTGTCAAGGCAAGTGTCTCTATATATTCTGTTCTTTAAAACGTGCAGCTTCTCGCTGGTTATTTTCATCGTTACTGCACTGTGATTATCACTTCCTTTGAGATGCCTTTTTTTTTTTTTTATTTACCAAAAATAGCAACAGTAGCATGGCTGAAGCAATTTGGACCCTATATCTCACTCCAGACATTTTCCCATAAATCCTGTTCCCTCTCTCCCATCCTCACTCACTGAAGAGGCTCTGCCTTTGGGAGACGCTGCCAAAGCTTTAGCTTCCTCCGCTCCGATACAACAGCGCCCTCTGCCTGCTTTGTACAACACCCAGCAGGTTGTTTTGCATCCAATTCAACCTGTTGGCACAGAATGTCCTGATCAGACCTGCTAAATCACACTGAAGAGAACGGGGACAGAAATAGGGCTGTTAGTGTGTAAATAAATGCAGGAGAGTTGCATTTAAATACAAATAAAATCTTAAGTTGTAGATGATGCAGTGTCTGACACACTGCTCATGTAAATGTATCCTTTGTGTGTGTGTCTCTGAAGCGCTGCGTTGTCCTTCAGCTACCACTTACTGCCGAGTCAGTGTAAATGAAGTGTTTTTGGCTGGCTAATCAGCATTGCATGAATACCTGGGTGTATCAGATAATCCCTGCTGATCTCCTGTCTAAGGCTTCACTGCACTGAGGTAATCCCAGGCAGTGGGAATCCACCACTAAACAGAATTAATCACGTCAGGCTGTTAGCCATCGAGCACGATGCTGGCTTCATTAGTCGCTTTTATTATTATGTGTTCAGCAAATTCTGAAAGATGCAAAGATGCAGAAGTAGAAGGGCCGCAACTAATGATTATTTTCATTGTCGATGAATCTGACGGTTGGTTTCTCCATTCTCAGAGTCCTCCATGATTCCTTCGAGTGTCTGATTTTGCTGGCACAAAAGCAAAAATATAAAACAGAGAAATTACAGAAAATCGTCCTGTGTGAGACGCTGAAAACAACAATATTAATCCATTAAGTCATTTTTACATTTGCACTAGTATCCTGGTTTTCGTGGGACAGTGGGTGTACTCCATATGCCACAGGATCCCGCTTTCTTTCAGAGCACCTCTGGCTTTCATATTCAATTTTTCGCAAAACTAAAACTGGGACCAGGCTTCTTCCATCCTGTTTTACTGAGACTGACCTGTACACGTGTGCATGCTCATAAATGAATGAAAACGAAAACCTGGTCAGAAGAGAAATGTGAGGAGGCAGACTCACTGTTTGAGTTGGCAGAGCCGTTAGGATTTCATGTGTATTCATCCTCTTTCATGACTAATGTGAAACGAACGCTGAGACTCGTCTAATAAAAACACTCTAAAAAATGAATGACTCGGGGTGTGTATGGATTGAAACAAAGGAGATATGAATCAGAAGGATTAATGCCAAGGGTGTGACTGTGAAACTGTTGGCTGTACCTCTAACTTCACATTAATGTTATTAATCACGGCTCCAAAGCTGCATCTCTCTCTCTCACTCTCCAACTTTCCAGTCTCATACTCGCTGTGTACCACCCTTCCGCGTTTCTCTCTTTTTATTTGTCTTTTCTCTGCATGAACACTCCTGTTCGTCCTGTCTTCCCTCTCCCTTTCTTCCCTGTATTTCCTAAGTTTCGGTCGCCTCTCTTTGTTTTTTTGCTGTTTGCTCTCTTCTTCTGTGTTTTAAAAACAAACCAAACAGTTTGAAAAGTCTGGAGCTGTGGTTTTGTTTTACAGATGCACCTCAGCATTTAAGCTGTGGGTAATCCGCCATGATTTTTAGCACGTGAAACTCCCGAGACTCACCCAAGGCTAGTATATGCAACGTCTGATTCATTATGCATGCGGCATGCGTGCATATTGATGTGCATGTAGCCTGAAGCTGATTTAAATTGCACATGCAAAGCCTCCGCAGGTCTGAAGAAACAGGCTGGTTTTGGAACATTTCTTTTCCTTCTGATTTCTTCAGTTGTGGCTGTTTGTCGGTTTGTCTCTCACCTCTGGAGATGCACCACAGCCGATGGATTTAGGCCCCAGACAGAGGGGTTGCATGTCAGCCGGGGGTCTGTGTCTGAATCCGATTCTTCCTGTTCGCTTTATTTACCGCCTCCATGTTGGAAAGGGACTGGGTTGATGCGCACAACAAGACTGCTATCAAAACATTCACACCCACATTAGGAACGCCACCACACCCATGAGGCTCTGCAGTTTTTTGGGAGTCTCTGTTTTTATGGGATATTTCTCATGTGTCTCATGGGGTGTGTTGGGTTGAGTTTAACCAAGAAGCCACGGCATTGACAAACAGTTATGTATATTTTATGCAAATTCAGATGCTTTAACCCTGGTCTGTGTTTTTAAGATGCACAGCTTTGTTACTGAACTGACCTGGCATGCATTGAGGTATGCTTTTACATGTCCTCTCCTGCAGCAGTACACTTGCTGCCATCCTTAGGCCCTTGCCCCTTGATTCTCAGTGCAATGTAATATTCTGATAACAATTTATAGATTTGCATTACATCCAGGCCACAGGTAACTTCCTGTGCTTTAAGTATCTAACTGCTGTGTACACTGATTTTATAAAGACTTAAAAGGCACGATATATCATTTTTTAAATTTTCTTGCATACTGGCTAACCTGCTTGTGACTCTTGTTTCTCTCTCTCTCTCTCTCTCTCTCTCTCTGTACTGACATCCTTCCTTCTTCAGGGTTTCTGTGTGTCAGCAGGCTGCTCTGGGAGGTAAAAAAAACCCCAAAACAGTCAGTGTAAGCAGCATGGCCAAAATGTTTCCCTGCCATTTTTCATCCCAGCATTTCTTCCATTGATCTTCCCCATCCATTTTATTCTTTGATCAGACCTAGCAGCAGAGGATGAATTTCACAGTTTATTTCCACCTTCTTCTCAGTGTAGTAATAAAGAATCAACAGTGTGTGTGTATATATATATATATATATATATATTTTTTTTTTTTTTTTTTGAAAATACATTTAACTCAGTATTTACCACCTAATTTTTCTTCATTTCTATTCATTAATGTTTGAGTTTTTTTCTTTCCTGTGTTTAATGTTTGATCAAAAAGTATTTTTATTAATTTTGATTTTTTTTTTCTGTCCCTTTGTCCTGTTCCTGGTGCTCATTTTGTGAGCTGTGTCTTTATCGTTGCAGAGTTTTTGGTGTCTTGTCAGTAATATCCCTAATGATCAGAACATGTTTCTTCAGTGTTTATATTAGTATATTATATTTATATATATATATTTTTTTAGAAACACCGTAATCATTAATTTAATGTTGAATTGGCTGATCTGATGCAGATGAGTGATTTATTCCTGTTTCTCAGCATGTTTAACATTTCTGCATGTGCCATCTGTGTGTGTGAGTGAGTGTAAATGCGGCATGTTGTGTAAAGCTCTACCATGGACTCCATATTTATTTATCCATAGATGTTGTTAGATTGTGTTGTTATCTTTAAGTTTGCATACAGGTCTTAAAATGATGACACAGCATCCTGAAAGCTCAAAGCTGCCTGCCAAATGAAGACATAAACACAGCTGCTGTCATTGCTACCAATACAAGTGCCTTACCACAGTAACTATGCTCTCCTCTCAGTTGGTGAGAGCCTGTCTGTCAGCTGAGAACTGAGGCTGAACAGGTACATATGAGTCCAGAGCTGGAGGTGTGTTCAAGGCAGCTGGAGCTCAGTGGGTACTTGGGTTTTCTCCAGGCCCCCCGGTCCATTTATCATTTACTGGCCCCGATAGGCCAAACTGTTTCCTCAGCCCAGGTCTAAGCTGTGGTCAGGTTTCCCCTCATACAGCTCTCAGGCTGCTTCTACGCTTCTAAGCAGCATCCGATCAAGCAGAGTCACCAGTTAAGTTGTATAACAGTGGCCTAGAAATTTGAAGATGGTCGTACACAACAGGACAGACTCATGACAATCATGTACTCGTGTCTTTTTATATTTTCAGTGGTAGATGTTGAGGGAAGGAGTCTGAAGCTGTGTTCGCCTGTCTGTTCCATCACTCTGTTGGATTGTGTCCTGTTCATCCCTGAGAGGCCTAAAGTGCACTTTGCTACTGATGTCATATTAATTGGTGTCTGTGTGTGTGTGACACAGGGCCAGGGTGCTATCACAGAGAAGCTGCGCAGCCTGAGTATGCATGACCTCACACAGATAAGCCAGCAGGACGACAGAGGAAACCAGCTGTACCAGTACAGCTCCCACTCAGCCAACCCTGCCGTCAGGAGATCCCAGAGCACTGATGCTGCTGACGGAGCAGGTACACACACACACACACACACACACACACACACACATACTTTACAGCTTATTACTAATTATATTGTTTTAGAAATCACTTCTCACTTATTAAAAAAGAAAAAACTGAAATATCACACAAACCATAAGTATTCAGACCCTTTGCTGTGACCCTCATATATTTAACTCGGGTGCTGTCCATTTCTTCTGATCATCCTTGAGATGGTTCTCCACCTTCATTGGAGTCCAGCTGTGTTTGATTATACTGATTGGACTTGATTAGGAAGGCCACACACCTGTCTATGTAAGACCTTACAGCTCACAGTGCTTGCCAGAGCAAATGAGCATCATGAGGTCAAAGGAACTGCCTGAAGAGCTCAGAGACAGAATTGTGATCTGGCCAAGGTTACAAAAAAATTTTCTGCTGCACTTCTAAGTGCTTCTAAGAGCACAGTGGCCTCCATAATCCTTAAATGGAAGACGACCAGAACCCTTCCTAGAGCTGGCCGTCCCGTGCCTGGTAAAACACCCATTTTAAGCTGACTGTGGTTGATTCAGCTGTTCAGTAATCTAACAGCTTGTGGTAGGGAGGAATATCAGTATATTTCTCTCATACAGCAATGAACGGTGCCTATGTATTAGTGTACAGACATCTGCTGTGTGTTTACAACCTGCAGACACTCAGCACAGAGGGTGGGGGAAAATGCTGCCAAAGGAAGTTACCAAGAAAAATCAAGACAGTGAGGCCATGTCATGCACATGAGTACACAGAGAGGGTCGTCAGTATTAATGTAACACAACACACAGCACCACGCCACATCAGCGGTTTATTTAGCTTTTCATGTTTCTTTGTTCTTCTTTTCTTCTTCCTTCGTTCCTTTCGACACTCCTTTCTTTCTTTCTTTTTCTTTTTTTTTTGGGTTGTTGAGACCTGCAGGTTGGCTTACATTTCAATGAAAGCACTCTGGAGCTGTGTGTGTGTGTGTGTGTGTGTGTGTGTGTGTGTGTGTGTGTGTGTGTGTGTGTGTGTGTGTGCGTGTGCGTGCGCGTGCGTGTGTGTCAGTGTGAGAGACCTAGAGAGAGATGACTTCCCAGCAGACAGAGGAGATGAGATGAGGTTTAGCGGTATGCCAGTGGAATGTCAAACACACACACACACACTCTCCTCTCTCTCTCTCTCTCTCTCTCTCTCCCCCTCCCTCCCTCTCCCTCCCCTCCTTCTGTCTATCTCTCTTACAAACACAGAGCCAGTCAGTGAGGCACGGAGAGAGAGAGAGTAGGGGGTGGGAGTGGAGGAGGAGGAGAGGACAGAGATGAATGTATAGGAGAAGAGTGGAGATGGATTGAGGGAAGGAAGGCTGGTAGACAGCATTAGCATACTGAGAGAGGAGAGAGTGTGTTCTGTATTCAGCTCAGCCAGCAGGGAGACACAGAGAGATGAGGGGAAGAGGAGAGGCGAAGGAAGAGAGGTGTTTTCACCCTTGGACAGCTCTCTCCCTCCCTCTCCCTCTCCCTCTCTCTCTAAGTTTTCACAGAACATCACACACCCTCCGGTGGCCATACTTGGAAGCCGTCTGTTCTCGGGTTCAGTGGGTTTGTGCAGGTGATTGTTTGTTGAACAGACGGTGTGACTCACAGGAGAACTCTGGTGATCCACAGCTTAGAGCCAAACCAGCACTGAAGTCTCAGAGCTTCATTGTCTCCAGAAACAAAATCAGTGAGCCACACTGTTGCTGTGGGTGACACGTACCTTCATCACCACACACACACACACACACACTGTAGTCTATTTCGACTCACACACTGCCCTGCTGCCACAAATACTCACTAGAGCAGCAAATGTGGATTCATCCGCTGCTGAAAATAGTCCCCAACAAATGCACTGTTTCCTCCTGTATGAGTGAGGTCTGATTAAAAACCACAGCACCCAGCTGTGGGATTATAGGGCTAAAGTAATAGTTAATAGTTGTAGCTGCATCACAGACTCAGCAGAGTCGCTCACTGGTGCACAGAGCTCAGGTCTCCTCCTGTAGCAGCAGCAGCAGCTGGTGTTTGCTGAATATCTGCTGACCTCTGCTGGAGCAGCTGCCTCTCACACTCACACAGAATTAAAGCCAACACTGTTCCCCTCACATAGAGCTGAAATGATCAGCAATGTATTTAAATCACACCCAAAAAAATAAAAAATAAAAAAAAATAAAATAATAGCTCTGGAAATACATCGCAGGTATCGTAAATTCATCGTTCTGACCCTCAGCCGTCAAAGGAACCTCCACCCAAACCTGGTTTCTCAAAGACCTTTATTGTCAGGACACACATCTGAGTCTGTGTTTCAGTGTTCCTGATGTGTGTGTGTGGTTTTTTTTTTCAGAGTACTTTTATGACCAGGAGGACAGGACGGACGAAGAGGCCGAGCCGACCTTTTCTGAAGACGAGGCTGTGAGTCAGAAAGGACTGCGACGGTCTCAGAGCGTCAAGATCTCACGATCCAGAGTCCGCAAAGACGTAAGTCCTCCGACCATGAGAAGCATCTGTGATGTTATATATCATATTATTATTATTATTATTTTTTTTTTTAAAGAGAAATAATCAGAACGACAAGAAACTCATGGTCACTCTCATTGTGCTGTGATCAGCAGGCTCGCTATGGATCCCTGAAGATTAAAGGAAAGAAGAGACCAGCTCTGAGCTCTGTTAACTATGGCATGTGAAGAGACTACACATACACACACACGCACACACACTCTTCCTGGTCTGGGGTTTGTCCCCTCACTCTGCTGAACTCGAACCAAAACAGAGATTTCACTCTCAGAGAACTACGATGTTTGTCTTTGAGAGGATGATGACGTACATACTATTCGTTTTTTGTTTGGTATTTTTTTTTCTGCATGTATAGTCTTTAGGTATGATGTTATATAAGTGTGGTCTTTTAGATTTTAGATCCATCTGTAGTCTTTCTCTCTCTTTCTCTTTTTTTTTTAAATTTCAGTACAAGTTTCATGAGACCACTTTTTAATAAGGCATCCTCTATGGCCGGCTCATACATGGAAACTAGCTAGTTATTAGCTCTTAATAATAAGATAACAACTTCTGCGTTGCCAGGTTTGGAAACATCCCTGTAGCTGCTGTTTATCCTCCTCCAACATGACGCGTGCTCTGTCAGTTTCACGGGGTCAGGGAACAGGACTACAGGGCATCTGGACCAAAATACGTTGAGCTCTCCACTTATTCATTAACATGTATAAGTGTTGATTTTGTAGGTTGCTTGTTTCAGTTCTCGGGGGGCGGTTGTTCTACAGGGTTAGAGTCAGGGTTGAGGGGGTTTTCCAGCTACCCTGAGCCACCACTTGTCTTATTTTACACAGATATGGATTGTAAATGACATGGCTGAGTCTGGTCACAGACTCGTCTTAATGTTACACTACGTTTTAAAAAAACAAAACATTTTAATGCTTTTATCGTGATTCAATCAATTGGATGTGGATGTGCCACTTACAGCAAACAGCACATGAGGGGGAAGGACGATGGTAGTGTAAGTGCAGTGGGTGTTGATCAGGATCATGGGGCCAGGAAGTGGTTTACAATCACACATCCACACCGCTGCAGCTGTGTCCATGGGAAGTCCCCCTCAGGGGCAGTCAGGGGGCCTACAGCAGTGTGACTAGGAGATGGTTCAAGGCAAAGCCTGAGCCAGAACTAAAGGTCAAAGAGGACAGTTTACAGCCTAATCTTAAACGTGTGTGGGGGGGGGGGGGGGGGGGGGGGGGGGCATGGTCTGCCTCCAGAACCCAGACTAACTGTGGGAGGGGTTCCTGGTACTGATGAGTTATCAGACGGACACAGTCTGAGAGGAAAAGAGGAACAAACATCGTAACAAGCCAAAGATACTTTTTTTTTTGTTTGTTTTTTAACAACCTGGCAACCCAAAAGTTGTTTTACTAATGACTTCTAAACGAGCCACAAAGCTTTATTAAATGATTTGAATACTCGTTAATTGATCTTTCAGTTTCAGCGTATGTCCCCCTTGTAAAGAGAACCTTCTTAAACTGTGGGACCAGTTTCGCCTCAGCTGCCTTTCAGGTATTTTATCCATGAGGAACTTGTTCCTTGGAAGCTCTGACACTAGCTTTGGACACTCATGAGCCCAAACCCCCCTCCCTCCCTCCCCCATGAGAGAGCCTGAGCCTGAGTGAAGAGCACCAGCAGATGAACACTATCCCTTGTCACCGTCAGAGGAAGATGAAGAGGAGGAAAGGGAAGAGAGAACCAAATAAACCAAGCAGTGATTCTTCCAGGTTCCTGTCAGAGGGTCTCTCCCTCTCTTGTCAGCCATTGTTTGTTATTTTCCTGCTTTGTACTCATGTTATTTCTGAGGGTTATTGACTTTATCTCCTCATCACGTCCCCTGGTTGTAAATTTTGTGCTCTCAGTGAGGATTAGCTGTTTGAATGTTGTTATTTTTGTGTTACCTTTTGGATCAGTCTTTTTCCATTGTAACCACCTCTTTTTGCACATATACCTCCTCCCAGATTTTTTTTTAAATTTTATTTTAATAAGTGCTGTTGTTTGCTTATCATCTCATTTTATAAATGTACTTTGCTGTGGGAGGATGCAGCACGCAGAGTGAGCTTAAAAATTCCAAAATCAGTGAGGGACGCTAGAACAGCCTCTTGTTGGATTTTACAGTTTGAGTGGTTTTTGTCCTCGAGGACCAAAGTCCTGAAGACTCCTCCAGCAGCTGCTGTGGAGTGGACAGACAGAAGAGTCCGTTCATATCGTTTCTCTGGCAGAAACATCGTCCTTCATTATAATGTCGTCTGAACTAAAACCTAACAGCCTGTAAGCACAACAGGCCCTTTGAAGTAGTTTGTGTTGTGGTCCAGCAGAGGGCGCACTGTAAAGTTATTATCTTCCTGACCAACAAAGCTCAAAGACAACAACAACAAAAAAAAGCAGCTTCCTGAGTCTGAGGACTCACCTGCTGCTGCTGGAGCCCTGGTCCAGGTGAGGCACCAGAGACCAGTGGACCAATGCAGGAGAGCTCAAAAAAAACAACAACCCCAAAACAAACATATTAGCTCCAACATATGTCACTTATTGGTATTTTCTGTTTTTGTGCGGCTGCAAGGGGTTTTGTGTTACACACATTTTTGGAATCGTTTGTGTGGAACGTCTTACAAAAGCAGCTCACCGCTCGTGTCAGTGGAGAATACTCTGCACATTTGGAGGATCCTCACGCTTCAATGGACAGGAAGCACCAGACCTGTCTGGTCTTTTACTGCTGTTCATAACTCATGACTCATGATACCAAAGCTTCATGTTCACACCCACAGCTGTGTGGCTGAGGGTGTGTGTGACCTGTGGAGGTAAAATGTCTGGTGTGTGTGTGGTTTGATGAATTGTAAATCCAATTTAAAAAAAAATAAAGGCTGTGCGATTACAACCAGAACAACAGAGATGGTGTCTGTGACACTCTGAGACTTCCTGTTTCAACTCCATCTAATAAAGGCATAAAGAAAGGTGTGGAACTGCTGATGAGTGTCACTTTGTGGGGCTTTTGTGCACTAAGCTAACAGGCTCAACAACTTGTACCAGATTTAGCTCCTGTTAGCCAGAGCAACAACAATGCAGAACTAAATCAGTATTTTCAATCAATATTATTACTGTTGCTGTATCATATCAATATGAAATAATATTGATTTATAATAACTTTTGTTGTTCTGAGTGTGTAGAAGGGTTTTATATATGCATTATTACACACACATATAAATGAGTCCACGTTTGAGGTCTTCAGATCAAACAGAAGAACATTTGTGAGACGCAGAACTAATGAAAGGATGTAAGAACAGTGCTTAATACCATCAGTCAAGCATGGTGGAGGCAGCGTGATGATCTGGGGTTGCTTTGGAGGTGGTAAAATAGGACATTTGTACAGAGAGGAAGGGACCTTGAGGAAGGAAGGCTATCACAAGATTTTGCAACGCCATGCCATACCCTGTGGACAGCACTTGATTGGGGGCCAATTTCATCCTACAACAGGATAATGACCCAAAACACACCTCCAAAATGTGTCAGCAATATTTAAAGAATAAGCAGTCAGCCAGAATGGAGAAAGACTCTCATCAAGCCGATCCATCTTGTGGGAGATACTCCAGGAAGCATGGGGTGAAATCTAAAAAATTGCCTAAGGTCTGCCAGGCTGTGAGTGCTGCAAAAGGTGGGGTTTTTTTTTCATTGCAGACAAAGTCTGAAGAACACATTCATCATTTCCATTAAAATCATTATTTCTAACTCTGACAATGTCAACATGTCCTGTTCATTTGTTATATTTCCTATTCAGACTAATTTCATGTCCCTCCTCTGTTTCAGGGTGAGTTCATGATGCTTCTTTGGGGGGAGCTAAAGGCATCATGGTAAATGTAGGAAATCACTAAGGTCATTATGCACAGGGTTTCTTCAGGAAAACACTCGAGTACAGACACACTTGTAATTTTTGGGCCATCAAATGTTTTATTCCTCCTCATGATACCAATGAATACCAGCATGAATTATTAACTTTAAACCAAAACATAGGTAACACGTGGTTACAGTAGGCAGGTAAACCTGAACCTGAACTGGCCTTCAAATCCCCCCCCCCCCCAACACATACATGTCCCACACCACATGAAGAACACAGCTCTCACAGACAGCATTCTGTATTCCAGGTGGTAGAACAGAAACCCATCAGTCTTCCACACGATTAGTCCAAATCACACGATGTCACATAGAACAACACACTTCATCTGAAGGGAGAGAGAGACAGAGAGAGAGAGAGAACTGGTCTGGGTGTTGAGGTGAGAGTCCGATCCTTCAGCTGTGCGCACTTCTAAAACCATCTCAGCTCAAACCATCAGTTTTTCTCAAGTGAGTCTGCGGATCGTTAGCTGAAAATACAGCCAGTTAGCTGAACTCTTCTTTGTTCTCCTGATAATCAGGGCGAACCAAGCCATGAGCAACTGCAACCTTTCAACCCCCCAGTGGAGCAGTAGGAAAACTGCAGTGTGAAAGGTGAAACATGGAAGCCAGTGAGCAAACAGCTAATTTCCTTGGCAAGTATGTCGCATTTCCTGTAGCTGCTTCACAGTAAATACCTCAGAAAGCTGGAAGCTTTTAATGTGAAGCAGCAGCAGGAAACTGCACAGTTTTCATCCGTTAGTCAGTAAACAGTAAGGTTGGTATCTGTTTGGTATCAGAGCAAGACCCAGCTTTGGTTTTCAGGGGGTTTGAGACCATCACACGTTGGTCTCTGTCAGTTCTGCTACCAACGAGGTCTGTCAAAACCAGTTGTCCCCTGGTTGGAGTCCACAATGGAAACACAGGATCATGGCTTGGCTCAGCGTGGTCACAGCAGGCTTCAGATCCCTATTCTGATAAATGAGTTATGTCACACATGCAAGATGTGGGTTAGAAATTCGGTTCAAACAGGACTCTGAAGAGCTGAGATGATTTCAGAACCGCTGCGTTCAGTCAGCGTTTGTCTGGCTGGACAGTTTGGACAACCAGCCTGTCAGACACATGTCAAAAGATAGCTGCTTCTGTCCGTCTAGAGATCCAGAGATATGACTGCCACCAGAGTACAGAAAGATGTCCAAAGGCACGGGTTGGGTTTTGCTGAGAAGGTACAGAGTTCTGAAGAGTTTCTGAAGTTTCGGTTTCGGCTACTGTGGTTAACTCTAGCCGGCCAGCCGGCAGTTTAAGCTTTCATTTTGTCCTCCGGCCACTGATTCCGAGTGAGAGGTGACTCCCTTTAGCTGTGTATGAAGTGTGTCTGTCTTCGTGGTAATGCTGCGTTCAGTAGTCCCTAATGACAGCCACGATCAAAACAACCTGACCAGCTGTTCATACATTTCAATTCAGGAGTCCGTGAACGTGGATTCGTGTAAAGACCGGCAAGCTCTTCATTTACCCTCTGACATTTAACACGTAATGACTAATGTATGTTCAACATTCCACTGCAAATCAAAAGTCATGTCGATGAGAAAACAAACATGCTGCGAGACGCCGTGTCCTGCTGTAGCTTCGGAGAGCTGTGATCGCAAATGATGACAAAAATCATTTACTATGTTAGCTTTATTTAAAAAGAACATTATTTTCTACAGTCGTCCACGTGTCAGCGTTAGGCTCAGTCCCAATGCTGCCCCTTAGTAAGCAACATGGGTTTTAGTATTGAACAGCTGAAAGCTGAGGTAAGACCATCCTGAGTATTTTACCGTTGAAGACGTGGATCTGTCAGATTTTGTGAGTCCATGAGTGCGTACATGCATTCAGTCCGCAAGCAACACGGTCAACAAGTTGCCCCAAGAGCTTTTCTTCAACTAGTGTCAACATCCAATCACATGCTATCATAGATGGATGAGTAATCCAAACCTTTTTAGCCTCTTTTAGCTCATGGTTTTGGTTTTACTGCACATGTTATACATAGTTCAGTCTATGTGCTCTGATTGTGCCCCAGCAGTATGAAGTAAGTAAATTTCAATCAACTTCCTA
The DNA here is from genome assembly GCF_017976425.1 of Toxotes jaculatrix. NCBI lineage: Eukaryota > Metazoa > Chordata > Actinopteri > Toxotidae > Toxotes > Toxotes jaculatrix. The sequence goes on from NC_054414.1 coordinate 1,344,153, forward strand.
CAGAGCTATTCAGTCCTCTGTACAAGAACCAGCACAGTGTTCTTGCATGTTCACCTGATATGTTACCACTGCACGGCAAGGCACTGCAAATCAGTTTCCCCCTACAACTGCACTGCCACATGATGCAATGTATTATGTAACTCAAGCATGATTGATTAATGAATTCATTGTTCTACAAGCTCTACAAGTGAGTCAGACGTGTCTGTGTCTGTCTACAGGTCTGTCAGCTGATACACTCAGTACAGATGCTTTATAGTGAATAAGCTAATACATGCACAATCCCTGCTCTGCCTTCCTGTTGGAGAGCATTAAAGACATGAACTGCAAACATCCTGTTCCTGTTGCAAACCTTGACGACTGCTTCTGAGAACTCAAGTCAACTCATCAGTCTAGGTACATGCAGAGTGTGTGTGTGTGACTTTACACCTGACTCTTTTCCTCTCATCTGATCCAAAATCACACTGACAAAATCCCACCCATGTAATATCAAGACAAATGAATGCCATACTCATTTCATATTTACTAAACTAAATAGCTAACTAGTATTTCCAGCAGCATTTTTAAAGTTTCATCCATCTCCTGCTGACAGACAAGTGCAAAATATCATGGAAATGTTTGACCTGTGGATAAAAACTGCGATCGTTCAGCTTCACAACACTTATTCTGAGGCTCTTCCCAGAAATGACACTGACAAATCCACTTATTTCACAATAAAATACTCAGACAGTGTTTTGCCTCATTAGCTGTGTGTCATGGTCTTTGCTCAGCTGTCATTCAATGACACAAATATGGATGGATGGTGATCATTCTGAGGGAAGGTCTGTGAGACGGGGTTTAATGCTCTGGGGGAATAAAGAGTTGGGAAGTGCAACTTTAATTGTTTTTAAGGCCCGAGAAGGACCTTTCACACACACTCTGAAAAACATAATTCGGACAAGCTTAGTTATTTTCTTGAAGGTTCACACAGAGCTGACTGTGCTCCATGCTGATGCTGTACCTTTATGTTGGACGTAGGTTGTGTTGTATTAGTGGAACAGGTGTTATCACTCACCCTGATTACACCTCTTCTCCAGACTGTATGACATTGATTAACAGCTCCCTCACTCGAGCCTGTGGGGAGCTCATGTAAAACACGTGAACTCCAAAGCCACACTGGCTGAACCCTCCTGATTGTGTCTGTGTGTGTGTGTGTGTGTGTGTGTGTGTGTGTGTGTGTGTGCGCGTGAGCCGTGCGTCTTATCACAGTTTATCCCTGTCCAGTAGCTCCTGTAGTTCGTTCTGGATGTCCTCCAAAGGAGGCAGGTCATCCAGACACAGATCTTCCTGAGCTGGCATCTCCAGTGGCGGCAGCTGGGGGATTGCGATCTCCTTCCCCATGCTTTTCCTCTCCTGCCCACCCCCTGTTCCCATAGCGCCGCCTGCTTGCGGCAGCACCCAGAGCTCCGAGCGCTCCACAAAGTCCGCCGCCTCGACCGCCTCGGAGCGCAGCCGTGTGTTTTCCGATCGCAGCTGCTTGTTCTCCGCCACCAGGCGCTGGTTCTCGTCCATCAGGTGCTCGACCAGGCGGCGCAGGTCCTCGATGGTGGTTTGTTGTTCTTCCAGGCGAGTTTTGTCATCTTTGGTGGTCTTAGATCCAGGGCACGGTAGCGTCAAAGGCGTGCAGCCTCCAGTCTGCCGAGTCTGAAGCTGGTAGAGTAAGGTGTCATACTCTCTCTCCCTGATTCCTCCGTACTCGGCAGCCGGGGAGCCGTGGAAGCCGTGGGGCTGTAGCTGGCCTGCGGGCTGGGTTTGAGTAAGGAGGGCCTGGCTGCTCGAGGGCTGTACCGGACCAGGTCTGGCCTTTGTCGCCTCACGACGAACTTCTCTCTTCCAGCGCTCTTGGATCAGTCGCTGCTGTTTGATATGACTGTCCCTCTGGAGCTCCATGGACAAACGAGCCTACAGATACAAGTATCAATAACAGAACTCACAATCTGAACTACAACACGGACACAGAAAACTGATGCAAAGGTAAAGTTTCTGATAAAGAAAGAGCTCCTCATTAGATCTGGTGACTTCACACCCTTTTAGAGACATCTTTTCTAAAAAGGACCTATCAAAAGCGATGTTAGTGTTACACATATACACATACACACACACACACACACACACACACACACAGGTGGGCCTCACCTGTGCACACTCTGTTGTCTTCATTGTGTCAGTCAAAAGATCTGGGAGAGAGACAGAAACAGTACATACTTTACAATCACACACTGACTGATGTGGTGATGGCTTGGAGTGACTTTTCATAATACACAGTGTGTAAATAAAAAGTAAATTTTCAGTTTTCAAGTCATGAGAGGACATACTCCAATATGATAGCAACACTAAAACGGTTGTACCACAACCGTTTTAGTGTTATTTAGGCTTAATAAATTAGGGCGTGGTTACGTTGAGTGACAGCCCATAGACAGGCACAGGCGGTTAGCTCTTTGCTAAAGCATCGGCTGGGCTAGGCGGCTACATCCAGAAGCCTCCGGCTACCTCCAGTGGTTGACAGGGGCTGCAGTGTCCATGTTTGTTTGCCAATGTTCGGATAGGTTTTTGTGACAGTATGGCTTGTTGTAGTGTAGACCAGGGGTGTCCAAACTGTTCCACAAGGGGCCGGTGTGGCTGCAGGTTTTTGTTCAAACCAATGAAAAGCACACAGTGTGACCAATCAACTGTCTGAAGACTGAGATCAGTTGATTAAATGAGTCAAGTCTGGTGTGCTGCTGCTTGGTTGGAACAAAAATCTGCAGCCACACCGGCCCTTTGTGGAACAGTTTGGACACCCCTGGTGTAGACTGTACTAACTGACCGTCGAAGGAGTCTGTGTTGCAGATTTTTCGGTAAGTAAATTTCTCACTGTTTTACCTGGATGTTTGCACTAATTAGCATGTACCGGCATATTTTGCCGCTGGCTTATGACTTAATTGCCCATTTATGGTCGCTGCTGATACAGATAGAGGACCGGAGCAGCTAATGTTAGGAACGCTGTTGCGGTGTGTTCCGTGCTCTCAGAGTCCGTTTATTGTGGGAATACTAGGCTACAATTTTATTTCGTCTCATTTTTCTGTTTACAAAGTCCGACATTGCATGGACAGAGCAGCTCCGTCAGTTAGCGGCTGCTGTTGTTTGTGTGCTGCTGTAACTGTAAGTGGATAGTGGATGGAGGCAGCGGTGAAAGCCGGTAATCATTAATAATAATGTCAATAATAACCTCTCTATCTTAAACAGTCATGTTTAAAACACAGCAGCAACATTATGATCTCTGTTGTATGCTCTGTGTCGCGGTTGTACGGGGTCGAGCTAGTCGGGTCGGACTCGGGGACTGTCGTGTGGTGGATGTAGCTGCGTGTAGCTGCCGCTTAGCTTGTTAGCCTAGCTGATTAGCCTTAGGCTAGCTCGGTTGCTCCGAGCTAAGTGGCCGGGTTTTCGGCCGGTTGACCGCGGCTGACCCGTAGAGTAACCGCCTCTCCGCCAAATATGGAAAGTACACTCCCACTAAAATCCAAGATGGCGCAGCTCAAATGGCCATGGTTTGGTCACAAAACCGACTCCCCGAAACCAATGGGTGACGTCACGGGTGCTACGTCCATGTCTTATACAGTCTATGAGCAGCACTTGGTTTGGTCTTCTTTGGCTTAGTTTAACAGCAGCTGGCATCCATACATACCACATTACTGCCATCTACTGGAAGGTGCTTGATCCTCCTCAAAATTGATGGACAATTTTTGATATGTGAGTTATAAATTAGAGGCGTAGATGTAACTTGATATTTGTTTGTGAATAGTACTGAGACTATTTTAATACCATAATTACAACCCAGAGCAAGTCAAACGCCTGCTCAGCTGGACTGAGGTCAGGTGGATGACTCAGGCGGTGGAGAACAACCCACTGTTCAGCCATAAAAAGTTCTTGGTTGCTTCACCTGTATGTTTAGGTTCCCCAGATGCTGGAGGTTGAAGTGCAGGCCGAGGCTGACTGCATTATCCACCTCTTAGCCCAGTATGCAAACCACATGGGGTCCACAAGGGGGTCAGCGATTGTTTTTAGGTTGGACAGTCTTTCACAAGCCTTCAAGGCCACAGGGTTTAGACAGTTTTTTAGCATGCTCCTTGGCTTGGCATAGCTGTCTGAGTTCTGCAGTAAACCGTGGCTTGTCGTTGTTCTACTTTGGTCCTGGGCCCTGGTGGGAATACAGCTGTCATCAAAGAAGCTGATATGAGATGACAGTGTCTAATGTACTCATCCAGATCAGTTGGTGTGGTCTCTGAAAATGTCCCAGTTAATGCAGTCAAGGCAGGACTGTAGATCTTCACTGAATTCTTTTCAGCACAGACGTGGTACACTTAGGCTTCTGGCTATAGGTCAGGATTAGGTGAAATAGTGATCAGAAAAACCCAGAGTTTAACGAGGAGTGGCTCGACACGAGTCCTCGATAGTTGCGGTTCTGTTCTCTGGTGGGACAGGTAACATGATGTCTGAGCTCATGAAGGTCCCCTAAAATAACTGTGCAGTCTGGAATGTTTGTTTTCTATGGCAGTAATTTATTTGGCAAGTTGCATTTGTGCTGCACGCATGTGTGTGTGGGGCGATGTTCACTCCCTCGAGAGGGAATAAGAAAAATACGGTTTGATGTTTAGAGGAACAGAAAGACTAAAAAGCAAAAACAGAACAAAAAAAAAGAAGAAGAAGAACAGGAGCAAAATGCTGTGGCTGCTCTCAGTGGAGGAATCTTGCTTCTTAGATAACTTGTCAATCCCTGTTTCATTTCAAGAACAAAACAATGAAAAAAAACTAAAATCTGTAGGCACATATACTTCTGATTACTTTATGAAGATGTATACAGGAACTTTATCCAGAAAGAGACAGAATCCTGGATTAGTATGTGTCTTGATTTATTGTAAAACAACAGCTCTGTATGACATACAGTCCAGTATCAGTGTCATAGAACCCACCTGCTGCTTTTCCATGGCAGGAGATGGCCTCTTCATACTTTCCAGCCGCTACCAAACGGTCTGCCTTCCTGCTCTGTTGGTGAGCCTGAAGAGAGACAGACACATGGAGGGAACAAGGGGAATTTGTAAGCTTGTAGGGAGAGGGAACATGTTCTTTGTACTTGAAAAGACCTGTGAATGAGATAAGCAGTTAGGAAAATCTGATTTGGGTGTTTATGGTGCAATATAGCTGTGCTACTATAGCTACTTAAAGAGTATTGCATTATGGGTTATTTGTACCCCTATTACACTGCAAGGTTAGTGAGTGTTTTCACGTCATTCAGAGTTGATCAGCCTTAAAAGTGTCCTGTATAACCTGCAGGAGTTTCTGAAGGCTGTTGTCATATATGTCCTTCTGCCACAGAAAAGAAATTGAAACATGACATCTGAACTCACTCATACAGGCTTGTGCTCCTGTATGACTAGGCATTACCATCGCTGCACACAAGGCCATCCCAGCCCAGACTGTTTGGGCAATTGGCAGGGTACACCTGCCGGTTAAAAGACAGTACTTATGTATGTCGGGCAGGAAATCCAAAGTATGGGATCATTTCGAGAGAGTAAAGGACATAACATATGGCTTATCATTTCAAACATGTAAGTAGCCCAGCGTTAGGCATTTTTAGCATGTAAATGTTCAGATATGCTGGTTTTCCAGGCACATTCAGAGTCATCACTGCCTTTGCTGGTGTCGTTGTGGCTCCCTTTGTGTGTGAATTTGTGAAATTGATATTTTAAAGGGTCATTATAAGTAATTGTGTGTGGTGTAGCAAGATCTTGTTACAAGTTGTGTGATATTTGGAAGTATATCAACAAAATGTTCAGTCTCCTTGCTGGTTGCTGTGACACATTCAGAATCATTACTGTTTTTGCCTGTGTCATTCACAAGCGGCTCACTTGTTAAGAGGGCCATGCCAGAAAAAGTTTGAGAACCACTGGAATAGGGAACAGAGTTACAAGCTCTAAAATAAGAGTGGAAAAACTCTAAAAATATTCTTGTTGAGCAGTGGTAAGAATGACTTTTTATCCAGATGGTTTGGTGTCTGAGGAGACAGGAAATACTTTCAAACCAGCGGCAGGTGTCGTTAAAAAAACCTTCCAGGTTTTTCAAAGATTGCCAGGAATGTATTTTTTTCCAGAAAAAAAACCCCCAGATGCTCTTCTCTGTCATTTGAATCTTAGAGAGACAAAAAACGAAGGATAACCACCACTATCATCAAAACACCAAATGAGGGAATATCTTTGTTTCTCCTTCAGGAATCATTAACATTTTTTCCTAATTCTGATTGTTCTGGAAGAATTGTATTCATACCTCCAGTACAGTATCTGAAGCCTTCCCTTTCACTTGTCACCCATTGCCATATAATGGTGGTTGCTAATACTTCTAAATGTCTTTCTCGATAATAATGAATAATGAATATTGGACAACTTGTCTTCAGGACAATGTCACTGTCATCGCCCTTAATCGACTACAACGACTCGTCTTCGAGATTAAATAACAATGAGGTGGCATTTTTATTTCATTGTGACCCTGTGTGGCAGAGGCTGGGAGCACTGTAGCCACATCTTAAAATCACCTGCTATAACAGGGTTATCACCAAACGGCCTCGCAAACAAGTCAACTAGTAACACATTCGTTCTTCAATGATCAGTAACTTTTAACATTATATAGATATAACAAGAATAACAACAGCTGACAACTAACACACTAACTCCAGCTTCACACGTCTTTGTGCTCATTCTGTCGAGGACCAAACCATAATATATCATGTGTACTATGTCCAAGCTAGCAAACACGAACACGGTAAACAACGGAGCGGTTAGCCGCTAACTTACTATGGGAGCTAGCTAATGTAGCTTACCTATACAATCCCCTAGCTACATTAACGTTAGCCTATTATTGCAACATCGAGAGCGAAACTTACGAGGTTGAGCGGGCTGTCGACGACCTCCATGGAGTCAGTTCTTCGAAGGTTTACACTACATGAAAGGTGCCTCTGTCCCACACGGACTGTCATTCGCCCTGCGATGAAAAATCTTGAAAAAATAGTTATAAGAAAATTACTGTCAGGGAAGCACAGTCGCCTCCACAGCACAAGCCTGCGTCAACACGTCGTGACGTTACAGCCGCTACGGTCAGATGTTTTTGCTGCGTCAAGTTACCGGAAATAGAAGTCTTGTTCTAACATTAAAAGCCTTAAAAATGATAATAGCGTGAAAAATGTCGCTATAGTCTTAGAGCAAATGTTAACAAACACGCGCCGGCTTTGCGCAAACATGTTTATATTTCTTTACGCTTATATGAGTTTATTTAGTTTAGAAGTTGAGTCTGAATTCTTACTCGCCCAGATAACCTGACCAGTAGAGCACTAGCCAGGATTGATACTTTAGTGTTTATATTGAAAGAGTATGAACGGAAATGCCGTGTGTTATTCTGTCTCACTTTCTACACTGTTCTGTTTTCGTTTAGGGCTCAGAAGGAAGTGAATTCAACATTTTATGTGGTTAGTGGCTTTCAAATCACAAATATAGATAATTATATAGATTTTTAACATTATAGCATCTTAATACGTGACATTAACGGTATGCTTGTTTCGGAGCAGACTGTATAGCTAACGTTAGATGACTTCAGACAGTGTCCTCTCCGGCGGTGTTACAAACACTTAGATTTTAGCTAACGCCACCAGGATCCTGAACCAGGATACTGCACGAAGCCCGAGCCAGAAGCGAAAGCACAGATGCTGGTGAAAAAGAGAGGGCATACGTGTTTGATAGTTTCCAGTATGGCTTCGTTATTCCTGCTCATGATGGTGCTGTACGGCACCATTGGCACACAGCAGCCAGGCAGCTCCAGCCTCAGACATGACTACCAGCTGCTGGGCAGACCCCTGTACAAACTGGACCTGAGCTGGCCCAAGAACCCAGAGCTCTTCATCGGAGAGGTGTTCGGAGTGGCCGTCGACCAGTATGCTGGTGTTGTGTATGTGGCACAGAGAGGTAAATACGCAGGGTCACAGCTATAAAAGCAAACACTCATTTTGTTTCAGTTTGTTTATGCAAAGTGTTTTGTTTTGGTTTTTTTGCAATTTACATGTAGAAATAGCGTTTTAGATTAATAGGCAAAATAAACTGGAAATATTCATTCACATTTGTGAGTGTAAATCCAGATGTGAAAGCAGGTATTGAACCTTACATGTGTATTCTCATCTGAAAATGTGATTTGTGAACATTTACCTGTACTTAAAATTGTGAACCGAGCTTTACAAATGCAGCACCTCACATTTTAAAAAGACTTTTTTAATGCCAACTAACATTTTCAGATTTGTACTCTGATGGATAAATGTGCACTGGGATCTGTGGATGTGTATTGAGTTGTTTTATTACTTTTTATATCCCTGCACAATCTTAAATCATTCACTCATTTGCACTGAGATTTGCATTAGCAGACTTGTAGATCCTCTCCACTACTAGCTACTTTAGGGTTTATAAGCTGTAATTAATGGCTTCATTTGTGGTCAATAGATTATTTAGTGATACTTTGTAGACTGATTATAAGCCATTAATATGTTTGAGCTGCAAGTGTACGACGTGCTTACAAAGGAAAAGCTGCTTTAATAAGGCCTGATAAACTGTGCTTTATTAGAGAGTTATACCAAAATTGCTTTGGTATATAGTTGGTTTGATTCATGGTGGTGCAGTGGTTAGCACCGTTGCCTCTCAGCAAGAAGGTTCTAGCTTCAAATTTGCTGGCGTGGGGCTTTACTGTGTGGAGTTTGCATGTTCTCCCTATTCTACTGTGGGTTCCCTCCAAAGTCCACAGTCTAAAGACCCAGACTACATAAAGATTAGGTTAGTGGCAACAACCTAAATCTAGAAAAGGTGATGATCAGTTTGGTATAAAATGTGCTGCTGATGTTTGCTTCATGCTCCGCCGTGTGTTTGCTTTGCTCCCAGGTGACAATGTGCCCAAGGTGCTGGTGTTCACCACAGATGGAGATTTCCTCATGCCCTGGAACACAACCACCTTGGAGATGCCTCATGGGATATTTTTAGCAGACTCAGCCTCATCAAACCCCACTGTGTGGATCACAGACGTGGGGAACGGCCCGTATGGACACTGCATCAAACAGTACTCGCCATCTGGGAAGCTGCTTCAGGTAACAGCTTTGGTTTACATTAAAACATTTAGTGTGATACTGGATGTAAAATTAGAAACACAGTGTGCTGCTTTTTGTTGAGTATTTTCTTGTATGCATCAGGTGCTTGGTACACCAGGGAAGGCAGGCTCTGGGTTGAACCCTCTGCAGTTTGACCAGCCAGCTGAGCTCTTCGTCCACACCTCTGGGGAAATGTACATTGTGGACGGTGATGGGGGAATGAACAACCGCCTCATCAAGCTGTCTAAAGATCAGGAGGTGCTGTGGATGCATGGAGAGAAAGGACAAGGCCTGGCTCAGTTCTACATCCCCCACAGCGTGACTGTGGACAATGCCCAAAGGGTGTGGGTGGCTGACAGAGGCAACAAGAGGATCCAGGTCTTTAACTCCATCACTGGGGACTGGCTGGGGACGTGGGGGAGCTGCTTCACGGAGGACGCGCCCTACTCTGTCCGCCTGACCCCAGACAAGAAGTACTTTGTCGTCGTCCAGCTCAATACCAATCAGATTTCGCTACTGGACGCACCACCTGTGGGTTTAATCGGCCAGTGCCGAGTGGTCAGTGTGATCCAGCTGGCTGATGAAGTGAAGCCCCACCTGGTAGACCTGGACCTAAAGGCCGGGGCTCTGTATGTGGCTGAGATCGGAGCCCAGCAGGCTCAGAAATTCACCCCCTTCAGTCTGGGTGGGAGTTTTCTGTAGAGCCAAACTAGGTTTTAACCGAAGAATTTAAATGGCATAATAAATCAGAAAGCTGTGCCAATCATAAGCATTTACCAGCTAATTAATTAGAAATGCACTGAAAATGTTCACATGCATCATTATCTAATTTGTAATCATGTGATCCAGAAAAAAAAAAAAAAAAAAAATCACAAAACCATCTGAACATGGCTAACCAGGCTCTCAGGTGTCAGAGTACTGGGAAAAATGAAGCTCTTTTTCCCACTGTGGAGCCGTATCAGGGGAAAATAACAGAAATATAATGATTAAAGCAAATGATCAAACCAGATTCAGGCTGCTTTCACACATGAACAAGACATTATCCAGAGGAGCTGGCTGATGAAGTGACATACGTGTGAAAGCAAATGTCTGAATCAGTCTCCTGTTGGTGTGCTGCATATGTGAATGGGCAACTTCCAGACAACGTCCCGACCTGATTCTCTGGACGTTGTCCAGAGTTCATATGTGAAAGCGGCTTCTGAATCAGCGTGCACTCGTTATTAAAGGATCAAGATCAGAAAAACGTGGACAAGTCACTTCAGACAGAGGCTCCTGTTTATGGGCCTCCATTTCCCAGTCAGTAATCCATCCACGGTGGCAATTAATTTTTTTTTTTAAATCCATTTTGTCCTCTGACTAAGCAAATGCTGGTTTGACTTAGTGACTTAGGGACATATCACTGAACAACTATTTATTGATAAATTCAAATTCCAGTCATTAGTTTTAGGACAATAATAACAAAATAATATACATAAGTAAAGAAAACCAGGTTTCTTCACAATTATCTATAATTAATATTGCACATCACAGCATTGTATGATGAAATTACAGATTTAGTCATTTTATGCTACTCACAAAATGTATATATATATACACACATGTATATAAATGAATAAGTAAGTCAAACTAAATTTAAAAAAGTAAATAAAAAAAAAAAAGCTGCTCCAAAAATCTTATCGCTTCTCAGACGGCAGCAGGATGGTCTCACCCATATCGCCCATGCTACCGATGATGTCCTGATCGGTTTTAATCAGCTGCTGCAGAGCCTTCCCGTCCTGGGCCACACCCCTTTTGTGAAGTTTCCTGTTCGTATGCTTTCTGTCGTTCCTCCGTACAAGTTAACAAGAACTCATGAATTCAGCCTTCCTAATTTTCTGTCGAACGTGAACATATGTGTGATGAGTTTTTCATTGTTTTCTGCTGTTTTTATAACTTTTTTTTTTTTTAATTCCATTTTCTTTTCTTCACTGCAGACACTTTAAACCCTTTTGTGCTTTTTTGCCGTTTCAGCCTTTAAAGGGCCCCTGTGCAGTTTTCTTGTAAACAGATTAAAAAAAAAAATTGTATCCTTGTCAAGAGGATTTCCTTCCTCAGAAAACATCATAACCAATCAGATTGGTTAAGGCATTTTAAATTGATCAGTGTGTGGACACGATAAACAAAACAGGGATAATGCCACTAGGGGTCTGAAACTTCACAGGGGACCCTTAAGCCAGATTGTGGCCCTTTTGCGTGATTGCACATGTATACATGTGCAAAAGACGAGAACTGAATTGTTTTTGCACTGTTTAGTCTGAGTTGTCCGTAAATACCATTGAACCCGAGAGCATCCCATGATGCAGTGAATAAACACTGTGTACAATTGATTTTATTCTTTCTGGGGAAAAAAAAAAAGAAAAGTTGCCATGTTGTATGTGTACAGTTTCCTCTCAGTAATCTTGATGTATGAAATGATTTGTGCTTGGGTGTACATTTCCTGTGTTTACACAATCGCCTGTGTTCTGAGATGATCGTTACTGTGATAAATCGTACCGTGACAGTTGAACTGTTCTGTTGAAGTGAAACTCTGTTGTGATTTAGCTGGAGATTCAGGGAGGCAGTTTGTGGTCACTTGCTGCTGTTAGTTCAGCAGCTCTAACAGGGGCGGCATGGATTTTTTTTGAACAGCTGAGGGCATTAGCCAGCCAGGGGTGGGCTAATGAAAAGATCCTGTTACATTATGGGGATTGTAGGAGTTTGAGGACACTCTGGTCTCTGCTGCTTCAGTTGGATGCTTTCTGAGTGCTACACTAAATCACTGGAGTACACTTCTAATGAATATATGATTGATGTGTTAAAAACACATTCATTGAGGTTTCTATCTGGGAAACATTGTGTGATTGTTCTTTTGTTATATTTTAAATCACTTGATTTAGTTTAGTTTAGTAGTAGTAGGCTAGAAGTGATCCGGATGTTCCACTTCCTCATGTCTCCAGTCCTGGAAACATTCTTAATGAACGTCTTACTGATGTTAACAGAGCAGACTGTTGTTCTCATGATGTATAAATTATTGTCTTTGATAATAAACTATGTGTTTTTGTGGTGTCATATTTATTTTAAGACTCTTACCCTGACTTAATTTTAATATGAACAATTTTTTTTTTTTATCTGAAGGTGTGATCCCAAAATATCAGCCTCCAAAAACAGTTGCTTGTAACACACCAATCTACAGCAACCGTCTCACTGGTTCCCATGATGCATTTTTATTTCCTGATATATTTTTAAATATAGTGTTCTATATTGAGCTGAGGCTGTAATATGTAAAAGAGCCAGACTGTTTGGTTTAGATGACATCATTTTCCGTGTGTACACTGAAATGTGGATGCATGCATCTCTTTCCGTACAACAGCGATGATGTTATTTTGTTTGTACATTGGTGCGGTGATGGAAAATGCATCTTCAACCTTCCTCCAATAAAAACGAGTAACATTCAAATCTGTTGTACAGTGTGTACTTTTAGATGTGGGTTTCAGAATGGGAGTGTGATGACGCATGTATGTACGATTTGTTGAAAAAGTTCAGTTTGTTGTAGATGAAGTTTTATTTTTAATTTTAAAGTCATTTTATTTGAAGTCAAATTTTATTTCTTTATTCACAGATGACCCCGCAAAAGCTGGGCTGATTTCAGACAAATTTCACTAGTTAACATGTATGACAGGTGGAGCACTACTTTTTATTTGCTCTGTTTAACCTACAAAGGAGGGACGGTCTGCAAAATTTCAGTGTACCTGAGTATAATGACAACAAAGATCATTCTATTCCATGATAAAGGTCTATGATTTTACTCTGAGGTTAAAGCTGCCTTTACCCTAAATGTCTCCCACGCAAAACATCACATGCAGTGACATGGGTTCCCTGGACATGGACAGGTGAGCATCTATCCTCAAAATGAAGGAAAAGAAAGCTTGACGAGAACCGTGCCTCCACATATACTGATGACTGTTAATCCTCCTTTCACAGAATTAGTCAGTACCACTAGATGGAGCTCAGTGCATACCCGTTTATACTTCCTGCTCATATCTTCCTCCATGAGGAGACAAATCATGATTTCTCTTCACACTCTTCATGATTAACTGTTGACTGAACTATAGGAGGAGTAGTTTCACAATGTTGACTCCCTTTAAACGTAAACCCCATCTGCTAAAAACTATGCACACATACAGTTTAAGCACATAAAGGTTTGCTAGTGAGTATGTACTGGCTTCCATTATTATACTTACATGGCAAATTCTTTGAACTGGAAACTGGCAGATAATAGTTTGTCAACCAGCTTTTTCTGTTTTTTTTTTAAATATGAGACACATTTGAACATAATATCTTGTGTTAAATATATCACAATAGATTTGAAATGTAAGAAATGTACAACGTATAAATCTTAATTCAGTTGTATCCAAGCAGCATCTATAGCCTACAGCCCATTTAGAGGTTAACTCCCAGAACATCAGCCTAGCCTACATAGATCAGTGTTTCCAGTTGCCCTGCTCGGCCCTCAACACTTTGTGAGAGGAACTTTGTAGGCGTTGATGCAAACAACAGACAAATGTGAACTGAGTCACGACTCATTGGATAAAAGAACTGGTGAGAGATCTATAGCAGGCAAGCTAACCCTAACCCCAGAGGCAAAGGGTTAAAAGTGAGACAAACAGGTTGTCTACATTGTTTGAATGTGGTCAGGTCAATCAGTTTATGTTTGTGTTGAACAGCACAGGGGCATAATTGTCAGGATGGGCAGCCAGGAACATGAGGGAAGACCCAAATGCAGAAACCCCAGGACAGACAGATGAGTAAACTATAAGTCTCTGACTTAAAATCACTGGAAGAGTCCAGAGCCAGAGAACTAAACTTAAGTAACTAAAATTATCCATGAAGGAGGGAAAAGGGCTGGAAACATAAAATACAAGGCACACTCCAAAAGTCCTTACTTAAGAGCAAAGTGCAACCAAGGTAAGTTCGTGAGGGGAAAACACAAGGCACAGGTACAGGAACAAACATGGGGAGTAGACTCAGGTACAAACACAGACAAGCTGACCAAGGCACAGGGGAAGCAACAAGACCAAGGGGTAATGGGCAACAGGTGAAACCAATTAAAAAAGGAGGGAAACCAGACAAAGACAGGCAGTACAAGACCAGACGCATAGGGACAACTTCAAAATAAAAGAAGAAATACACAACCAAAACTGAGGAGACAAAAAGAATAACAAAATAGGAACTACTAGCAGAACTTAATAAACTAAACCAGAGTCCAAAATGGGCTGTAAAGGATTCAACAAATGTCCAAGAAGAGTTCAAAACAAAACATGATCATGACAGTAAGGCTAATCCAATCCTGGGCAGTCTTTTTATTTCAGATATTTATATGCAAAGGTTACCCGCCTGGCAATAAAATTAAAAATATATGGGGGTGCCTCATTTTAACATGAATTCAATTCAACTGAACTGAAAGAATAGCATTTCGATTTTCTCTGAAAGTTTATTAGTCTGACATTGGATGGATGGAATTCATGTTAGCTATCTAGTTGACTCAAAAGCATGGCCGTCTAACTAGCCAGCTGGTTAACTCACTCCAGTGAAACTAAGTAACTGGCATCATGATGGACATCCACTGCTTGATGTAGCATAAGCACACAGGATCTAATAGTTAGCTATTAGCTGTTTCACGCTTTTTTAGCTATTGGCTGTTTCACCACGTAGGTTGGTGACCTCCATGGTGGGTATGGCCGTGTTTAGCTTAGCTAAATTTGCTGGATGATAACGCTAACGGTTAGAGAACTAGACAGAATTAGACTTCGCCACATTTTACTCAACCACACTTTACTGAACTTAGGGGGGAAAAAAATCAGTCAGCAGGCTGTTTTAGGCAATAGAGAAAGTTGGGGAAGGTCTAATTTTTAAGTCACATCAGGAAACCAAAATTATTATACACAAATACAGCAGAAATTTTTTTATTAAATCAATTATTAAATTTTAAAATTTGTTTTGTGGCCTCTCTCTCTCTCTCTCTCTCTCTCTCTCTACATATATGTAAATAGCACCATCGAGGACAGATGTATTGCCTCTAAAACTCGATGGAAAAACCCCCCGGCTCAGTGTCTTCCCCAGCTGATAATACTTCTGTGCGTGTATCTGAATGCAGTGCTTTCAGTTGCAGAGGAGTACTTTTACATTGTGGTACTGGTGCCAAGTCTTCCACCACTGACTATATGACAAAAGTCATTGAGGTCTTTGTGGGCCAAAAGCTAAATGTATGGGCTGGCAATCATTTGGGAAGTTACAAACTTGGTGCTGTTACTTATTCAAATTCAAATTCAAATTCTTTTCCTTTAGAAAAAAAAAATCATGTTATCTGAAAATTGGTAGGTACTGGTAAATGAAAATAAAACATAATAAAAAATATATATTTATGTAATCGTCAGTTTTGATTACTTCATTCTTCTGCTTGTACTGAAGCTGTACAATGATGCTATAGGAGACTGATTTGCTCTGTGTTATGCAGCCCAACCAACTTCTGTTAACATCCTGTTTGTGTGCTGTTCTGTCATTGTGTAGTTAAGCCTGACCATCAGGGGGCACCACTTGACAAACTCTGGCTCTGAGAGTGCACCACACATGGTGTACTCTTTTATATAGCCACTTTAGAAGGAGCACCTGTACACCTGCTTGTTCATACAATCAGTCAACCAATCATGTAGCAGCAGTGCGATGTGTGACATCATGCAGGTACAGGTCAGGAGCTTGAGTTAATGTTCACCTTGTTGAGGTCAGAGGAGATGGTTAGAGCCACATCACAAGGTGATGCAGTTTCTCTAAGTTTTATCAACATGCAGCTCTTCTGTTGTGAATGTCCTTCTGTCATCCTGCTGCTGAACACAAGACATGTGGCAACAACATGCACACCATAAAGAAAAAGAATACACAGTGTGTGACATGGTGGCACCATTTGTGGGTTTTGTGCCCTTTCCATAAAAACCTTTCTTTACAGGATCACTGGAACTTGAATGAACTCAGTTAAAATCTTCATCTGCAAAATAGTAACTGTAGCTGATTAATACATGTGATGGTGTAGAAAGTACAATATTGTTCTGAAATGTACATTAGTGGATTAGAAATAGCATGAAATGTTATTTTCTGTTATTGGTGGCATGAATATGTCCCAGAAAAATGTGTCTCTCCTCTGTGTTCCAGACCACCTAACCGCAGGAGGTCCAGACCTGTCAAACAGAAATCGACGAGTTTGTGTTTTTGGAAAAGAGCATCATCCTCCTACACCCTGTCTTCCTGCTGCAGGTACCTCTGCCATTTCCTGCTCACTCCGCAGCTGTCCAGGATTTCAGTGTCCGTACTGTCATTCCCGTCGACAAAGGAATGCGAGTGTAGGAGTGGGTCTATTCTAAACACCAGGATGGTCACACCGACACACACTTTCCCCGTCCACCTCAAACTTTCTCCATCACGCGCGCTTTCCCTTCCTTTCTTCACACTCACTCACTCTTCACACAGCTTTTGTTCTCCTGCGGTCTTCTTGTTGTCCTCTTCCTCTATGGTTTCTGCCTTGCTGGCTGTTTTGCTGACAGACTGCAGCTGGATGTCATGGCTGGGATAGAGGCGGGATCCTGAGTGTGTAGGCTGGCCTTTAGAGTCCCCTCTGCATGGGGAAAGCCCACACAACACTCCCACACACCTTTACCCATACACCCAGGAGGGATTCCAGTGCCACAAAGGGCACTTCCTTGTTAGGTGCATTCATTTGTTAAATGCATCTCATTAAGGATTCACAAGACTTTTTTTAAAATGTCTTTTGACTGAGGAAGAGGGAAAGAAATGCTGTTATTCTTAGCCAGTGGTTAGTATGAGCCAGTATTTAATGGATAAGGTTAGTGATAATCTATATTTGTTTTAACTCCAAGTCCATATGTTTTCCTCAGGGCCACTGAGGACACTGATGTCCTGGCTGCTTGGAATGCCTTTAATGTTAAAAAATAAAACCGTAACGCTTAATTTTACTGCTGTTCAAATTGCTAATGATATTCTAGGGGGTTTACTAAAAGGAACTACGTAATAAAATTCGAATTATCAGGAAAACAGACAGCTGTTTCAGTTAGAGGTTAGTCAGCTGTGTTTGGTTTATAAGTTTTTGATTTTCAGACATTTTTCTGAAAGAACTCAATTTAAATACACCTTACAGTAAATAAATTGTCAACAGCTCACTGTTGACAATTTACACAAATTGTGTAAATTAAAAGAAGTAAATCTTTCAATAGATCACAAATAGATAATATAATTTAATAATTTAAAAAAAGGCTCAGTAATTTCCCAAAACAGCTTTCCACTGTAGTCTTTAGCAAACAGGAGGAAATAGCACAGTGGGGACTATTTTCAGCAGAGGATGAATACACATTTGGTGCCCTAATGAGTATTTTTTCAATAGTTTTTTGGCAACAACGGAGCTCTGTGTCCCAGAGGGATGAGATATATCAGGACGTGATACACGAAGAACTGTCCCTGTGAACTGGATACATTCTTTGTTGGTTTAACAGTCAGAAAAATACAGAATAGCACCAGCTTTATCCCTGAACTCTTTCAATTTAACAATTTTTGTGCAATGTGTGATTTGAAGGTGATGGGTGAGCACATTATTATTAACATTATCACAGACAAGACGCTTTTTGACCACAAAGAATTACAACGCTTTCCCATGACTTTCCGATCAGAGGGACCTGCATGTCCACACCTCCTTTGTGCTTTCCTCTGCCAGCCGCTAACTGGCTTTCCGCTGCAGCAGAAAACTACAGGCAAGGAAATTATCGCTGCTGTGTCGTCATTCCTGTCTTGTCCTGCCCAGGAGACAAAAGACACCCTGAGATGGACGACACAATGCTGTGTCTGTGGGACGACACTCTGACAGCCCCTTTCTGTTCAGAGATGTGGAGCATCACTAGATTTTAATCGGTCTCATGACTCCAGAAACTTTAATAGACATGCAATTTGAGATTTAAGAGATTCAAGAACACACATACACTGTAGAGAAGGTGTTCTTAGGTCTGAGTTGCTAGTAATCGACTTAAATGCTGAAATACATGAAATACATTACAGTTTGTTTTTTTATTGCCAAGACCCATTTCTTGAATGGTGCTCCATTTCCCAAAACTCTAAAAACAAATGCATAAATTTGCTCACTTGTCTTCACAAACCCTCCACATCAAAACCAAACTCTGCCTTCAGGCGCCACACAAAAGCCATCAAACACACATACGCAAAACAGTCACTGGTCAGATGAGTTCAGGTCACTAATGTAAAAACCTGTTACTGTAATGAATGAACGCTGCTTATGATTTTCCCCCAGAACGACCTCTTTACATGATGAACACAATATAAAGACACCACACGTTAATTCCTCAGTGTTCTGTCGTCAAATACAGCGGGTAAAATATGTATTGAATACGCCAGCATTTTCCTCAGTAAATATATTTCTAAAGGTGCTATTGACATGAAATGTTCACCAGATGTCGGTAACAACCCAAGTAATCCATACATACAAAGAAAGCAAAACAAAAGAGTTCAGAAATTAAGTTATGTGTAATAAAAAGAAATGACAGGGAAAAAGTATTGGGCACATGAAGGAAAGCCAAGACACCAGCTGAAATCTATCAGTAATTAGAAAGCAATCCTGCCCCTCGTCAGTGCACATTAATACCAGCTGGTCCAGTCCCAACTGGTAGCCTATAAAAAGGGGTCTCATTACCAAGGTGTCACACAAGAAACAACTCGTAATGGGTGAAAGCAAAGAGCTCTCTCAAGACCTTTGCAACCTCGTTGTGTTGCAAAACATATTGATGGCATTGGTTACAGAAGGACTTCTAAATTTCTGAATGTTCCAGTGAGCACTGTTGGGGCCATTATCTAGAAGTAGAAAGAACATTGTTTCACTGTAAACCAGCCACGACCAGGTGCTCCTCACAAGATTTCTGACAGAGGAGATTAGTTGTTAAAAGATTAGTTGTCCAAGAGCCAAGGACCATTTGTGGAGAGCTTATTTTACCAGCTGTATACTGAAACTGAGTGAAAAAATACAATGCATGTAGGGGTCTTCCACCACCATGCTGAAAAAGCATAGGAGAATATGCAGGTGGAAGGGTGTTGCTGTATCAAATGCATCCTGCTGGAAACTGACATTGTCACAACATGACAAAGCAGCATGCCTGTTGTGGTTGTGCTGGCTCCCTCTGGTCTAATCCATGCACTTCTCTTACTTACAGTGAGAAAAAACCCAATCTTTAATTAAAATGTGTTGAAAATAAAAAGGTAGCCCTGTCCACTGCAATGCCACTGGGCCCGAACCTACATCCAAGTTTTTAAGTACTTGCCAACATATTTTTTTTTTTTTTTTTGCAGAAAATACCCCCAAAAACACACAATGCACAAAATGCTAATTCCTAGAAATCCACCTGCAATTTCAACAACTTGCTCTAACCTGAATGACTATAAACATTGTAACAATAACAGCTGCTGTAAGAGTTACAGTAACCACAATGCTAAACTTTTTCGGACCATTGGCATCATCCTCTGCAGATCTCTAGAAATCTCCATGACAATACTGAGGAGAACACAAATGAAAATTTTGATCTGATGGTGGGAAATTGACAGGTCAGAGGGCCATCAAAAGAATATCCCATCTATCCGGTAGCTGTGTGGAGGTATCTTGCTCTGGACCAATGTGTAAAAGGGGGGGGATCAGGGTGGATTGACAGTTTGCCTCTCAGAGAGGGCGGGGAAAGCAGCAGGGGGCAACAGGACACATGGAGCTGCAAGCTGGGAGGAAGCATGGTGTAGTAGTACTGACTGTCACCTGGGAGACAGATGGCTCCCATACATGGAGTGCTGGGACGTCGGTGGGAGTACAGCGTGGTGCTGAAAGTGCACTTATATTACAGTTTTTCACAACTGCAAAGATACATTTCCTGATACCTTCCACACTTTCCACAAAACAGCCATTACACACTACATCAGAAAATGGAAAACATAGTGTTCAGGGCTGGTAGCTCCAGAAAAAAAAAAAAAAAATCCATTTAGATTTTTAGTTATGCATTTCAACTTTTCTGCTCTCATGCTATCTTCTTTTGCTGTTCTGAGCTCTGTCAACCCCCAGCACTCGATGTTAAGGTGTTAAAGCTGATTCAGGTCAGTGGGAAACTGTTCTGTCAGTCGGCCTCAGGCTGGCAAGTTATTGTGGCAATGAGGTGGCAGATGTGGCAAATATTAAGGTGGACATTTGGGTCCAAATTTTCTACCCCGGGTGCAGGGGTGTAATGGGGGGCGGGTGTGTGTCGTTCCTTGGCAGAAGCACTGCATCAGTTCCTGTCCCTGGTTGAACATTAACAGGCTTTCCATCACAGGCTGCCACTGTTGAATGGGAGTGAATGTAGCTCCAGCTCTCTGCTGCATCCTGAGGGGCCCCCGCTGGGGCACTTACAGGAGACCGCCAGTGTCTGATCATCACGGAGCTTAAACAGGATCCTCTGTCTTTGTTGTGTCTGGACGGGGGGACAAGACAGGGCTGACGACACGTCAACCATTAACTGCCTCGTCTGTAGTTTTCTGGCCCGGTGGGAACTCAGTCAGTGGTGGAGGGAGAGGAAGTGCAGAGAAAGTATGGAGGTGGATTAGAAGCGTTACGCCGAACTTTCAAGCAACTGTCATCAAATTGTGTACAAATCACATATAATGTTTAGTGCAGCTATTTTCTTAAGGATGTTGCAGTCTGCTCATTATGTTCTCGTTATTGGAATTACAGAGAATCTTATTATATAAGCCTTATATTATAGACACCATAAAGTCCTCTGTACAAACTTGTAATTTGGGTAATGTGAATAAAAATAACTTGCCACAATAAAAACAAACTTCAGATTTAGAATTACTGTCCTTGAACATCAGTTTCTTTTTTGTCTTTTTACTGTTTTCTTTCCTTTTTGTTTTTCATCCCATATAATAATTGAAAAACCTTTAGAAGTTAAAAAAAAACAAACCTGCTCAAAAACAATTCTTGTCAATAAAAGACAATCATTTACAAAGAAAAAGATTCTTTAAATAAATGTTATGTGTATATTAAATGTACTTGCACCTAATTGTGTTAGATTTGTTACCAAAACCAATTTTGTACGGTTTCAGTATATAGGACATTATTTATTTGAAAAAAAGAAAACATTTTTCGGTGGACACAAAATGAATGAATGATGGATGAAGCGTAACAAAAGTCCCGGTGATGAGGACGGCCTTGTAGTCCGTGTCTCAACCACAGGCTCACCTAGGTCATCAATCTCTGGGTGTCTTTGTTCTTCGGAAAGGGACAAGACAGGAGTGACGACACTTCAACCATAATGGCCATGTCTGTAGTTCTTTACTCGACTGAGGAAGGAAAGTGCAGGGAGGAAAGGAAGTACGGGAGGTGCAGTACACATGAGAAGTCATTTTCACTTCTGGCAACAAAGAGTGTGCTGAGCTAAGCCCTATGTTGCAAATCCTGGAGGAACAGTCAGACATGTTCGAGAAGTTGCTGGTTTGTCTTCTTAGTCAGACTCAGAGGGGAAAAGGGTTTCAATTTCACCTCTGTGCCTCAGGTGTTGAGGTAAATCCATGGTATATTAGCCTAGCTTAGCATTAAGAACAGAAGGGGACACAACTGTTTCTTTTCTGTCTGTGAGCCAAAAGGTAAATGTAAATTTATTTCATTTGTATGGGACGACACTCATGGATTGACAGAACAAGAAGAAACTGTAAATTAGCACAGAAGGCTAATTTTCCTTTTTTTTAAAAAAAAAAAATTTGGCTTGATATTAAAAGAGAAAAAAAAACATGTATTTTCCAAATCTAAGATCCTTAGTCTGTTTCTTTAAAAGAAATGGTTCAGCATTTTGAGACGCACACTTAGCACAAAGACTGGGAGCAGGAGAAAACATCTAGCCTGCTTGTGACTAATGTTAAGAAATAAAATACCTCTGAAGATCACTGACTAGCATGTTATCTCTGAGATTAATCTGGATGTAAACAGAAACAGGAAAATGACAGTTATAGGGGGAGTTAGATGCTGGACTTATTTATGGGCATGCCATAGCAGAGAGCAGTGACTGTGAGCATCCTTGATCAGTTTTGTTATGACTGTGAGGTTACCAGAGGCATGTGCTACGAAGCAGGTTTAACATACCCATGTTATTTCTTCATTTTCTGGCTTCACTGAGCCTAACACTGGACATCCTGGATCACCTGCATCACAAAGCTCAACTGACTCAGTTAATGGAGTTGTTAATCGCAAGCATCACCATCAGAACCACAAATACTTGTACAAGCACTTAATATGATATGAAAAGAAACTGTGATACATGCAGGTATTGTAAACATCTTTTGTCCCTGTTGAGATCCTGTAGGAAGGAGTTTTTCGTGTGATCTGATTGGTCAGTAGTCGGGGGCCGTTGACAGGTTTTGAATCTGCTCTGGAGCAGGTTAGGTGTGCAGGTTAAGTTACCATGGCAATGTAACTCAGAAAGAAGTGAACCACCATCGTAAACCTGAAAACTCAGGGTTAAGCGTAAAATAACCAAGCACTCAGCAAGGTGAGGCAAGTGCCAAACAGGTAAAACGAAAACCAGGAAACTGGGAAAATTCCCAGGAAAGCTAGGAGAGTCAGCTGAATGTTTTACTGCTTATTCAAAGTCACTGAGCCGCCCTTAAACCATTAACCTTTTCTGTGGTTTAAGGTTGTGTATGTGCAGCTCTCAGATGTGAATATATTTATGTACTGAATGTAGATCAGAACAATGGTGAAAAACAAGGATCCCACCGAGGGAAAAATAAAAAGGATACCAAAAAGCCCTGCTATAAAAGCCCGTGAGGTATTGATCGCTGATAAGTTATGACCAGCGTGTATTGATCCAGCAGGACATGTTGTCTGTGGTGGAAAGACAAAAGAGACATGCCCTCAGCTCTGACTATGAATACTTCAGGACAGAACAAAAGAAATAACAAAGGCCTCTTTTTTATCATTAAATTGACTATCAAAATTTCTCTCAACTTGTGTCTCAACAACTGATTAAAAAAAAAGAAAGAAGAAGAAACATTTCTTGGTGTCCATAAGTTTTTAAGCACAAATAAGCCATGATGTCTGTAGTGCATGACCCATAGAAATAAGTTATAGGAAGTAGGTATTGATCAGGCCTATTTTGCGACCGCAGGACATTAGGAGAATGTCACGCTGTCCATCTGCACGTGACGATGGAAGACGACAGCCATCAAACAAAGGCTGAGGAATGGCATTCAAAGACCTCATCTAAATGTTGGTAATGGAAGATAATCCATCCTGCTTTACATGGCTATTATGGGATGTTCCAGAGATCTGTAGCCGGGGACGCACACGCAGAGGGACAGGACAGGACAGAGCCTTGTACCTGTAAGACAGTAGCTGTTGCTGGGGAATCTAAAATGAAACTCATGAGAAGTTGTGCACCAAATATATAAAAACCACCGTAAATCCAAATCCAGGAGGCTGGTTTAAGCACATTTGGAGTGATTGAATGAGGCAACACATTTTCTCAGCAGCCTTTCAAATCATCACGAGGGGGGGGGGGAATGTATTGTCTCTGTGGCTGGATGTGTCAAGGAGACAGATAAGTGAATTTTAATCCAATGGAGTCACAGCCACTTGTGACTATAGCTACATCCATAAAGATGTCAAAGGATTGGTCGGAGATAAGGAACACACAGTCACAGATTCAGGAAGATGGAAATACGCAGACAGAATTTATCTCGATATCTTAAGTAACTAATGGTTACAGGGGGACACTGAAAAGACAATCTCCTTGTCACCACACCAACCCACCCGCCCCCCAGTGACTGTCATCATGGGTGAGCCTGTCTTTTCATTGCCAATTTAATTGTTAGATTGTGTGTTTTGCTAAAATACTGCATGTACATCCAACGGCTTTAAGTAAGTTATGTCAAAGTTGGTTTTGTTTTTTTGTTTTTTTACAAAAAATGGCCCTGACTTCCAAAAATCCCTCAGGGCACAGGGAGAACACACAAACTCCACACAGAAAAGCTCCAGCCAGCACTCGAACCTTCTTGGTAGGAGGTGACAGTGCTAAACCACTGTACCACCCCCACTTCTAAAAACTGGTTTAGATAATGTACATTGTCATCCAATTAAATCTGCTACTGCAAAAAAAAAAAAAAAGTCTCTCTAAATCAAACGTCCTGCTTTATTTTTTGGGGGCTGGAAAAAAATTTGGGAGAATTTTTTTTTTCATCTCACTAATAAGCTAATTTCCTTTTAAAGTGTATTTGCAGTAATGGCAGCGTTCCTTCATAAGCTGATGGTCACACACTGACTGAAGGTGTTCTCAAATTATTGCTGAACAAACAGCTTCTGCACACGGCTCCTCCGTTGTTGTGTACGTGTTGTGTTGTGAGTGCTCTGTGTGGACATCTGTAGGGCTCCATGAATTTAATGTTGTCTGCATGCAGATGCAGATTTTTGCTTTAAAGATATTTTTTTGCATTTAAAAAATGTGACGTGTTTAAATTTCACTCACAAAAACTTGTGAAATGCCCTTTTGGATATTGGGTTTTCCACCTTCCGTCTTTGTCCACATATTTTACTTCTACTTCTTTTAACTCAGTTTCACTATCAGTGAAATTACACCGTAAATGTTTTTTCTTTTTTTTTGGCGGGGGGCTAGATTAAAGAATATTATTTGAGGAAAAAAAAAGCTATGGAGATTGAGTAACAACAAAACTAATAAGGGAAATGGGGTTCTCGGAGTTTCTGTACATTCCTTTATTCTGAAGAGAGGAAGAGATTTGTCTATTTTTGGGGCCATCAAACCTCAGATCACATCATCTGCACAATTCAATATAACACTAAACACATCAGCATCAGCTCCGAGGCCTCTCTACAGCAGAAACGCAGCACACACAAAGACTATCAGCAGAGACAGAGGGATTCTTGATGATTTTCTAATAGGGTTTATTCCTCTTTCCTGTCATTAGTCAAACAATGACAAATCCATTTGATCTCCTCTGTGTGATGTTATATGAACTTCACTGGGGAAACTCTCTCCTCTCCTGCCCAGATGAGCCTGAAACCTGAACCCTCACACTCCCTTTTTTACTTAATTGAAGCATTGAGAGGCAAATTGAACAATAGCCCGGTGTAATTAAATCTCAGCAATACCCTGTTGTGGTAGTTTAAGCCTGTAATGATGTTTTTGCCGCGCGTCTCTCTCCTGTTCCCCGCCAATTAAAACCTGCTAAAGAGCGCAAAAGACAGCTGGATCGAGTTCTGCTTAATGCCAGTGTTATGGTTTTTGAGCCGTCCTCCGGTGGCACTGAAATCCAATAAATGGTATAATCCTGGTTCCTTAATGACAAGACGCAGGTGCGGGGTGATTTGTTTTTTCTTTGATTTGGCGTGCAGGAGAAGATTTACACAAGACGAAAAAGTTTCTGTAGCTTAATTGCCGCAGAAAGAGCCAATGATGCTAATGTGTGCGTGGCAGTGTGTTTGGCTTTACAGAAGACAACACTTAGCGTGTTAACTGAGATTCTAGGGAGCTACGGGCCTTCAACTGTGTGTGAAATGGACCTTTAGCAGCATAATGGTAACCAAAAATGCATCATGAAGTGTATTTAGCAGTAAAAGACCTTTGTTTTATTAGTATTTTATTATTAACGTTAATAGTGTCAGTATGAGGTGCTGAAGAGAAATGAAAGATTCCAGGTTCTGCTCCAGAAGTGAGGGCCCCAACACGTTAGGTTACGATCCGTGAGCTTGATCTCCTCTGCACGAATTCTTTTACCTCCTTCGTGTGGAGGTCATCAAGAAACCCTGATGTTTCAAATTTCAAGAGGCACACGGTTGGTCCGCAGGACTGACAGCAATCCTGTAACCGGCAGATGTTCATGGACGTGCGAAGGCGCTTGCGGAGGAAGGAGTGTGGAGCACGGAGCCCACTTTATTCAAAAACACAACTATTCTCAACAGTATATTGTGTGGTTCACTCCCCATACTAGCCTGCATCAGTGCAACACAATTTCACAAGATCCTTTTGGGTTCAATTTCACCAACTCCGCAGCAGAGGTGGA
This sequence comes from Toxotes jaculatrix, assembly GCF_017976425.1. Taxonomy (NCBI): domain Eukaryota; kingdom Metazoa; phylum Chordata; class Actinopteri; family Toxotidae; genus Toxotes; species Toxotes jaculatrix. The sequence goes on from NC_054414.1 coordinate 1,370,500, forward strand.
TCATGGGAGATTACAGGAAAAAAAAAACCTAGAGAAAGGGAAACCAGCCGTTACATTTACAGATTATGCATGCTGCCCATACATGCTTGTAGGAAATCATGGAAGCTGTAGTTTTTCTTGTAAGTTAACCATTCTGGTTATTCAGAATTTGAATAATCAAATTCTGATTATTCAAATTCTGATGATTAAAAGATCAGTGGGTTTAACCACTGCAACATTGTGCTGATGTATTTGTATGAATGTAAAAATTCTCTCCTCTTGTATTTTCTTCTCTCCACCCCTCTTCTCTCCTCCTCTCTCCTCTCTTCTTCTCTCCTCCCCTCTCCTCTCCTCCTCTCTCCTCTTGTCTTGTCTCTGACTGTGCTGGTTGTTTAACTAGTGTCTGTACTGAATGGCATTCAATTACCAGCACTATTATCAGCCTGGAGGTTAGGGCCCTGTCTAATTCACTCCTACTCTGTTGTCACAACATTAAGACCCCCCCCCCCCCCCCCCCCCCCCCCAACCCACCCGCTCATCTTTTGCTATCTAAACTACACACATTGGCCATCTGATAATAATACCTGATAATGATGTCTACCCTCCCCCAGCCCTTCCCCCCACCCCTCCTGGATGAGCTTCTCCTACGCTGCTTTAACAGCATTAAAGTGTTGGGGCAGGTACGGTTTCCTATCAGTTTTATCCAGGAGGAAACACGAGACTCACCAGCATCATTAGTGAGCAGACATAATGTAATCACTCATGAACGAGGGGTGTGTGTGTGTGTGTGTGTGTGTGTGTGTGTGTGTGTGTGTGTGTGTGTGTGCTAGGCAGGGGGTTGGTTGGCCCATATTACGTTCATCAGCAGCAGTGGTTATTAAAAGTGAACTTTTTTTTTTTTTCAACTTTTTCTCTGTATGATTTGTATGTCTGTGTGTGTGTGTGTGTGATTTGCATGTTAACTGGTAATTAAAGGTGAACTTGTTTCAAGATTTGGGCATCAAGAGGATTGGAGGTCAGAGGTCACACATTCATCACAGCTAGGTGTCAAATAGACACAGTGTGGGTGGGATGGAGGGGGAGCATTTGTATATGTCTTTATGCGCGCGTGTGTGTGTGTGTGATTGCTGCAGGATGATATTAGTTATCTTTGTCAAACTGTCACAAAAGCGTGTAGGAGGAGAGGAAGGGAAGAAGAAAAAGAAGGAGGGGAGATGGAAGGAAATAGGAATAGGAGCAGAGGAAACAAGCAGAAAGGAGAGGAGAGGAGAGGAAACATGGAAGGAGGAGTGGAGGATTAAAGATTAGATAGAAAATGAAAAGTAGAAAAAAAAGATGAGGGAGTGAGGGGGAGAAGAAGAGGAGAGGAAGAGGAGAGGTGGAAAAAAGAGATGAAGAGCAGCGATAGATGAAAGAGATTAAAGAAGAGGGAGGAAAAAGTTGGACAGGAGAGGAAAAAAGAGGAGAAAAGTAGAGGAGAGTAGGAGAAGAAATGAAAGATGGCAAGGAAAGGAGGAGGGGAAGAGAGGAAAGGTAAAGAGGAAAAGAATGGGAGAAGAAGAACGAGGATGGAGAGGAGGAAAATTGAATGTAGGAAAGACAGAACAATAGAAAGTGGAGGAGAGAAGGATGAGAGAGTGAGGAAAATATGAGGACGGCAGTGAAACGGAAGAGAAGGGGACATCGAAGGTGGCAAGGAAACGAAGGAGGAGGCAAGAGAAAAGAGGAGATGTGGGCGAGGAGAAGAGAAAAGGAGAGAACTGGAGAGAAGGGGACGGAAAAGAAGGAGCAGTGATGACATGAGAGAGAGAGAAGAGAAAACGAGGGGTGGAGAGGAAAGGAAAAGAGAGAGAGAGAGAGGGGGGAAGTGAAGAGTCTCTTTATACGTGACGCACTGGGTCCAAATGCATAAAACCCTTCCAGTGCACCATTATACTCCACAATACTCCACGTGTGTGTGTGTGTGTGTGTGTGTGTGTGTGTGTGTGTGTGTGTGTCCTGAAGAGGGCTGTTTGCAGTTCATGGAGCAATTTTGTACTTTGGCTTTTTTGTCCCTGCGGTTGTGCGTCACTGATAACCTCCATTAACTCATCGTTGTTTATTTGCATTGAATAGGACATCAAGTCAGGTTGTATCTGCTCTGTGGTCTGTGTGAAACTAACACTCATCTGTGAGGCTGACAGAGTTGTTGATCTGTGACTCAGCGATTAGACGCTCCAGAGTGTTGCTTTAAAACAGCCTGGTACAGAACACACTCCTGTCCCTGTCCCAGAGAGACCTACAGCTGAACGCTACACACTCTGGAACAAAACACTCTGTACACTGCCTGTCTTCTTATGGAACCTGCACTCTGCACAGTATTATTGGTGCTGTCTGTCTACAGCTGAGTGCAACCACCTTGACATTAGCAGCAGCGTGTATGTTGTTGTGCAATGAACAGAGCATTGGACATTCCTGTAAAAATCCTATGTGGATTTTGCAGAGACTTTTAATTTGAAAGGTATATATAGGTACACTTTAAATTAAATATGTTTTCATGTTGAATATGTACAGGTTTGCACTTAAAAGGAATTTTTCTGTGTCAACAGGAAATTTAGGGTTTGTTTTATTTTACAAACAGGATGTCCTGCACTCGCTTTTGTCTTTTAATATCTGTGTTACCTTTATTTTTATGCATACATCTGTTAGTATGGTACTCAAAACCACATTATTACAAACCCTTCCTCAAGCCCTGCCTTCATTTTCACTTCAGCTATACACCTGTAAAGTTTCATGACAGACAGCTGTGACTCTATCATAGTGATAAAATCTGTCCACAGATACAAAGAGAGTCAGACAAAAAGTACCCCAAACTGTCTCTGTGGTAGTTCCTGTTACAGTAGGTGTCTCCAGGACCACATACCACACACACACACACACTCAAAGACTCACAAGGTGAAAGCAATACCAGTCCTGCTGCCACGGCTTAATTCCTTTTTCCTGGTGGCATCAGAGACAGAGACAGTGAAGAAAGCAGGAGCATTTTAACGTCAAGACAGAATCAATATGAGTAAAATAATGGGCCACAAGGAACAACAGTCGCCATAAATGTTGCCCATATGTCATGGCTTTAGTGATGGAGGATCAATGCAGCGCGAGAAAGAGACTGATCCCAGATCTGTCCTCTCCTTACACTGGTTGTCCAGCCTTTAACATACAATATATTCAGAAGGATTCTATTGAAGCAACTTTGCACTGCCCAGTATGACCACAGTCTTAAAGGCCAGTCACCAGGGCTGGATATATTTATGTATATACGCATATACGCATATATATCTATATCTGTATCTATATCTATATCTATGTATATACATATATATTGAGTACTCTGAGTACTATGCAATAATGTAGTATACACATGTTACACACCTACATAAATGCATATATTTATTTATTTTATTTTTTTACATGTTGCCCATAAAGTTGGACTAATTTTGTTTTCAGACACATTCCTCTTTTTATTCCCATTTATACAAATCAGTAATCACATTGGAAGAGTTTGATCAATAAAGTTTTGAGAAGATGTCACAATCATTTCATGAGAAGAGGTCAAATATATTTTATTCCAACTTTATGGACAACAGTGTGTATGTGTGAGTGTGTGTGTCTCATCCACCTCCCACTATAAGTGCCTTTAAGACTGTAGTCATATTGGGTACACACACACAAACACACACACAAACATATACATATGTACTTACATAATATTTTTTTGGCTTCTTATGTTACAGTTGCTGAAATCTGCTGCACAGTATAGTATGTAGGTATAGTAATATAACCTCTGTGCTAAATGAAATGGTTCAGTTTGGGAATTAGAAGTCAGCTCTTGGCCCTGAAGGTAAATGTGCTCACTTCACTGTAGCTCATTTTACTAAAAGTCCGGTAATGTTGATGAAGAGGGAGGAAAATCCAGAGCTCGGACCAGACGCTGCCGAACAGGTTCGCTTAATGTCAGAGACACACACTCATAACCAGAGAATACACAGAGGGGGATTTTCTTTCCCACCCACCACTCTGTGTGTGTGTGTCTGTGTGAGTTTGTGCATGTGCAGTTGTTTGTGTGGTTGCAGAGTGCACAGTAAGTATCCCCACACATGTCTGTGTGTCTTGAAAGTGACATTTAGTTCTGTGTAGGCCTCCGGTGAAGTGAGCGAGTGGATTAAATGTAAACTGGGGGCGGACAATAAATATGCATGCATTTCAAATCTATACTTAGCTTCTGAGCTAAACGTGTGTGTTTGTTAACACAGGACATGATAGAGAATGCTGGCTGATCTGGAACACATAACCTTCACTTCACAGAATTTGACAAACGGTTACTTTCAATATGACTCGATTTCTGGCGCTGACTACAAAATGCTGGCTCATGTGCACTCTTTTCTTTTTAAACAGTGGATTTTTCCAATTTTTTTTCAGTAACACTTTGCCATCACAATGCAGAAAATACTGAGTAGCTGGGTAGTTATTCAGTTTCTGACTAACCCTGAATCCAGGACTATGCAGCAGACGATGATGACTTATTAGAAAACAGACTGGGAGGTAATACATATCGATGACTCATTTTTGTAATGATGGGTTGACGAGTTAGTCTGTGAAACAGTAATACCAACAACTTTCTTCATGATTCGTTTTGGATTAAATGAACACAATTAATAATGAATTTGAAAAAATTCATTAGAGTTAGTTGTAATGGTTCGGATCTGGGACCCTGTGGAGCTGGTCCAGAGGGTGGAGCAGGCAGCTGAGGTGAAGCAGAGAGGTGGTGGTAACAGGCAGCCTGAGAGTGTTTACGGGGGAATTCACAGGTATCATCAGTAATAATCATATTCTGGGGAACATGTGAGAATATTCATATCCCCACAGAAGCCACTCTACATACTGACCAGCTACCTCGGAAACAAATGATTCATGATTGTAATACATGAGCATCTTATTTCTGATTGGTTAAGAGCTTCTTTTTTTTTTTTTTTTTTTAACCATCCTTTCATTAATACTAAATGGCTGCATTCATCCATTTATTTATTCATTCAAACACTTTTTATTTATTTAATTTAATTTTACATATTAATTGATTAGTGATCAATACTAATATTACAGCAATTAGTAAACAAAGGAGTATTTCTCCATGCCATTTCATCTCCAAAGGCTATGAAACTGAATTTAGACCTTTGTGTTGGGACACCAAATAGTTCTATGAATAAATTATGTAAAAGAAATCCAAATTATCATTATTGTTATTTTAGAGGTTTCATTTTCATCTGGCTAAAATTATTCTGACGGGGGTTGGTGTACTGGGCTTAACGCAGTCTGTTATAGGTTTACTTTAGTGTTTTGTGGTGATGCATCATCGTCCTTCTGCATCACCCAGCTTCTACTGAGCTTCAGCTGTCAGACACCCACCCTGACATCACCCTCTAAGACACCCTGATAAACTTTGGGGAATTCATCTTCCCCTCGATGGTGTGGAACTGTCCAGGCCCAGCGGCAGCAAATCCCCAAATCATGATGCTTCCTCCACCGTGCTCCACCCCTGAGATGATGTCTCCATGTTGGTGTGCAGCTGTATGTATCTTCCTAAACAATTTAACCTTAGTTTCGTTAGTCCACAAAACAGAGCAGTGGTTTCCTCCTGCCATGGACAACGTGAACATACATCTGCCTTGTCTTGTTTCTGTCCTATAAAATGATCAAATACAGAGTGACAGTGATTGTGTATGTGAATGTGTGTATTCAGAATATTGTTACAAGTTTAAGCTAATAATTCTTGAATTCTCAAACCTAATCAGGCAGTTTTCACATCGACAGAACATGAATATTGATCCATCCTTTTACATGTAACAGATTGTGTGTGATAACTGGAAATGAAGGCCTATTTACACATTAAAAAAAAAAAACTCCACCGGCTGTTTTAATGACTGAGGTCTTATTATCCAGCTTTTAGCTGAATAATATCTTTCCACTCATCTTTCTTAACATTCATCCTCATAGAGTTGAAGCAGAGAAATTTGGAGATATGGCTTCAATATTTTCTCTGGCAGAGTGACGCCCTCCTCCACTTCCTCATGCTGTCTCCGTCTGTCTCTGCGCTTTACTTTCACAAATGTGATTTATACCAAAAATTAGCATCAAATCAGCCTTCATGACGTTATCTTTATTTCTTCCATTCATATCTGTTAACGCACAATGAGCCCCCGCGAATTTGATTTGTCATTTTATCAACCGCGAACTAATCGATTTACGTTGAACCGCCAAGCTTCCCTCGAAGAAGAGAAAAAAAAAAAAAGAGGACAAAAAAGCAGCCATGTTGTGAAAGCTGATGGATGGACCCCTGTTGGGGATGTGACAGTGTGCTTTCGCTGAGGATCTTGGGAATTTTTTAACACATCTTTAACACCACTTTGGTTAAGATTCAAGCAGGTTTTGACAAACGAGGGTCAGGGTCTTAGTTCTGGTCTCGACAAAGGTCACGGTTGAGTTGAGTTTGTTGACCTTCACCCTCGAATCGTCCTCCAGGCTCCAGGAGACGTTAGCTGGTTACTAACATAACACACCTGAAATCTCCCACCAAACCATTAGAGACTGAGTTGCATCGTGGGTAATGAAGACTCTGGAATGTGTGGAATAAAAAAAGACATTGTCTCTGGTTCTGCTGCATAGAATCTGATCCATTTTTGGAAAAACCGTCCATCGTGTGTGTGTGACAGTGTTGCAGGGATGCAGTGTTAAGTCAGCTGAGACCCCTGTTAGCACCAATCCTGCATGAATCTGACATCAGTGCTTGTTTTGTCTCATATATTCATCGAATACATGTGTGATCTGAGCTGCCGTAGAAGGATTTTCATACAACTGTCTAAACAAGTGTTTAGACAGATTCTCATAGATAAATAGATAAATAGTGTGTGTATTACCTGGCAGTTTGTGTATTAGTATTTGAGCAGAGGTAACTTCAGCCAAACGGAAACAGAACATGATCCACCAGGTCCCAAACCAATCGGGCCAATTAACCAATTAAGTCCCCTTCATTAGCTCACCTAGCTGTGTTAATGGACTTTCTGAGCAGAGGGAGTCGAAGCAATAACACGCTGATAGGATTCCACTCAATGTTAGAGAGAGACAAGAAGAGACAGAGGCTTGATCTGAACCGATGTGACAGAGAGAGAGAGACAGAGGGGGGAGGACAGAGGGCAGAGTACAATGTGAGTTCCACATGGAAATGCATTGTAATGATAATAAAATAAAAAAAAACATTGGGTATAAAGGACAGAGGTGCTACACAAAATTCTGGACCCTGTACATAAGCGGTCTCTGTGGGCCCCCTTCCTTTCTTGAACCATGTCTTTCACACATTTAAAGATGTGTGAGATGTAGTGGTTATGAATGCAGTCACTGATAATAGTAATAAGGTTATGCTAAGCTGTGATACGTGCTTAAGTCAGTGTGAAATCTCACCACATTTCAACCCTTTTAAACACACTATATTACAGGTGCTGTGTGAGACTTTTACTGGGGTAAGGTAAAAGACAAGAAGAATCAGCTTTCCAGTTAGCACGAGCCTATACACTGCAGTCTGCACCCACAGTGTTAGTGGGTTGAAAGTGTAGGTTTAGCTGATATATATCTTTTAAATGAAATTGACGCACACTGGAGATTGTCTGGAGGACGTAACGAAAAACATGATTCTGCAGCTTCATTTCTTCCCCCGTTCAAACAGGCCAAATAATACAGTGACCACGATGATTGAACTTTTTTACTGTGAAAACTGAAACTGAAAATGATTTCATTTTAAGTTCTGACATTTACATTTGATCTGATTTTTGGTTTGTGTGATTTTTTAAAGTCACAGTTTCTGCAGTTTGATTTCACGTCATCATCTCTTTTGTCTTTAATGCCTCTGTGCTGTTTGCTAATGACGGGACTCCAGACTGCCTACATGACACTAAGGTCATTCGTCTTCCTGACACCCTCCCACACGCGCACACACACACACACACACACACACACACACACACACACACACACACACACACACACACACACACACACACACACACACACACACACACACACACACACACACACACACACACACACACACTCACACTCAGAAACCACAGACGTCAGGATGTCACATTTCAAATTAAAGAGCACAGCTGATCTCACATTTTAACAAAGTGTGAAATTGTGGAAGTTAAAGTTAATGAAGATGATCACATATCCTAATGGTATCAGTGTCATGAACGTAATGATGGAGATACACACGTTTGATAAAGCCTGAGTGCCAGACTATTGCTATTAACCAGCTTGTAAATTTTTATGACTCTGGCTTGATGGACAGCAATATACATGTACAGTAAAGTGTGTGTGTGTGTGTGTGTGTTTGCATAAATGTTTATGTAGGTCACTTGACTGATTAGGATCCTAATCACCCAGGCTATTAGTGGAGGACCAAGCCTCATAGAGTCCAGTGGTTAGGTGTATTAATATATGGGTTTTATGGCTCTGATAGACGGCCACTCAGTGAAGACCTTACACTGAAATACTGACTGATGATGACATTATACTGATACGCTGATGACATAAACCTAGTATATGCACATACACATGCATGTATAGTTAAGTGTTAAGATTCATTTGGAAATTTTGTAGATCAAACAACTCTGGACAGAAGGAACCAATGAAAGAAAACAGTTTTTTAAAAAATGCTGCACTTTAATCCTTCTGATCTCAGTGTGGGCATAAAAACATTTCAATCAGTCATGTTACATTACAAGTAACATGACGGATTGTTTGAATTTAGTGGTTTTCATAGCAACTTGTTGAAAAAAAAAAGCAAGGTTACGCTTAAATAATCCAACATTTAGATTTAAAGTTAGCTTAAGCCATGATTTGGGTTAGTTGCACCAAGATCCAGGTACTGAGATTGGCTGTGACACATGCACAATCATTACACACGAAAAGTCTACAAAAGTAAAGTAATTATGATGAGAATCAGCAGGAAGTCAGCTGGTGATCGTGCTGGCCTGAGGAGTGTGTGTCTCCACAGTGTGAAACTTTCACTGGCACATGGTATGTCTCCTATCGGATCCAATGTAACTGACACCTCTCAGCCAATCAGAAAAGAGACTCTAGGTATAAATTGGAAATTATTATTATATATAAAAATATATATATGTATGTGAGTATATATATGTCTATTTACATATTCCTCATTCTGATGTGTGTATATATATATGTTCACATCAGAATGAGGGAAAAAAATGTGATCTCACTGACTTGGACTGTGACGTGATTGTTGGTTTGAGTGTTTGTGAAACTGCTGATTTTCACACACAGCGGTCTCTAGAGTTTAACTCAGAGTGGAGACGGAAACACCTTGTTGATGAAAGAGGACATACTGAAAAAAAGAAAAAGAATCATTTAAATCTTTCTGGTCTCAGAGGAACTTCTGCATTGTTCCACTGCTGTTGTTACAGGAGACCACATTTGATACGTAACAGAAACCAGACCAAATATCTGTCTGACCCCATTTAGGACTCATTAGATTTAATGCTACACATACACTTTGACTTATTTAATCACATGATGACTTTTAAAAACCTAATTTTGGTTGAACCCTTATGCCGGGGGGGGGGGGGGGGGGGGGGTCATCATTAATGGCAAAACAGCAACAACACAGAAGACAAGTGAAGACATAAGACTGATGTGAGACATTAATTACACTACCACAGTGGTTATTTACGTTGATGGACAGCAGCTTATAGCTGAGAGAATCTCCACATATGATTAATGTACCAACAGACTAATGGATAAACCTCCACCATGGTTGTACAGCCACACACAATATACACAAAACAACACAGACACACACACGCATACACAAAGGAGATGGTTAGTTGGACTCTACCTAGCCCTCATGTCTCAGTGTGACTGCCCGTGGTAAATTAAATAGCGATTAGCTGAGGTCATTTGTTAGCCTGTTTGACACCTGACCAGGTCTTGGGAGGTGCTGGAAGATGAATGGAGCGCTCCAAGTACGGAGTCAACAGGTGAAGATGAACTGGCTTTAATGATGCCATTTGCTTAATGTCTTTGCCACTTTCTTTCCGTGTCCGTCTGCCTTCTCTCCTTCCTCGAAAAAAAAAACCGGAGTAAGCTGTGATTCAGTGTTTGTCAAACATTCTGAGAGCTGCTGGTTTCAAAGCAGCCGTTCTCGCCACAATAAAAGCAGAAATACATTTAGAAATTCCATCCAAAACAATCTGTTCAAGGGAGGACATTTTGATTTGATATTTTTTGACATATTATTTTTGTCATGGGTTTTAACACAGGTTAATTTTAGTGAATATCAGTATTGTTGCGGAGCTGGACAAGTCCCTGAAAAGTTCTGTGGTACAGGAAGTAAAGTAATATTGTTATGTTATATATATATATACCTAAAACCTTTCCCCTCCCGTCCTCCTCTCACTCTGATCAACACGAAGACAACACACAAACACGTCTGTGAAATAGCCGTGAACTCTTTGACCTATAAGACCCGGATCCATTATAAGACCCTTATCCATTAGTTCCCAGCAGCCCCCTCATTTCCAGCCACAGCTCTGCCTCTTGTACTCACCGTGGACGAATATCGATGGGCCCGTCAGAATAATGACGCCGACACACACACATACACATGCAGGCACGTTAAACAGACGGTAACACACTTCCATTCATACATATGTGTGCAACAGACAAACAATAGCTGTTTCTCCAGCTCTCTCTAATGATGCTGATGGGAGGGAGGTTTTTTTTTTTTTTTTTTTTTTTTTTTTACTCTTTATTGCCGTTACAAGACATTAGCATTAATGTTTTCTGATGATTGTACAGAAGTCAAATGTCAATGGTGGAGCCCGGCTCAGTCTAATGACTGAGGCAGGGGATCGCTTTAATGAGCAGGAACCAATTAACTCTGACCTGCTTGATCTTTGGCCGCTCCCATGTGATCCTGCACGCATGCTGTGGATGATAAATGGATGTTCAGTCATTACAAAATTAAATGTGTCAAAAATCCTTTTTGAGTGTTTTTTTTTATTTCTCTTTTTGTCCTTTAAAATGTAAATGATGACCAAAATGTTATCTAGACTTTATTTGTATAGCACTTTTTATGCAAAGGCAATTTAACACAAAGATATAATGCACCTTTCCAGTCTTATCACATAGGGGTTCAGTGCCTTGCTCAGGGATACTATGACAGGAGGACTGGAGGGATCTGGGATCGAACCACCCAACCTTCTGCTTAGTGGACAGCCTGCTCTAACACCTGATCCTCCAGGTGGACGAGCTACAACAGCAGAGACCACAGCAGGTTCCAGTCCTGTCAGCCAAGAACAGAGATCTGAGGCTGCAGTGGACACAGACTCACCAAACCTGGACAGCTGAAGACTGGAAAAATGTATTCTGGTCTGATGAATCTGGATTTCTGCTGAGGCTGCAGATGGTAGGGTCAGAGTTTGGTATCAACAGCATGAATCCATGGACCCAACCTGCCTTGTGTCCACAATCCAGGCTGCTGGTGGTGGTGGTGTGATGGTGTGGGGAGTGTTTCCTTGGTTCACTTTGGGTCTTAAAACCAATCAGTCATGGTCTGAATGTCACAGCCTGTCTTCTAAAACTGGTTACGTCAACATGACAGTGACCTCCCCAGTTTCCAGACCATAATCCAGTAGATACCTTTGGGATGTGGTAGAACAGGAGATTGGCAACATGAATGTGTGTGTGTGTGTGTAGATTTTTGAAACAAGAATTAAAAAGAAATGAAACATTTTACATCTGTCCAATTCAAATAGTTTTGTCTGTAGGAGAAAGATTGTTCACAGACACGGTTTGTATTAAGGAAGAATCAACAACACAGTCCAACAACAAAGACAATACAACACAATGGAACCTTTCTCTGCATTCCTGCCACGATGTACAGCATGCCATCGCCCACCCAGAGCATGTGCATGCAAAGGAAATGTATACGCACACACAGACCCACACTCACATAGATGCACACACACAATGATATCATTGCCAAGACATTGCTGAAACTTTATATTGCATTACACTGTCTTTGTTTCAGACCAACTTTGTCAACATTTGTTGCAGCTCCCATCATACACATGCTCACGCACACGCACACACACACACACACGCACACACACACACACACTGCTGCATCCCACACGCCAGTCACTCTTCTCATGTAACCAATTTCCCTGCTCTCTTTAGGGAATCTGCAGATGATTCTTTTGCACACACACACACACACACACACACACGCACGCACGCACACAGATGACAGATAGATGAGGATGGGTAGAAAAGTTGAAAATGAAACACACTGCAACGGCACCAGCCACTGAACTGACACAGGCAAAGAGAGGTACTCCAAGAAATGAAGGAGGTCTGGTAGAGGGGGTGGGTCGTGTTTTAGGGTGACCAGGTAGGAAACAGCCCGACAACTCTGAGTTAGAAGGTGAGTGAAGGAGCTTCTTGTCCATCAGAAATGAAGAAGGATGGAGGTTCACACTTCAGCCACTTCGTCTTAAATTAAATCCTCCAAACTTGAGCTTTGCCTGTGATTTTAACCCTAAAATGACACCTAATGTACAGGTTTCTGCATTAAAGCAAAACATAGGCCAACTCAGGAGATGCTCTTTGCTGCAAAGTCTTTTTTTTTTTCTTTCACCTGCGTACGTGTGTTCATTTTTGCCTTTTTTTGGCCCATTTTCCACTGAAACTTCTCCCTGTGCTGCCGTAGATTTCGTGATGTTATGTGCAACGAGCAGATTTCAGAACAGATGGAAATGTTCACTTTGCAGCAGTGAGTGGCTTATTTCATGGAGTGCGTTGTAGAAGCAGCACAAAAAAAAAAGGTGGTGGTGGTGGTGGGAATTTTTCTGTGTGGGTTTCAACTTTTGCATTTGAATATTTTTATCTTTATTTTAGGGAACGTAAGTCAGAATAATCAGATTAGTATGATTTTTCCTTTCTTTTTTCTACATTGTTGAGTCTTGAGAGGAAGAATAATTAATTAGGTTGTGAACGAACTGTGAATATCACTTGTGTAAATTCATTAGAACACAATACTTAAAAATTATCACTACATTTTCAGCATTAATTCCAGCAGCAGAAAGAAATGTGATAAAATAGCTACAATCAGATTATGGTAATTCCCCTCTCCACTGTCATGTGTGTTTTTTTTCAGTGCCCTCTTTCTTAGATTTCTTCGATGGTCAGCCTCAATGGAGGAAAGAGCCACCTACACCAAATTATCAAGAAAAACAGGAACCTCCCACGGCCAGAGGAGAAGAAAGAGAATTTGCCGGCCTAACAGGCAGCCATCTCCCACATGGTCGGCCTCACCATTGTGTGTGTGTGTGTGTTGGGAAAGGGGAGGGGGTGCGGAGGGGGGGGTCCTGGCAGTGCGGGATGATGGGGGGGGGGGGGGGGGGGGGGGGCGAATCTGAGGAAGATGTGGGTGGACAGTGATGGGCCCCTGAGAAACACAAGAAGGTAGAGAGACAATGAGAGAAAATGAGAAGGGGAGAGAGAGAGAGAGAGAGAGAGAGAACTCTCAGCACTTTCCTTAGTTTTCTGTCCTGCAGACATGATTTAAAAAAAAAAAACATTCTCAATTACTTGAAAATAACCATTATATTTGGTTAATGCATTTGGGTTTCTAATACAAGTCCCACAGAAGAAAAGAAATCATATTCTTGGAACTTTCCTGAAAATTACAATGTAATTTAGTATTAATTATAGGTCAAACGTAGGTGGAGTTCAGTTGGTACATTTCCTTTTAATAAAGTAATATATTTTTAGCACCTCATTCAAGAATTTACTTGGAAATCAACAAGTGCTTATAAAAAGCTTCCATCTTATAAACTGATGAGTGGGTACGTACTTTTATGTCTTGGATAATTTGTACACTGAAAACTGAAAACTGTTTTTTGCAGGAATTTTCTAAAGAAAATGAAAGAGCATTAAATAAAATGGTACCCCCAGATTTACAACCATTTCCTTATAAATAATTTTTTTTTTTAACCTTTGGTGGCTCTACAGCAACCAGAGCTACTGACACAGAGACAATGGGCTCTGCTTTGATGAACTGAGGTTAATTTTGGCGTGTGTCCCCCCCCCCGTGGGTGGACAGGGTGCAGTCCATCACCATGCTCTGGTGACAAAGAGTCGCCCATGTTTGAAACACAAAATCCAAACCGACATGACACTTTTGTCAATCCACCCTTAAAAGATTAAAAAGATATATGTGTATTGTCCGTGTTCAGCTAATAGGTCAAATTTTTCCTCCATAAATATATGAAAAACAAATATATCTCAGTAATGAAAAGACAGAGGGACAGATGATTTGACTTTAATCTCAGTTTGATGAGCTCCATTTCATTAACTGCTGATAACACCTAACAATAACCATTTCTAATAGCTACATTCAAAAAGTCAGATTTCACCTGGTTGTGTAGACACACGAGATTCACGTTCATGCTTAAGTTTTATGAGAAAAACAATAATAACATGCAATAATTTCATAAGAAGTTGGATTTAACTTTGATTCTTCAGCTGCGTCCGGACGACAGTGAATTCATCTCCCCGAGTTCCCCATTAAATAAAAAGCAGAATCACTTTCAATCCTCTTCAGTCCTGTCAGTTTATCACCCATAGCAGCACGTGGAGGAAAGATAAAACAGCAAAAGTCTCAAATTAAATAAAGTGGTGAAACTGAGCGTCGACGTGGGGGCCAAACCTCCGAATTGGGGGTTTCAAACCGTGTTTGCTGTTTAACAGTGAGAAACAGTGGAACACAGAGGGATTATGTAAGTCAGCACAGCGATGACAGCACCAGATGAATGTTGACGGATCCTGTGATGAGAGAGCTTGGAGGGGGCCCGGGCCCCCTCCCACCCCGCCACCGCCGCTGCTGCTAGTAACCCCAGCTGATTCTGCAGCCGAAATGCTGAAACAAAAGACTTGGTAATGGAGCGGGCTGCCACGGCGTGGGTGCGTCAAGCCATCGGCCAAAGAGGAAACCAAACCCCAAAGGCCTCATCAACAAACCCGCCCCCCCCCCGCCCCATCCCTCCTTTCTCCTTTCCTCCCCTTCCCTCTTGTTTTCCTTCTCCTCATTGTTTTTCCTCTTCTCTCCTTTGAGTTTTCTCTTGTTCGCTTCTTTTCCACCTTCACTCAGGCCTATGCTTCCTTTCTTGCTTCCTCTCCTCCACTTCCATTTGTTGCCCCCACCCCCCCACCCCCCCCATCCTCCCTCGTCTCCAGCCCCTGCTCACTTTTGTCCCGAGCCATGTTGTGTCTTCTTATCCCATGACCTGCCATTCTCCGTCCCCCCCAGCAGATGTCCCTGGACCTTGTTCCCGTCCCATCTGCTCAGGTACAGGTATGTTTTATTGCATCCCTGTTACCCTGTGTTCAACCTCCTGTCGCTTGTTTTTATTAATCTTCACTTCATTCTCTATATCACTTCATATGTTTCCCTTCTTTACGCTGTCATTCCTTTCTCTCCTCCCCCACAACGTTCTCCAAATCTATTCCAACTCTTCTTCTCTTATCACATTCCCATTTCCTGCCCTTCCGTTCCTCCACTTTCTCTGTTTTTACTCTTCTCACTCCCTGTCTTTGCTTCCCTTTGCCCCTCATCCATTTCTCTCCTCCTCCTCCTTCTTCCACTTCAATTTTTATCTTTTCATCCAAACACCATTGTTTTCTGTTCTACATCCCACTTCTTTTCTTTTCTCCTTCCCTTCTTCTCTTTTTCCTTGCCTCCTTCCCCATCTTTGCTTCCTTTTGCCCACTATTCTCTCCTTCTTTACCCTGCTCTGACCCCCCTCCCCATTTCTTTCCTCCTTCCTTTTCCCTCATCCTTTGTTCTCTCTTTCCTCTTCTTTGCTTGGATCCTCTCTTTTTTTCTTCCCATCTCCTCTCCATCACCATCCTCTCCCTCTTCTCTCCTATTCTTCTATCCAGCAGGGGCCTTTCACTCCTCTCTCACACTTCTCCTGCCTCAGTGTGCAAACATTTTTGCGTCCGTGGGCGAGACGAGAGAAAAACAGGCATTATCTGAGGACGTCCCCACGGCCAAACCGTTTCCTCATCAGAGTTTGTGGTAGGCAGACGAGAAACATTCCTCGAAATGTGAAATATTCAGATGAAGCCTATCAGCATCAGGGCTTTTCAAACACGTCCAGTGTTCTGCAGAAAATTAGCTTCTTTTTCTTTCTTTTTTTTCTTTTTTTTTTTTTTCGTGGTGGCTGAGCTATTGTCAATGGGCTGGTCACACACTAGCCTGAGCATACTGTGGTGCATGCTGCTGTCAATGACTCACTGTGTGTGCACATTGCTTGAATGCTGCAGCTGGTGAGTGTAGCGCTCATTTTAACTAAAAGTACAATACTTTCATTTGAAAAGTAGTAGTAGAAATATGAAGTAAGATAAAATGAAGCTACCCAGCATTGTATTTCTCCATGTTGAGATTTATAGTTCATTCATTCATTCATTCAATGAAACAGCTGTTGGTGATATGATCCAAACTCAAGAGCCACTGACTCGCTTGGATTGCTGGTGCTATCACATGGTCTTCATCTGCAAATGAACATCAGTTGCGTTGTTGGTGCCTTTTAATGCTTTGACTGATGATGAAGATAAAGTGGATGCAGTCAAAAGTTCCAGGGTAAACTAATCCTGTAAGTGGACTATTAGCTGAAGTTCTATGGTCAAGCTAACTTTTAAGCCAACTTGGATAAAAAGTGTTTGCAGCTTGTGGATTTAACAAGGGAGGCTGAGACAGAAATGTGATTGTTGTTGATTTGCACTCTGAGAAACATAGTTTCAGTTGCAGGCATGTTAAGAAAAAAAAGAAATGTTTGACTTCACTCGTTGAATGTACAGAGACAGGAACAGGAAATACAGGAGGCAAATAAACATCTGGACGCTTTGAAATCAGTCTATCACACAAACACACACACACACACACACAAACACAAACACACACACAAAACTAGACTTCACACAGTTTGGTGTATGGTTGTTACGGCAAACATCTGCGTTGCCAGTCAGGAGACGGGTCTATCATATTGAAAACCCCCCACAGATACAGCTGAGATATGTGGTCAGATAAATCTGCAATGGGACCCTGGGCGGAAAAAATGAGCCCCTCCCACACTCTGTGCAGCGTGAACAGGTTTTACGTGCTAAAATATTTCCTTTACCAGGTTTACTCTGTGGTTATTCATCACAACAAGGCCTTAACATAAGGTGATAAAGCATGAACCACCTTAAATCCATTATCAGAACTCCATTATGCATTTTTGTGGTGCACATACCCCCCAAATATTGAGTGTGTTAGTACAAACCAGTGCTAATTGACAGTGTAGGTGTGTTGGTAGTCTGGCCTTGAATTCACACAGCCATAATGTCCAGGTTAGGTAACCATTGTAAACGCCTGCATCAATGATAAACCCTAAAGTGTGTGTGTGTGAATGAGGATGACAACAGAGCACTAATTCCCTGTCAATGCTGATCTCCAGGATCTGGCAGAGGAACCACATGATCTACGGCTAGTGACAAGGGACACAATAAATATGGCCTGTAAATCATGTGGGGGGGGGGGCTCATTTCTCACAGCTTTCATTATGGCATGACAGGATGTGTGTGTGTGTGTCGATGTGCCAATGTGTCATCCTTTCATCACTCCACATGCACTACAGCCACATATATGTTTGTACATGTATATTCAAAGTGTGTGTGTATCAGCAGGTGCGTGTGTGTGTGTGTGTTTGTGTGTGTGTGTGTGTGTGTGTGTGTGTGTGTCTCATTATCATTTGCATTCAGGCACTGGGAGAATGTTTAAAGGGTTTTCCATTGACACTGGGCTATCAGCGGGATCTTAGCTGCTCTGTCAACCAATCTGTCACATTAATGTGTGTGTGTGTGTGTGTGTGCTGGATGTCTCTGTCAAATAATTTGGTCATTTATCCAGTCAGTGATTATATAAAAGGGAGGAGGAACTATTCCCCTCTCATCGCCTGTGTGTGTGTATGTTTGTGTGTGTAGCATGCTGCCCAGGCCTTACTACTTTGAATGGTGCTAGCATTTGAACCTGTAATAGCATTTTCAGCATCCTCGCAAAATATGTGATGCTGGAAACTGACTAGCCAACAGCTAACCTGACAGCTAATATGGAAGGTGCTAGCTCCAGCCAGTCACAATAGCCTGCTGAGCTAGCTTCCTTGCTAACTGCCAGCTCAAAGAGTACAAAGTGAACCCAGAAGTGCATCAGAGACGGCAGCATTTTCACAACGGAACATTGCTGTGCAGCGTCGTGTGAGATCAGTAAGACCACAGTGGTGTGGAGCAGAGGTGGATGGTGATGGGGATGATGACTGTACACTTACAGCTATGACACTTTGCTCTGGAACTTTACAGGGGCGGCTACATGTTTGTATTAGCAGGGTAGGAGGAGGCGCTAATGTTTGCGTATACCCATAGACCCTGAAAACTGATACCATTTTACCATTAGCTTTGACAAACATGGTGTGACAATTGACTTAAAACACCTGCTGAGCTCATCATATATATATATAGTCTGAGACCACTTTCCCATTCACTTAAATGGTAAACTGGCCCCTCTGTGTATATTTTAGATTATGATTTCTGATACTTGACCCAGATATGTAAATAAAGAACACATACAGAAAAGAAACAGAAAGACAGCTGTTATCTGATCTGTCCCTGAACAGATATTATGAACTGGCAAAATAACTCTTAACTGTCAGAGATGGAATTTCACATTTATTAACTTTTTATTTATTTTTATTTATTTTAACTTTTAGTTCAACTTTCTAATTCCAAATTTCAGTGAACTAAACTGACACCTCATAGTTAAAAGTACGCCCAGAAGATGGAATCAGGGCAAATCTTTCTGCCCAATATATATTAAGATGCCACAACCTAAATATTAACATGCCACACACACACACACACATACACGTACATTGGTCTTGAGGTTGTTTACTTGTTCTTTATTGTGTACTTGAATAAACTACACTTTGATACTTTGGCAATAAAGCAGCTTTGAATTTGAATTTGAAAGAAAATGAGAAAGAACGGATGTCATGTAAAATCATGTAAAGTTTATCATAAATAAAGAAATTGCTAAATTAAGCATTTGGTTTTTGGCTGGGGTTATTTTGCATGTCTATCTCTGCTGCCAACTATGAAGTGAATATAAAAAACAAATGCCTGGAAAAATAATCTTAATTAAGATAAAATTGCATTTTTTACCCCCAAGTCTAATATAACAATGCACTACTCAAACGCTGATATGTTTCTTTAAAGAGTTATTAGTCCTCTCCATACAGACAGAGAAAATATCTCTTCCTTGGAGGACTCAAATGGTAGAAAAGTTACAGTCCTCATTTAAAAGTACCTTCTAAAATAAGCAAAAGCTAATCTGTGGTAGCCAACTTAAATGGGTATTTAAAGTTGTTTTAGCACTAACTTTGGAGGAACACCCCAACCAAAGACTTTTGTATGTGGCCATCCCAGTACTATAAAAAAAATCAATATCTATAAAAAACAACAACAACAAAAAAGACTTGTTAACCATTTTAAGAATTGCATGTATTTGCTTTGACAAAAACTGACATTGATCTCATGTCTGTGTGTTAAGTACAAAGCTGAACTCAGGATATTAGCATAGCTTAGTATCAAAAATGTGTCCGTTAACACTAATTAACATGTTGAAGCTTGTTTGTTTTACATGAACACATATTTTCTAACTTTGTGCAGGGCCAGGCTAGAGCTAGGCTAGCTGTTTCCCCCTGCTTACAGTCATTATGCTAAGCTAAGATAAACACTTTCTAACTGCAGGTTGATATTACAAATACAAGAATGGCGAATTTGACTGCTGGGCTATTTGTTTTTATTTGCAAGCAACCTCTGTATAAAGTTGCAATGCAAGCTGAAAGTTAGCGAGCAACGGAAGCATCGACCATGGTTTCATCTCACCCAATGACTGATCTCAGAACTCAACAGAAACTCGTTTGTGCGCTTTGCGTCAGTGTGTGCCATCATGGGAAAATTTGTTCTTTAAAAAATTTCTTTACATGTGAAATCTCTTAAATAACATTATGAACTCAGCACTACTATGCAGATCAGTAACAGTTACAGTATGACACTGTGTCACAGTTATATTCCCTCTGCTGTTCAGGGCCGTCTGAGACAAGGCACGTCTCTGTAAAACGGAGCTTTCCTGCTCTGCAAGCTTTCTTCTTTTATTTTCTTTGTTCCTTTTGCTTTTCTTCTCCTCTGTCTTGGACCGATATCAGAGTGTTTCTCCTCGCTTTCATGTTTCACACAGCCGTGCCATGAAAGCTGTCAGTCTGTGATGCAACAAAGCTAACAGTCATGGAGGCAGTGGAGCCGCTTTAAAGAGAGAATTATGGATTTAAAAGCAGTGACTTTCAGATTTAGGGGGAATGATCTTCCACCTCACGAAAAATGGGATTAGTGTGTGTTCCGGTGAGCACTGGTTAGAAAAGACTGCCCTATTGAAGTGTCTTTGAGCAGGACATTGGAGGACCTACTGCTCACTTTAAAAGAACCTCTGAATCAAAGCTTAATGTTTCAGTTTCAGTGTAAATGCTTTGGCTTAGAATTTACTGCCACAGGTCTGTCCACACTAGTTTGAACTAACAGAACAACAGAACAAACACATATTTACATATATTGTATTTATTTCCCCAAGATTGTGTATTTTCAAATAGTATCTTGGATATTTCCTTAAGGAACACTGTGGGAAATACGCTTATTTTCTAGCTTTCAGAGTGTAATGCTGGGTACAGACTGTCTTAGTCCGTAAATAATGTCAAGTTGAAGCTGTTGTCCCGTGATTTCTGCTTTTTTTTTTTTTTTTCTGATTTTATTTTTATCTTATCTCCTCTTGTCTCAGGTTGCTTGCCCTTCCTTCATGTTTCCTGCCGGTCTGATTGTCTTCCCCGCCCTGATTATTTCCACCTGTTCCCCATTAACTTGTGTGTGTATATATTGTCTGCAGCTTCCTTTGTCCTGTGCCAGTTCGTCTGGACTTTTGTCAAATGAACCAGTGGTTTTCCTTGTGTAGAGCAATTTTATGTTCATCTTTTGTATTTTTGTTTCCTTGCCTTTTTTCCCCGTTTGGCTGATTATTATTTTCTACTTGCTTTCTACTAGCAAATTTTTTTTTCTGACCATGTATGACAACCTCCCTAACATGCTGGGTGACACTAACCAGTTGGAGTACAGACCACTCTTCCGCATGCAGCTGTAAACATGGCCATGTGGATTAGTCAAGATGATGTTGTTGCTCCTCATGCTACTAGATGGGCATGTGAAACAGATGGAAGGTTTGTGCAGCTATAGCAACTACACCCCGGCCTTTATGGTGTGTCCTGGAGACACAAAAGACAGCCAGTATCACACCGCTTTAGTCTTCATTCTTGTTCCCAGAAGTGGGTCCCCTGGTACATCCCTGGCCTGACCACATACTACTACTATTCTGCATGTTTTCTAATACTTCTTTCTTTAAGGCTGTCTTCCATTTCCATTTATGCTTTGTTGCCTGCAGCATTGTTGCTTCATTTGATCTCATTTTACATTCACAAATTGTGAAAGCTTTGCGTGAAAAGTCATAGAAATTAAAAAAAAAAATCAAAATCTGCATGGGACAAAACATCTCTAAAAATATACACCTGGAAAAAAAATCCTCTGAAAGGATTAATGTACTATTGTAAATGTATGTCAAGAGAAGCTTTTTCTGTTTCACTTGGGATTAATGTTTGAGAATTTGGTTGAGGATTGTTTGTCTGCTGTTGCTTCGTTAAACAGTCGGTATTGACATTACTCGAAGCATGAAAGTTGGGTAGGAGTGATGTGGGTTGAGGTATTATCCCACAAAATTCAAAGAAAATGGTTGAGGTGTTGAGGTGTCCAACAGCCTGAAACAATGTTGCAGAGGGTTAATTGAGGAGAGACATTGATATGAACATCCAAATTAAACACTTAGAGGTGAGAACATTTGAGAATTTCTACACTGTTAAACTTTTCACTGTAAATTTACAGTAATTTACAGGCAGCAGCTTCACCAGCAAACTACTGTATTTTTTACAGTATCTTCCTGTATTTTAGAATTACAGTACATTACTGTAAATAAATCTACAGTTTGTTGCTGTAAATTTACAACATGATACTGATGATATTTTACAGTAAATTACTGTGTATTTACAGTATTTGTACTGCATTTGAATCTACAGTATGTATCCTGTATTTAATATAATAATAATAATAATAATAATGATAATAATAATAATAATAATAATAATAATAATAATAATAAGGACAATATTCATTGTGAAGTTCCTTTTCAAATATTTATTAAGATAAAAATAGTGCAACACAAATAAAACTACCTAACCTGTTGCAAAACAGCAGCAGTATAGTAACAATTATGTAAACAATTATGCAGTGCAAACAATCAATGTAGTGTTTAAATGAGCATATGGGTGATCGGGTTGTGTGTGTGTTTCTGTACAGCTATCTTTGTGGGAACCAGTTTGAGTTTTAGACCATTGATGTGAGGACATTTTGTAAAGTGAGGACATTTTGGCTGGTTCTCCCTTTATTATACCCTTTCAAAGGGCTGTTTGAGGGTTTAGACTTGGTTTTAGGGTAAAGGTTAGAATTAGGTTTAGATCACTGTTGGGGTGATGGTTATTGTTAGCCAATTAGTTGTGATGGTTAAGGTTGGGGTAAGGGACTGGGGAGGGCAGGATTACAATGGAAGTCAATGAGTGTCCTAACAAAGATAGCTGTACAAACGTGTGTGCGTGTGTGCGCGCATGTGTGTGCTAGATCAGACAAAGTTCCACTTGAAGTCACTGATCTTCTTGATGAGTGTGCTGACATGCGGATTCACTGATGTTGGCTTCTTTTGGACCATCTTGCCGTTCTTCTTGCTTAGTACCTTTTCACAGCTCACTTTTGTGCCCCTCTCAGGGTTGATGTCAAAGCAGCTTCTGAAAAACAATATAGAAAGGCAAAAATATTTTTCTTTCAGGTGATATCACTCTTTGAATGAAGACATGTTCAGCACTATGTGGCCATAACAATGCTAACAGCGGCAGTAATTATGTTTGTAGTTGCTGTCAGAGGTACTATTGGCTATTGCTACATGTAAATGGTGTTGTGTGAAGAAAAGTCAATCAAGTCAAGCTCTGTGGTACAGTACATGTGAAAAAGAAGCTACCTCTGAATGAATTCCAGTGTGCACGCTGCATCATGTTGGTATTGAAGATTAAAGTTGTAGTAGGAGGAGAAGACGACGGCAAGCCCAAGCACCAAGGTTGTTCCTTCACAGAGCACCTCTTTTTCTATGCTCAACATCCAATGCTGGTTTGTCTGCGTCATTGGACCTAAGAAAAATATAACAGAGAGAGAGATGGTTAACAGAGAAATACACAAGCTAATCAAACGTGGTGTGTCAGGCAGTGTGACAGTCAACTGCACAATGGCTGGGGTGGCACACACCTTAAGAAAGCACAAAAACAAAATTAATGTCAAATGTTGATTGACAGTGAATGGAATGGAATTTTAGAATAATGGAAAAGAGCTTATGTGATGACAGAAGAAAATGTCTAACTACAATATTGTTCAAAACAGACACTGAAATAATGTTACTCTTACATCAGTTTGGATGATGAGGGCATTCAACGGCTCCTTGAAGTGTGCCATCAGAACCTGAAGGATGTTTGAAACGCTAATTTTAGCTAACTAGAACACAGCAAACACTTAACTTTTTGTGGCTCTTTTTACATATGTGCAAACAGGCACACAAGGCAGTGTTAGACTTGCTACGTTACTACGTTATCGTCCAGAAAAATAGATAACGTTTATAACGATTAACGTTGATATAAAGAGACAAAATGCTGACATATGTTCTGATTTTAGCTAGCTTGCTAAAACGGAACCTTTCAACAGCTTTGTTCTAACGCTGCTCTAAATGGCAGAAAATACAACAGGAGAAAACTTCAAATCTTCCTTATAAGACAGGTGAATTAATGTAAACTTACTCAGTGGAGGACGTCAGGCAGCTCCGGATATCAAAAATGCAGAGCAGATTGTCCGGGGTCTGTGCCTTCGCGGTGACCTGGCTGGTAGACTGGCTGAGCACCGAAGTGGAAATAACAAATTTTAAAATAAAATGCAACGGTAAAGCCGTTATGCCGGGCTATCGGTTGATTTTCAAATTTTAATTCCCGCAGTTTTCTTCAGTACCCATGATGCTCCGTTTACAGTAAAAACTACAGTATAATCCTGTAAACATGGCATTCTCTTAAAGTGCTGTAATTTGTCATTTATTTTCTCCCATGATGCTTTGCAGTTTACAGTATGATACTGTATGACAGTAATACAGTAAAATGCTGTTCAGATTTCACTGTAAATTTACATCAAAGTATTACAGTGTAGTTAAATAATGTGGGCCAGAGCTAGATGTCTTGAGGACTACTGGCTGCGTTGCTGTATATTTATATGTATCTATGTAGGTATGTGTACATACATGATATGAATGTATATATGAATATACACGTCCTTCATACTGACTGCCTGATGTCTGATATTTAATATAGCTTTAGATAAGGGGAATTGAAAGTCCTTGATCCACCTTGCAACACTCCATATATGGGCATTGAAAGCCAGCAGCATACATGTGGGTGCATCCCCTGTGATGATTATTGATCTGTCATTTGAAGATGGGTCAGATTTAAATTTAAACCATATGAGCTTTCTCACTTTGACTGTTGCATAGTCATTGTCTCTCCACCCCACTCACACATATAAACACACACACACATTTGCATGCGCACACCCCATTCGCTGTACTCCCACACAGAGAAAGTATGTGGGCTACAAAAGAAAGCAGCATCCAGTGTAGGTTTTGTTTCGATGTCTGCGACAATTAAACAGACAGGGAAATAACTGTATGTTCTCTTATATTAAACTCGTGGCAGGATTATAACCTGAGGGAGAATGCTGGAAAGTGAACTGGCGGGCATTAAGAGGAAGATTCCCATGATACTATATCGTCAGACAGACAGACTTCATACTACTCGGAAAACTCAAACTGTCTTCTGCCGATCATCAGAAAAAAATGGAAGAGAGTGAAATGGGACCAAAGAAATATATTTTATACAAATCTCTAATAGTAACCGTGTCGCAAACTCACTGTTGACAAGAACACACTATCAGTCCCTATGGCAATATTATGACAGTTCCACAACTTTCTGTCTATCTTGATCAACCACTGACAACCACAGGCGTATCGTTAGTCACAAATACAGTAGGTATATTTTAGGGACAGTACAGGGATTTTCCCTACGTTGCTGCTGCAACAGGTTACAATAACTGTTATGTGTTGATGTCAAACGTAAGCAATGACATAACAATCTGATGTGATTATCATCAAATTATCGCATCAGACTTTTGTGAACACGAGAAAACCTTATTTCCACTGAGATCACTGAATAGTCATTTTTAGCCGTGCTAGCAGCACAGCTCAGTCGCTCGGTCCACCACTTTCATCCAGACTGAAATCTCAAGAAATAATTTGCTTGATTTCAGTCTGTCTGATGCTTTGATTTAAGGCTAAACACCTGCAAAATGACTGACATTCCCATCACCCTCAGCTGTGCGCTAGGTTCAGTGCTAATTAGAGGTGAACATGGTTAACATTATACCTGCTAAATATCATCGTGTTAGCATGCTAATGTTAGCATTTTGCACAAAGTGAACTGCCCATGGGTTTAGAATCTCATCTTCAACTATCACTAATGGGTGTAGTGTTGAGATGTCAGCTCACCTGTCTGTGACATCAGAGCTCACCTGACAGCCTGCAGCACACCTGTCTCAGGTCTGCTGACAGGATTTTCAG
Organism: Toxotes jaculatrix; assembly: GCF_017976425.1. Lineage (NCBI taxonomy): Eukaryota > Metazoa > Chordata > Actinopteri > Toxotidae > Toxotes > Toxotes jaculatrix. The sequence goes on from NC_054414.1 coordinate 1,396,529, forward strand.
AATAAAATGATGCCTGACATTAACTCCATTAACTGGCATTAACTCCTCACAAAACACTGTAAATTTAAATACAATATCAACTGATGTTACTTTTGTCCAGTGAAGATGTGCCTGAAGTCTTTAAACCATTAAGACCTCTCAACACTTCCTGTTTCTGATTCACCACCGCTCATCACCAACTTCACCACTGCCACTGCCGGGCTGCAAGCTGCTCAACAATGCCTAATGCAGTTTGAAGTTGAGGTTTGCCAGATCATAGTCGAGCTCCCCCTCACCCCCCCCCCCCCCCCCCCATATCCAAGTGGAGTTAACAGCACACATTTTCATTGCGTTCACACGGAAAATGACTCCCCCACTCTTATCAGAGCTGATATTGACAGTTGTTACTGACTAGTGTGTTACTGTGTGTTACATTCATGTGAAGGACGCCCGTGTATGTGACACTGAAGCTATTTAAATAGTTTGTTTCATCACTCACACCTTTTGTTGGATGGAAAGACATAATCACAGGCCTGAGAAGCAGACACGATGACACATCAGTGCCTCGCTTTCACTTCCATAATCTTCATTATTTGTACTAGCAGCAGCAGAAACGTATGAAACACAGGCTGCTGTGACACTGACAGTGAAGATTAGTTGTTGATAAGCGGCTCCAAACAGTGACACAGCATTAGTGAGGCCTGCAAAGCAGAAATCTGAAACGATCAAAAGTCTAAAAGCTGAATTGAGAGAATAAAATAAATACTTTAAAATATCAGAGCAAAACAATAAAGCGGGGAATAGTAGTGAGGTGGCAAATTACAAGAGGAACACCTCAGGCCTGGCCTTACAATGTTTGATTACGGAAATAAAATTAACATTGTATTACACGTCAGCCTATTTCTTCACATTTATGCTTGATTTTTATTTATTTATTTTACATTTACTACAAAACTAAGAAATTTAGTCACTTTTCTAGACGTGTGATTTGTAATAATCAAAAACTTGTTAGTCATTTTTAGGGAGTAGCTGAACCAACATGATCAGAAGATCGCATCTGATTCACGAAGTGTAATCAGATGTTATGTTTATTTATTTATTGTCATCAGTAAAAAATGTGTCTCACCAAAACACAAGGAACAACAGCAACAAAAGGAACAGACAAGCAGTGGTGAGCACAGGATGAGTCGGGTTATGATGGAACAACTAGGATGGAACTTTGCCACAAGAACGTAGATGTTCTAAAGTTTTTTTTATTAATTGTAGTGTTTTTTACTCTTTTATTCATTATTCATTATTTAATATCTATAGGACAAACCACAACATCTTTATATTTTAATAAATATCAGGGGTTAATATTCAGCCATCATCCTGATGTCAGATGATTCCACAGTGAAAAGTTCACAGTTGCAGCAGGGTCAGTTGAAAAAAACTGTCTGACACCCTAAGGTCAATGATAAACCTATATTTAGAGCGCAACGTAATAGTGTTGAACGGCGCAACACACACTCACACACAGACACACAGTGGAAACTATATTCCACCCAAGGTGCCCAGTATTTTCTGTCTATCATCTTTTGTACTTTTGTCCACCCACGGAGGGACTTTACAAGATCAGAGGGAGCAGAATGAGTCCATGACCTGTCTGTGTGTGTGTGCATGTACGTGTGTGTGTGTGTGAGAAGTTTAAGAGGAGGAGGAGGTGGGGTGGCGATGGCGGTGGTGGTGGTGGTGGTGGTGGGGGGCGGACTCATCTGACTTCCTTAAGAAGCCACAGGAGGGCACACACCATCACACACACACAACTCTCAGCTCTCTGGGCCTGACAGTCACAGCAGTGTCGCGTGTTCCAGCGTTTATGAGAAAAACAAAACAGCATCGAGTAAAAACACTACACCTGCTACACAATCAGCCACCATTTCTGACATATTACTATGACCTATGGCTGTCAAACAACGTCATGCCGTTGGATAATAAAATAAAAATGTTTGGGAGGGGAAAAAAACAGACATTTTTAAAACTGTCACGTTTGGAATTGTTTTTCTTTTCTTTTTTTTCTTTTTTTTAATTTCCTCTATGTTTAATTTAACATGTCCCACTACCTCTACCTCTATAAATAATGGTTTCCTTTAGCTCTATAAATATCTCTAAATGACTATATTTAACTTCCTCAGTTAACCAAATCTGTTCTTTCCTAGAGCATAGTCAAATCAGACTGATACAACTTTCCGAGCCAGTGAGTGCGAGTCTCTCGCACCCAAAAGGAGTAAATTCCGCTCTTCGGTCCGTCTCATTGAAGTGTGGTTATAGCAGAGCGGCGCTCTCTCTCTCTCTCTCTCTCTCTCTCTCTTTCTCTCTGTTTCTCTATCACTCTCTCCGCTCGGTAAAACTCGTCACTTTCCGATGATCATATTCCGGAATCGAAACCATATATGGAGCATAGGTGTTGCCCTTCCCTCCAACCCCCTGTTTACCGGATTCGACCTTTTATGGGTTCAGACGCTCCACCGGAATTCCTCTTTTGATTTAAGAGCGCGATTAAATCGAAGACACACGAGAAAACATGTCAAACCGAAATGAATAATAATTAGCTAATAATAATTCAAAGAAAGGTTGATGACGTAAAGTTGTGTGTAGGATATGTTGTTAGTGTGTATGTGTATTTGTGTGTGTGCGCGCGCGTGCGTGTGGGGCTATTTTGCCGCTGTTAAGCATCAAGTGGAAAACTCTCTCCTAAATGCAGCGGGTTCTCCATTGACAAGTGGTTCCCTTCGACGTGACGTCACGGAGCCTCTCAGCCAATCTGCTGCAACACCTCTCCATCGAACACCCCTCCCGCTCCGTATTTGGGCAGTGACATCACGAGAGGTTTCCCATATATACTGAGCAAGCCAAGGCCCGTGTTCCCTACAAGAGTTTTACCTTTGTAGCCAGAGCGCATGAGGCGCTGCGGACGCACAGAGCTTCATCCTCTCGCACCCGGTGACACGCAGAGGCTGGGGGGGTTGTAACACACACAGTTATTTTTTATTCTGAGCTCGGAGGAAAAGAAAAGAAGAGAAAGATAAGAGAGAAGCGAGGCTTTTTTTTTCCTGTCCTGTCTTTTTGCGCTTTCTCTTCACAATGGCGGCCAAAACTTTAGAGAAGGTGCCGGTGAATCTCGGGGGATTCGTGCATCCCGTGGCCGAGAGCGTGTACTCCATGGATGACATCGCCTCCAGCTTGCCCACCTCCGTGGCTATCTTCCCCAACACTGATTTAGGAGCGCATTACGACCAGATTAACGTGACAGCAGGTAAGACGACCCTTCAACCATGGATTGTTCATGTATAAAAAGTTGCGCGGACGTATATCGTGAACGCCTAATTACAGCTCCAACACCATTTTTGTAGACTCCTTCAGAAAATAATAAGATCAGTTCTGCCTCTGTCATAGTTTTAAAAAGTAGTTTATATGTTTCCTGTATTAATGTAATGACATGATAAGAACGCGTGAAGTGTCCGTGCATAATGAAACAAACACGCACCAGCTTTCTCCCGCTTAAAGCCCACTTTCCTGTGTAGTGTGAACAGGTTCATTAACCGTGTAGCCTCAACTAATGATGTGCTGTGTGTTCCTCCGTAGACGGCTTGATGAGCGCGGACCTGGGCGCAGAGAAGCGCTCCCTGGACCTCTCGTCCTACTCCGGTGGCTTCTCCCAGCCGGCGTCCCACCGCAATCAGACATTCACTTACATGGGAAAGTTCTCCATCGACTCCCAGTATCCAGGTAACTGGAACCCCGAGGGAGTGATCAACATCGTCTCGGGCATCTTCAACGTGGCCCAGCCGCCGCCCCATCCTCCTCCTCCTACCTCCTCTTCAGCGTCCTCCTCTCCGGCTTCTTCAGGATCTCCCAGTCACTTCTCCAGCGGAAATTTGAGTTGCACCATGGCGGCTCAGAACCCGGCAGAGATAGACCATCACCACCACCTCTATTCCCCCCCGCCTCCTTACTCCTCCTCTGGCTGCGGGGAGGTGTACCAGGACCCCTCGGCGTTTTTGTCCACTTCCACCTGTCCCATCGCCTCTTACCCGCCGCCCTCCTACTCTTCACCCAAGCAGCCCGGCAGCTCAGATACGCCGGGGCTTTTTCCCATCCTTCCCGACTACTCGGGCTTCTTCCAGCCGGCTTGTCAGCGGGACATGCACACATCAGGTCTCCAAGATCGGAAACCGTTCGGGCCAAGTCCCCTCGATTCATTCCGCGTCCCTCCACCCCTGACCCCGCTGAACACTATCAGGAACTATACGCTGGGGGGTCCAGGTGGTGGTGCCTCCGAGATTGGGGCGCCGAGAATTCCCGCTGCTTACAGCCCACAGAACTTGCCCCTAAGGCCCATCCTGCGGCCCAGAAAGTACCCGAACAGACCCAGCAAGACCCCTATCCACGAGCGGCCGTACCCCTGTCCTGCTGAGGGCTGCGACCGGCGGTTCTCGCGCTCTGACGAACTGACCAGACACATCCGCATCCACACTGGACACAAGCCGTTCCAGTGTCGGATCTGCATGCGCAACTTCAGCCGCAGCGACCACCTCACCACACACATCCGCACGCACACGGGAGAGAAGCCGTTCGCCTGCGACTTCTGCGGCCGAAAGTTCGCCCGGAGCGACGAAAGGAAGAGGCACACTAAAATCCACCTGCGGCAGAAGGAGAGGAAGTCCTCCGCCGTCTCCTCCTCCTCGTCCTCTTCCTCGTCCGGCAGCACCGGGCTGGAGCGGCCGCCGGGTGGAATCAGCGCAACCAACGGGATCTGTCCGTAGTTAGAAAAAGAAAAAAAAAAAACTTTGTTGTCACCATGGCAGCGTGACGCACACTAACCGCTTAGAAAAATGAAACAACCAGACAAAAATAAAGATTCTGAAACTGCTGTGAACTGAAGACAGCAGCCTCAGCGCCGGGATGGTGCAGTCGTGCGTAATTACGCACATCCACCCGCTCTTGCTCCAGAACTGACAGAGAGACTGACACGAACGCACTTTGCCTGCACAGTCTACTGAACCTACCAGTAACTATAGCCATTAATTCATAAGAACACACAAGGGCGGTTGTAATAAAGGGAATCTTAAAAAAAAAAAAAAAGAAAAGAAATCACCAGGCTTATTGAGCATTGCGCACTGGGCCGCGCGTTTAAATGTGAAATAACTGCAATAACGTTTTGAATAAAGAAAAGAGTTTTAAGTTATTAAACCGACCAAGTGTTGATTCTAACATGTTTGTGGATGACTATAGCTAAAGTCCCCCCTCTCCCTTTTTTTAGTGCCTTGCTGCAGTGTCTTTTTTTGTACAGTGACTGATTCAAGGACGCTTCTAATGAAATGCAATGTGTATTAGTCTTTTAATATGTACAGAAGAAAGACGTTCTATTTTTCTACTCATTTGTGTAAAACCCCAAGTGTTAAGCAGTGGTTGTGGTTCAGGTGTGAAACCATATTGGAGTGTAAATATGTTGAACCTAATACCGACTTAACCAACGTTTTTGTTGCTGTTGTTGTTGTTGTTGTGATGTGTGTTACTTATTAAATGTATGAGGATGCTACCACGCACGCCGGTATCAGTTTGGTTTATCACGCATAACGAACGCACAACAACAGGGCAAAGGTGATATGTTCACGGAAAAATAAAAAACATACACTGTTAAACTTTTCACTGTAAATTTACAGTAATTTACAGGCAGCAGCTTCACCAGCAAACTACTGTATTTTTTACAGTATCTTCCTGTATTTTAGAATTACAGTACATTACTGTAAATAAATCTACAGTTTGTTGCTGTAAATTTACAACATGATACTGATGATATTTTACAGTAAATTACTGTGTATTTACAGTATTTGTACTGCATTTGAATCTACAGTATGTATCCTGTATTTAATATAATAATAATAATAATAATAATGATAATAATAATAATAATAATAATAATAATAATAATAAGGACAATATTCATTGTGAAGTTCCTTTTCAAATATTTATTAAGATAAAAATAGTGCAACACAAATAAAACTACCTAACCTGTTGCAAAACAGCAGCAGTATAGTAACAATTATGTAAACAATTATGCAGTGCAAACAATCAATGTAGTGTTTAAATGAGCATATGGGTGATCGGGTTGTGTGTGTGTTTCTGTACAGCTATCTTTGTGGGAACCAGTTTGAGTTTTAGACCATTGATGTGAGGACATTTTGTAAAGTGAGGACATTTTGGCTGGTTCTCCCTTTATTATACCCTTTCAAAGGGCTGTTTGAGGGTTTAGACTTGGTTTTAGGGTAAAGGTTAGAATTAGGTTTAGATCACTGTTGGGGTGATGGTTATTGTTAGCCAATTAGTTGTGATGGTTAAGGTTGGGGTAAGGGACTGGGGAGGGCAGGATTACAATGGAAGTCAATGAGTGTCCTAACAAAGATAGCTGTACAAACGTGTGTGCGTGTGTGCGCGCATGTGTGTGCTAGATCAGACAAAGTTCCACTTGAAGTCACTGATCTTCTTGATGAGTGTGCTGACATGCGGATTCACTGATGTTGGCTTCTTTTGGACCATCTTGCCGTTCTTCTTGCTTAGTACCTTTTCACGGCTCACTTTTGTGCCCCTCTCAGGGTTGATGTCAAAGCAGCTTCTGAAAAACAATATAGAAAGGCAAAAATATTTTTCTTTCAGGTGATATCACTCTTTGAATGAAGACATGTTCAGCACTATGTGGCCATAACAATGCTAACAGCGGCAGTAATTATGTTTGTAGTTGCTGTCAGAGGTACTATTGGCTATTGCTACATGTAAATGGTGTTGTGTGAAGAAAAGTCAATCAAGTCAAGCTCTGTGGTACAGTACATGTGAAAAAGAAGCTACCTCTGAATGAATTCCAGTGTGCACGCTGCATCATGTTGGTATTGAAGATTAAAGTTGTAGTAGGAGGAGAAGACGACGGCAAGCCCAAGCACCAAGGTTGTTCCTTCACAGAGCACCTCTTTTTCTATGCTCAACATCCAATGCTGGTTTGTCTGCGTCATTGGACCTAAGAAAAATATAACAGAGAGAGAGATGGTTAACAGAGAAATACACAAGCTAATAACAAAAACAACGGAGTAAATCTCTTCTGATTATGTTCACATGACAAAGTCAAAGTCATGTCAAATTTGAATATGATACTATAAAAAATGTTTGATCAGGACAATACAACAGTTGTACTATAGGATGTATAACAGTCAGAACTGTAAATAAAACAAAAAACATTCAATAATAAGCTTTGTTGTTTGTGGTTTAATAAATAATTTAGATTCCACATTTTAAAATTGATAGAATTGATTCCGTGTTTTAAAATTGTTAAACTAAATTTAAACATGCAGGTAGGCATGTAGACACTGAACAGAAAAATACTGAATCACCTTTAGTACGTGGTAGGTGTAGTAGCTGCATTTGCTTTTCTTTGCCAGGTATTGTAAAAAATAATCCCATGTGACATTAAAAATCAGATACTGTACTTACCAGCCACAATCAAACGTGGTGTGTCAGGCAGTGTGACAGTCAACTGCACAATGGCTGGGGTGGCACACACCTTAAGAAAGCACAAAAACAAAATTAATGTCAAATGTTGATTGACAGTGAATGGAATGGAATTTTAGAATAATGGAAAAGAGCTTATGTGATGACAGAAGAAAATGTCTAACTACAATATTGTTCAAAACAGACACTGAAATAATGTTACTCTTACATCAGTTTGGATGATGAGGGCATTCAACGGCTCCTTGAAGTGTGCCATCAGAACCTGAAGGATGTTTGAAACGCTAATTTTAGCTAACTAGAACACAGCAAACACTTAACTTTTTGTGGCTCTTTTTACATATGTGCAAACAGGCACACAAGGCAGTGTTAGACTTGCTACGTTACTACGTTATCGTCCAGAAAAATAGATAACGTTTATAACGATTAACGTTGATATAAAGAGACAAAATGCTGACATATGTTCTGATTTTAGCTAGCTTGCTAAAACGGAACCTTTCAACAGCTTTGTTCTAACGCTGCTCTAAATGGCAGAAAATACAACAGGAGAAAACTTCAAATCTTCCTTATAAGACAGGTGAATTAATGTAAACTTACTCAGTGGAGGACGTCAGGCAGCTCCGGATATCAAAAATGCAGAGCAGATTGTCCGGGGTCTGTGCCTTCGCGGTGACCTGGCTGGTAGACTGGCTGAGCACCGAAGTGGAAATAACAAATTTTAAAATAAAATGCAACGGTAAAGCCGTTATGCCGGGCTATCGGTTGATTTTCAAATTTTAATTCCCGCAGTTTTCTTCAGTACCCATGATGCTCCGTTTACAGTAAAAACTACAGTATAATCCTGTAAACATGGCATTCTCTTAAAGTGCTGTAATTTGTCATTTATTTTCTCCTATGATGCTTTGCAGTTTACAGTATGATACTGTATGACAGTAATACAGTAAAATGCTGTTCAGATTTCACTGTAAATTTACATCAAAGTATTACAGTGTATGTATCATACATATCACAAATATTCATCTGCATTTCTTAAAAAAAAAAAAAAAAAGACTTGAAGTTGTTGATGTTGGAAATTTGTCGGGTAAATCCCACACTGCGTCACCCCTGGCATATCTGACTCAGAGTTTTCTCCCACTCACATTTTTTTTTTTTTTTTTTTTTTTTTTTTAGGCATCACATCAGGTTAAAAACAAGCGGTGATTATTAGTTTGTGCAGACTGTCAAGTTTAATTATTCTTTACAGCTCTCACTGTATATTCTAATATAGGCCATTCATTTCTAAACATTCTCAGAAGAACAATAGGATGCTTATATATACACATATATGTATATATCTGTATATATAAATAAGGAATGAACTGCATCCTTCGGGCAGGGCCACTGCAAAGATTTTAGAAATACAAAGTTCATGAGTCTATGTCCTCTTTCAAATCCTTCTTCACCCTGAACAAAAATGTGGCAGAGAAATACTTTATATGTCCATTTATTCATTATTAATATTAATTTATGTATTTAAGAGAAAGAGATTGACATTTTACTTTTAGAAGGTAAACTCATCTCAAGTTGCTGAAACCCACAAAAAGTAAGAAAGAAAATGATCGAAGTGACGATAGGAAGCTGTCACCTTTAATTCCATATAGGTACAAAGATTCTTATATGTTGTCAAAACTCTCTCTGTGTGTGCGTGTGTGTGTGTGTGTCTGAATGTTTTGATGCTGCCTCCGTCTGCATCATATGACTCACACCCAGATAATCTCTTAGGAGCGTGCTGCTGTGGTCACCTGTTTCCTTTCTCTTTACTAAATATCCGTGTATTTTTAAAGAGCAGGATGTGTTTCTTTTCACTTGTGGTTTAGTGGGTGGTTTAGCATTTATGGGGCTTTACCTCGGCACCTTAAAGGTTCATTACGCATTTTAACCAAGTAGGAGAGTTTGTGTGTTGATGTAAAGCTAACTTTACAAATGCTTAAAGGAGGGGTTTGCTTTTCTCTGTATTTGTTTGCATTCATTCTTCTTTCAGCTGTGACCAGCCTCCCTGTCCCTCCACCTGAGAAGGCCCGACCATGCAAAATCCACTGTGAAGTCACTAAATGTGTTTGTTTTTTTGTTTTTTGCTTGAAATAATGTGGTGATACTTCAAGGTGTTTCACACCTTTACCATAATCCTTAAATAATCGATTGCCAGTGTGAGGCTCACTGGAAACACTCCAGGATTAACAGTAATGAACCTACAATCGATCAGCCTGCCAATGTGTTATGGTAATACAGCACTTTTCTAGTTTTGTTGACCACTCAAAGCATTTTACACTACAAGTCATATTCACCCATTCACAGTATCTTGCTCAAGGAACCAGAGGAGCCGGGGGAATCGAACCGTCGACCTCCTATTTTAGAGGACGACCTGCTCTACTTCCTGAGTGTGAGCTTTTTCCTGGATTTCAAGTGAACATAAATTTAACATGAGCTGAAAGTGACAATGTCAAAATCCTGCCAATGCACACAGTGTATACTGTGTACAACTTTTTTTAGTGTGTGATACAAAACTGTTTATCTTCCTTTGAGTTGGCTCAATCCTCAATCCAGTGTCTCACTCTCAGTACTCACATAGAGTCAGCTACACAGACTCACTGGGCAGTGGTGTGATGAGAATGAATGAATGAATGAATGAATGCAGAGAAATGGATCTGTGTAATCTCCGAAGTCTAGTTACAGTAGTTATAGAATCTTGAAGGTTTTTAATTAATTAATTAATTAATTGATTGATTGATTGTTCTCTGATGCACATCTGGTACACAGCTGCACACAGAAAAGACTGAGCTGCCACACGCTTTCAACACTAAAGGCGACGTCTCAGACGGGCATCAAACTCACAGTGTTAAACAACAGAAGCTTTGCACCAGAGCCACAGGCTGAAACAGCCTCGTTCATAAATGATTTGAAAAACACCCCTAAAACATGTTAAAGATCGATAAAACCTCCCTCACCTTTTCCCCTATTTGAAGTTGCCTTGTTGATAAATGTATTTAATGGGGTTTAAGTTTGTTTTTTTTTTTTAAATCTACATCTCTTAATGATTATGTTGCTTGTGGTTTGATACCTTTTGACTGATCATCACAGCCCATGGCTGCAGCATGATGATGCTGTTTATTTTATAGACAGTTTCAGCATTTTATTAATAATAATTCATGTAGTTCTTAAACATCAATTCTAAAAAATATCTAGAAAAAAAAATAAAACTGATGTTTATCTTCTTCTTTGATTCTGGAGAGAGGAATGTTTAGGAAGCTGTGGAGAGGCCTGCGGTGATCTATAACATCTTTATTCTTCTGACGCCAACACGACCGCGAGGACGCATGAGCACCGCTGCAGAAAGTCACCAGGAGCTGAACAAAGAGCATCGCTGTTCTCCACCCCTTTCCTCTCCTCGCTGACTGTGTCCCACAGGATGTAGTAGTTTAACAGCTAATGACTGGTCAGCGTGCACCCCTGCATCTGCACGTGGAACAATCTTTTTTTTTTTTTTTGGTGTTGTATCTGTCTGATGACAAAATCAGACAAAGAAAAAAAAAAAATCCAAACGCCTTTTCTTGTTCATGCTGCATCACAAATGTTCCCCGCCCTGATATCACTGCAACGAACCACGGCCTCTGACCTGAACGACAGGGTCACTGTAACTGCACTGCCTGTGCTGGTGTTGTCACTACAGGCACGTCTGTATGTGTGTAGGTGTTTAATAATATTTTACATGCCAGAAAACTTACAACTAAAACTGGGTGGACCAGTATTGTGAAATAAGTGATTCGACTAAACTGTGTTCAAGAACAGAACGTGCTCTTCCAGACACTGGAGGTATGAAAAGAGAAGCTCTTATAGTCCATACAAAAACTTCTTAAATATTCAACTTGAAACTTATTTCTACGAATATTAGAATATTACGCGAGAACAACAAACGAACAATAATGTTCAAGGCACACCACAAATGTTCGATTGTGTTGAAAGTGTGGGAGAAAACTTGGCCCGTCCCGACCTTTGACCTTTCTTTTTTTTTTTTTTTTTTTTTTTTGTTCTTCCAATCTGGATTTGACTCTGTTTGAGGATCATTGTCCCGCTGGGAGGTGGATCTTCTGTCTTCTCTCAGACTGTTTTCTTGCACAGTTTTTTTTTTTTTTATTATCTAAATTCCAATACAACATCTGAAACATCCAGGAAGGTCCAGCTTGTAGACCTCACATCTGAGGGAAGGGGGGTCCCTGCAGGTCTGTGAGCCAGAAGGTCCCCAAGATTTGACATGCGTTAACAGGCTACCTGAACCATAGATGGACAGATTATTTACTGTATTAACAGATAAACAATTTACTGTAGGAGTCACAGGGATGTTTAGTGTAGACACTTTTGTGGAGTGAATGTGTGATTGATCTAGGGCAGAGGTGTCAGACCTGTTCCACAAAGGGCCATGTGGCTGCAGGGTTTTGTTCCAACCTAGCAGCAGCACACCAGACTTGACTCATTTAATCAACTGATCTGTCTTTATTGGTCAAACTGTGTGCTCTTGATTGGTCGGAACAAAAACCTGCAGCCACATGGCCCTTTGTGGAACAGGTTTGACACCTATGATCTAGGGTCTAAAGGGGGTCGGTTCCAAGTAGGTTTGCAGGTGGGCTCATTAAAGGTGGAATTAAGATTGAGATGGACTCAAACTGGACACTCAAGCTGTCTTTAAGACTGTCATTAGTGGACGACCCGCTCTTCCTCCTACCCTAGATAACCTCATGAAGATCGAACAGCTAATTCTGACCCATGGTAAAGTTCATTGATGTTTCAAAAGGTAAGTTTACAACATGTGCTGGTGCACATTTAGTTGTTGTATTGACCAAAACCAAAAAAAGTCAAGAACGCTACAAGTGTGTCACACAGCATGGAAACAAAAGCTCCAGGAGTCCTCCCATCTAACTTTATTGTTCCACATACATTCATCATCAAGAGTAACAGAACCACGTGTCAAACTGGCACACAGGCCTGCGTGGAGTCTAACATAGGCCACAGGAATGTCGCGATATAAACGTATGATAAAGCTATGTAACATACAGACAGGAATGATATAGTGTTTATCAATCTACAGGTAAAAGGTAGTGACGAGTGTGTCGGCTTTACAACAAGAAAACGTTAACGTTCACTAACACAGCTTCCTTTCATAGACTATACTTTCTAGACTGGTCTTTATAATACGATGCATCACGTTCGCCGTATCACTCTGGATTAAGTTACATGAGCTGAAATGAGAATACAACAGCGTTTTTTTTCCCCTTAAATGTCCAGGAACCATGTGTAGGAACCATATAAACTAGAATAAGTTAAACACATAAAATAAAAATAAAAAGTATATATATGTATATATAATGTAGTGTGTGCACTTTGGAAGAGAAGTGTTTAATAAAAAATGGCCCTCTTAAAGACGTATACATTCAATATTCACAATTAAGGCAGGTACGACTTGAATTACAGGCTTTGGCATTGAGACACATGACAATGTGGAGGTCTTCTGCAGCACAGTGAGTAATATCATGCGTCAAAGGCTTTTTTTTTTTTCGAGGCTTCACAGGACACACAACAGAGACCCTAAAGACACCAACACCAGCCACAGGACGTCTGGACGAGGACATTCGTGTGTGTAATGTACAAGACAACATATAATGGTCCCAAGAAAAAAAAAAAAGCCATATTTAAAAAGTGAATTCCTGGTGTCAGTACTTTTACAAGCAGATGTTATTTCAAGGTTTGTGAGAGGAGGTTTAATGGTCCTTATTCTGGGCTGAGTATCAGAGGTCAAGTTCCTGTTTCTACCCAGGACTACAATCCTTGAGCAAGGCACTCAGTCTCTTTTGAGTTCCAGGTAATAATAACCGTGGTGTCTGACCTTCCTGTGGAAGGGGGATAAAAATGAAGTGTACCACTGTGGATGGATGGATGGAGATCACAATACTGTTGCTGCCATGTTCCTGCAGTGATCATTCAGATAGAGACTGCAGGGCCTGGGTAGGGTTCCCCTCCACACCAGAAGTCCTCCGGCTGAGGGATTTCTAGTAACCACGTCTCCTCTTCTTTCTCCTTCTCCTCTCCCTGCTGCTCCTCCTCACTCTTCCCATCCGTCCCCCCCTCCACCACAGTCCGCAGGACTTTGTAATAGTGACAATCCCGCCCGTCGTCCGGACTGTACGGCGGCGCCAGGATATCCAGGAAAGCCGCCGGCCCCTCCACGGCGTCAATCTGGTGGAGGTTGTCCCTCTGAGGAGTGAGGAGGCACGGCCCGGTGGTCTCAGAGTATTCGGAGACGGAGCGGAGTATGGAGCGCCAAAGGGAGGTCGTCTGGAGCGGGTCCAGCGGTGGATCAAAACGAGACGGGGCGGTGTTGACGGATAAGTTGTCCTCCAGTTTGTCAAAGCAGCGGACGCTCACCTTCCCATAGAGAACCTGGACAAGAGACAGGAAACAGGAAGAAAGAATTCAAATTCCCATACACACTGCATATTATTTCTGTGAATCAAAAGAAGTTTCTCGTTAGAAAGAGAACCTGAGCAAAGTATGGACAGGTGCAAAGCTTTTCCTCTGATGAGACTGAATCTATTAAAAAAAAAAAAAAAGTAATTAAATTATATCGAGCGACAGAAAATACCATGATATATACCGTTAGCATCCATGCTTCATATTATATTGTGATATAAATATTAAGCCAAGTCCCTACTTGTCTAGTGTAATCCAAGGAATACTTCTTTGTATTCGTTTGTCGTAATTGGATTGCACACAACTTATATTTAGGACTATGCATAATGTGATCATATTAACTGGAATTTAAAAAAAAGTTTAAAAAGTTTTTTTAAAGTGATTTATTCCTGATTTTAGAGCAGAGCCAGAAAATATAATGCCAGAGTATATAATATATAATATATAATGTCAGACTCACTGAGATGATTGTGTACTTCAGTGATGCCAATTCACAAATAGATTTGTAATTAATCAAATTACTATAATCATCAGCATGCAGTGAGGCTGGGACTCTTGAGGCCCCTCGGGGTCTGGGGTCCCAGCAAAGTTACCAAGTTACCAGTTAGGTAACCCATGTTTGGTATCAATGCCTTACTAGTGTATGGTCTTACAGGAGGGGGTGGGCCATAACCTTAGGTGAAGGTTCTGGGGTTTCTGGGTTTCTGGCTGTTGCTAGCTCGCTTAAAATAATAATTAAAAACCGGAACACAGAGAATAGCTGGCACTGGGGGGTCACAAAAGGCCACAACAAGTTAGACAAGAGGTGTAGAAGACCTTGAGCATCCCGTTCATGTCCGGATGGTCGTGCAGCGGTATGGAGGCGCCGGTCCTCAGCAGGAACACCCCCATGCTGAACACCTCCGTCTCACAGATGTGCATGTAGGTGACCGGGGGGCTCTGGAGCCCCGCTGCCCCGGAGCTCGCTTTGCTTTTCCGGGGAGCAATTTTCAGGTCGGCAGCCCTGACAGCGGTCACCAAGGAGATTAGCTCGCTCTGTTTGTCCGCAATGAGTTTATTATTATCCTGGTTGGCAGAAGACTTCAAGCCCTTGAAGGTGATATAAGCTTGTCTTGCTATTTTCTGGATAAGAGGGGTTTTGTTGTCCCGCGGCATTTTGACTGCGGGAAAAAAAAACAACACCAGTTGTTATCGGTTTGTCTCTGGAACTGTTCCGAAGCAAATACAAGCCCTGTCTAAAAGAAAAAAAAAGGCTTGCAAAACCTCCAGTATCACCAGGTTTCCTCTGATGCAGGTCAGACGACTTTCAAAACAGACAAAACTGCGGCTTTTCCGAAAAGAAAACTCGATTCATGGTGATAATAGCGGATTTCACGCCCAGATGTGAGCTTCCCTACAGTCATTTTTCCATCGCCTCGGGTCTTCTTGTTCGTGTTCACGGAGCATGCGCGCCAAACGAAAAGCAGCGCGGGATATGGAGTTTTATCTGTAAATATAAAACGACATTTCCTTCGCGCAAGCCTAAAAAGCTAAGCATTGGATAGCCAGTATTTAACAGATATATTTGTGTGGTTGTGTAAGATTAGGAAATATACCAACATACCGCTAAAACATTAAAAAAAATAATATGACCTGCATGTCAGTGAGACTACATTTCCCACATGTCCCGGGGACGCAACGGGAGTTTCAGAGGGGAAGGCCAGACAGGCCATTGAACTCTCCGCACCGTTAGGGATGGTGTTAGATTCCAAGGCCCAATCCCAGCATCCACAGCCCCGGTCTCGCGGATTTAGAGGCGCGTTCCCGTTTACGACTGGGAAAGCCCCGGAAGCCTTAAAAAAAAAAAGAGGGTAAACAAACAAGCACGGAAGGAGTAGCCAGACTAAATGTTGAAAAAAAAAAAGGTTTACATCCAAGTATTGACACAGCTCAGTGATGATTCATAGCCAAAACTGTGAAGTTGCTTGTTACAGCTTCAAATCAAGCAGTCAATCCCTTTAGTACCTTGGCTGAGAAGGAAGTTAGTTAAATAAATAAATAAATAAAAAATAAAATAAAATAACATGAAAAGTCCCCAAATCCACAGTAATACAAAAGGTGTTCTTCTTTGGTACAGGTAGGACGGTGGCAGCTTTGAAGCATGTGGGGACAACAGACAGAGTCAAGGAGGTATTCAAGATGTCTGTCAGGACACACCGTTGCAACACAAGACCTGGTATGCTGTCCAAACCTGCAGCTTCGTGGGCGTTTATCACGGAAAGTAAATTTTTTCACGCCGAGGAAAAGAGTAGAACCTGGTCATTGAGAGGGAGTGCTGTCTTCTGTGCAGGTGAGTTGTTAAGTTCTTGAGAACATGCAAAGAAGTTGTTGAGCCGGTTCAGCAGAGAAATGTGTCTCTGCTGTCTCTGAAGTGATCTTTTTTTGGTGTATGGGCTACAGACTCTTGGCTTTCCTGATCCCGTGGGATAGAGTCTTGTAGCCATAGAGGTTACACAAAGCAAAACACAAATCATTTTTGTAATGGTCATATAGCTCATGTTGGTTGGCACTGACAACTGAATATTTTTGTTGTGTCATCCCTCCAGTGGTACAAATCGTGTAAGCTGTTTTTTGTCCATGAGTAAAGATAGTAAAGATGAAGAGGCAGTGAAACATCCTTCATTCATCCTTCACTCTGCTGACGGTTTCTGTATTTGTGATGCATTTGCACAGAAACATTATAAAGACTGTTTCACCTGCATCCACAGCCAGCAGGAAATGAGCCTGTTAGATGCTCTTTATGAAGTTTCACTTTGTTGTAAACTCTTTTGCCCCTGTCGAGATCCTGTAGGAATGATGACTCAGTTTTTTCTGGTGATCTGATTGGTCAGTAGTTTGGGCTGTTAACAGGTTTTGACCTGACCCTCTGAACTTAACCTGCTCCGGAGCAGGAGCAGGGTTACTGCATGAATCACTGTCCTGATGTTAGCGCTAACGCCAAATCCTGCTTCGTAGCAAAGGACTCTGCTGTACTTAGAGCTGTCCTCTTGTGATCACCTGAGACACATGTTAATATCCGAACAGGGCCAAATTGTATGTGACGAACTAATGTCAAATCAAGATCCCCTGATTAGTTCCTTACTTGTTTTATCACTGCCAGGATCCTGAATATGCAACTTTTGTTAACAGGGTCCAGTTGCCAGTTTGGCATAGACAGTCATGAGTCAAAGTTTTTTGTTTGTTAATCAGGGTCAGTGTCTTTGTTTTTTTTGTGTGTGTGTGTGAAGTGGATTTGATGTTCTGATCTGATCTTTAAAATCAAACATCTTGCATGAAGCCAAAAGGATTCAAACCTGTCAGACTTTTAGAAGCGGCTCCAGCAGCTCGTCGCTGCTTTCTGGAGCAGAAGGTAGTGAGCATGGTGAACCCAACGACCAATCACAGTCACGGGGCTGAGCCACCCGCGTCGCAAATTCTGAGTAAATGTACTCCACTGATCACATGTGTGCTTGTGTCTCTGTCTGTGCTCACATGCAGTACAATTAAACAGTTGGCTGCAGTTGTGTGTGGGTTTGAGCTTGAGTACTTCCTTACATGGGTGTATTTTTTTTTTTTTTTTATGTGTGTGTGTGAGTAACTCAGTGCATTTGTATGCATGTTGCATTATGTATGATGCATTCTGCATGACGAGTGAGGGAGACACAAAGCAAGCAATATCCTCTTGAGAAATAATGAGGCCAGTTCATTATAGGTTCACACACACAGGCACGCACGCATGCACACACACACACTTCTGTGTGGTTGACACAGGCACAGTGTCATTGCTCTAGAAGATGAGACCGTGTTGCTTAGAGACCCGTCTTCAGTAGATACAGCATGTGGTAAAACTAATTTAATTCCTTTTGAAATCCCGGAGGGTCAGACAGACAGGTAGTCTATGAACTAACTAATTCTTCAATCTGTTCTCGACAGATTAGCCAAAGAAGAGTTTGTTACAGGTACAGCAATCGACTCGATGGCTGAGTTAAAGGCTGGATATTCTCAGTACTGAGACTTTTCATACTCAGAAAAACTTCAGGTGCCTCCTAACATTACAGGCTCCTACACTGGTTATATAAAACTATAATAATAAATATATTAAGATAAGATACTTTGTACAAAAGTACAGCAAAAATGAAGCACGGTACCACATCAGTGCAAAAAGAAAGGTGTACAAATCACAGTATAGCAAAATAAAATAAAATATATTCAGGATGAACTATACAGTGTATACAGAGTATATATGGAAACAGTGTTTTGGTGTGTGTATTAGGCTACATATACATTAGAAGTAAAGTTAAAAAAAAACACCAACACAACTTCAATGGCAGTTTTATTTATGCAGCACATGTGATTATAGGTATACTCAATGTGTTGTATGCTGAAAGATAAAATATACACATGTAGGCATGAAGATGAGAACATGGGAAAACATAGGCAGTATACTGTAAATAAAAGAATGCAAGCATGAGAAAACTGCATCAGTGAAGCATAAACTCAAACATTACACACAACACAACTGCAGAAGGTCAATCCATGATCCCTGTATACACACAAGGGTAGATCTCACCTCGGTGAGTCACCTGCAGAGAAATGTAGAATAAGCAGTTGTTAGTGATTGCTCATATTTATATTTGGCAACCACTACAGTGTTGCTTGGAGAGTGTGTGTGTGTGTGTGTGTGTGTGTGCGCGTGCGTGTGTTCGTGTGTGTGTGTGTGTGTGTGTGTCTGTGTGTGTGTGATCATGGCAAAATTCGGTCCCGGGGACACCTACTGTTGTGGGAACTCTCAGAGGCAGTTTTCAGTACTTTGGCAGGTGTCTGCCTGTTTGCCTGCCCGTCTCTGTCTATCTGCCTGCCTGTCTCTCTGTCTGTCTGTCTGTCTGTGGACAGATTTTGTCACCTTGATAGCGTCACGACTGTGCAAGGTGCAGTCATGAAACTTTACAGATGTGTAGTTGAGATCAAAACGAAGGCTGAGTTTGAAGATGGGTGTGGTCCGACCCATGACTACTGAGTACTCATGTAATATTGTAGTAATGACTTGTCATGGTCGGAACGTCAACACATTGACGGGCGTCTCAGCTGGAGTGAGCCCATCCAAGATGGTCTCTACTTTATTTATTGCTACTGCTATCAAAGCAGTGCAGGCTGTGAGATCAGATTAACGACCCATCGGTTACCAGGCCAGTGGTGCTGAATAAGGACAATGGACGTGGACTTCATCAGTAAATGCTAACAGATTACAGGCTAAATCCAATTTGTTTTCAGTTACATGTAAGTGTTATTCCCTAAATTATGCACTGAGGGTTAAAGCCCATCAAAAGCCCATCTCACCAATCTGATTTTAAGTTGCATAAAACAATATTGTTCTTGAATTCTGCATTTTCCGAGAACAAAGATGTAAAAAAAAAATTCCAGTTTTGTCTGAGGTCTCATTTGCATGTGGTGCCGGGACATAAAGCCAACATTATTCCCTAGCTGTTTAAAATGTGCATGACTGGCATTGCAGAGAAGTCAAGCAAGCTTCATCATGCCATCCTCACAACCTCAGCCAAAGAACTCTGAATGGAGCAAGTGATTCTCTGCCTGTACACAATTTGCATAGCAGTGTACACACACAGAAACACACACACATATACAAATGCAAACGTGGAACATGTTCAGTTTTGTTAGACACACACAAACATACAGATATATATATATATAGATATGCAAACACAGACATACACACAGGTGGAAGCGCAGGTGCCTTTACACACATTAAAGTGTGCACAAATATAAAGTGTGACTGAACAAGAATTTGCATACACACAAACACACACATACACGCATTCCTCTGTCCTCTGTCCTCAGCATATTGAGACAATGAGACAATGATAACAGCTGCTTATGGATCACTTTAGTGCAACCAGTCAACGTGGCCTTTGTGCTCAGTCAATACGCAGCCTGTTCTCTGTCATCAGAGTTGTCATTATTTCGCGATGTGTTCCACTTGTTGAGAACATGAGGGGTCTTTTTATTTGTTGCCCCCCCCCCCCCCATAACCCCCCCCCCTCTCCCCTCTCTCCGGCCTCGTTGAATCGGGCAGAATCGTTTGAGAATGAAGCCGACTCTGTTGTCCGTCAAAGAACGCTACACAACCCGGGCCAAAGATGAAAATTCATTAGCTTGTCTGGAAAAAAAAAAAAATGTCTGCATAACTTGAGGGGAAGCAGCAGGAGACGATGCAATGCTAATGTTTGTTCTCGCCGCCAAACAGCTGCTTTCTTCAGGCAGCTTCTCAGGGGATTTTTTTTTTTTTTTAGAAGTTTTGCTAATGTTTGGTCTGTATGTTGTAAAGAAGTTTGCATGTTACAGAAAGCTGTTCTATATCTGCTCTGAATGCACACATACTTTGAGTACAGCATGATATTCACTTTACTGTATATTTCCATGTCAATCAGTATTTACCAGCAGACAGACTTTATGGGGATTATCTTTGTATAAGTTTCTTTTCTTCATTTGTGCAGTGATGGAAGACATATTCGGAGCCTTTACTACATATCATAGGCTAAAAATACTTGTAAAATTACAAGGAAAAGTCAACACATCCCTTAAGTTAAAGTACAAAAGTATTATCAGTACAATGTATGGATCAAAACTAAAAGTATCCATTCAGCATGTTATTTTGTGAATAATATATGTACATAATAATGTTTGAATTATTGGATATTATTTCTTAATGTTGTAATATGTCAATGTAAATTCAAATTTAAGGTAATTTATATACTTGGATGTGGATATTTCAATAATATTTTATAAGCTGCTCCTATGTTTTGTGTGTAAAATCTTAATCTGAAATGTAACCTGTAACTAGATCTGTCAAGTAAATATAGTGGAGTAGGACAATACTGAATAACTTTGGTAAAGTACTTAGATTTACAGGAACGTCCGTGGGATTGTCTGTGACACAAAACAGTAAATATAAACATGCACAAATATTGTTTGAATTCAAGAAGTTGCTTTTAGTGGAGTAACTTTGAGAGGAATGGATGCCGTGGATCTGCTCTGTATGAATTGGTGTCATCATATCTATTGTGTTTCAGTGCAGCAAGTTGGCAGGACATCCACCATCTTATCTATCAGCGCCCCCAGCCCCAGCCGCCCCCCACTCCCCGCAATTTACTCCTTGTCTCTTTTATGGTTGGGCTGCAGACCCTGACCACCCCAGCTGAGATCTCTGGATTAGGAGTGATGACAGGCAGTGCTGAACACACACACACACACACGCACACACGTGAAAACAGTCTCAGTGGTATATTACTGTCTTTTTCTTTTTTAATTAATTCAGTTAATAAAAAAGGTAGAAAAGTATTTCTAGCTTGATTATTGATAGTTTTTTTTATTTAAATTCCTTAAACTGTTGAATTATTCATCAAATTCTGAAAATAGACGTTTTTCTGGAGTCTATGAAAAAAAAATATTTCCGTTGAATTTATTGCAGATGTCAAGATCGAAAGAATCATTTTCTCTAAATGTGGAATTTGTTTTGGAATATTTTGCTGCACCTGTCTGCAAATGTCCCATAATAAGCGCAAATATGTCGTTTGACGTGCGGGTTCAGTTTGGAACACTGAGACTCAGATGGTGACTAAGGCCCAGTTCAGACCTGACATCATCGTGTGGCACATGTCTCAGGTGATCCAATCACAAGTGGACAGCTCTAAGTACGTCAGTTCACACCTGGTGTTAAAATGCGTCTCCAGTCACTTGGGATCAGATCTCACTTCCCTGCCCTGTATGCAAATAAACACATACATCAGTTCTGTTTCCAAAAACCAAAGGCGTTGTTGTTGTTTTTAACTGGAGGCAGCGATTGCAGCTTCCCCTGCCTCGTCTGCCAGAAATTAAAAGAGGAAGAAGAAGAAATCAACACAGACTGGATCTATTCCTTGGCGTGTTCATGGCAAACAAAATCACCTAAGATGTTCGTGCACACACTGCTAAAAGAATGTGGTCGTATACGTCCCAGACCACCTCTCAATGCGGTCCGAGTAATCAGATCTCATTGCATCCTCAATCTTCCTTGGGCGCCTTCACATCTGAGCTGTCCATGTGTGATCACCTGAAATACATGTTAATGTCAGGACTGAACAGGGCCTAATTCCTTCCCTTCCCTCAAACAGTAAAGTTGAAACTACTCCAATGGTGCTAAATAGTTATGCTTATTAGTAGAAGACTGTGGGTCTATCTCTTGGATGGTATTCTACCATCTCTGATGCTGAAAAAGAGCCAGTGCTGAGGACTGATTGAATTAGATTGATTGAAGAATTGAGGATGATTCTGATTTGTTGGGCTTTTTTTTTTGCCTCCTCTGACACACACTCCTGAGGGAAACACTGGTTTGTGAAAAAGAAAACAACATCTTCACACCTAAAACTGTTGATAAAAGCAACTGC